>NW_016107322.1:12845570-12898491 GCF_001604975.1 Cebus imitator
AAAAAAAAAAAAAAAAAAAAAAAAAAAAAAAAAAAAAAAAAAAAAAAAAAAAAAAAAAAAAAAAAAAAAAATAGCTATTTTAACTGGGTGAGAAGATTTCTCATTGTAGGTTTGATTTGTATTTCTTTCATGATCAGTGATGCTGAGCACCTTTTCATATACCTGTTTGCCATTTGTATGTCTTCTTTTGAGAGATGTGCATTAAAATCTTTTGTACATTTTTAAAAATATGATTAGATTTTTTTCCCTATTGTTTGAGCCCCTTATATATTCTGGTTATTAATCCTTTGTCAGATGGATAGTCTGCAAATATTGTTTCCCATAATGTAAACTGTCTCTTTACTTTGGTGTTTCCTTTGCTGTGCAGAAGCTTTTTAACTTGCTCTGATCTCATTTGTAGATTTTTGCTTTGATTGCCTATGCTTAGTTTAGGCATAAACTATGTCTAAGATTTCAATCTTTAATCAATTTTGATTTGGTTTTTGTATTTGATAGGAGACAGGGGTCTAGTTTCATTCTTTTGCATATGGCTATCCAGTTTTCCCAGCACCATCTAAAGACGAAACTGTCCTTTCCCCATTGTATGTTCTTAGTGCCTTTGTTGAAAATGAGTTCACTAGAGATATATGGATTTATTTCTGGGTTTTATATTCTGTTCTATTGCTGTGCGTCTGTTTTTATGCCAGTGCCATGCTGTTTTGGTCACTATAGCTCTGAACTATAATTTGAAGTCAGGTAAAATGACCACTCCAATTCTGTTCTTTTTGTGCAACATGTATTTTGCTATTATGGGCCTTTTATGGTTTCATGTAAATTTTAGGATTATTAATTCAATGTATTTGAAGCATATCATTGGTATTTCGATAGGAATTCTAAATTTCTTTTTTTCTTGACCTAGCCATGGATTGGTATTGCCATTGGTATATGTTCATTCAGAAACATATTGTTTTATTTGCATGTGTTTGTATAGTTTCTAAAATTCTTCTTGTTATTAATTTCTCATTTTACTACATTGTGGTCAGAGAAGATGCCTGATATAACATATGGTCTATTATTAAGAATGTTCCATGAGCTGAGGAGAACATCCCTCTGCAGCTGTTGAAGTGTTCTGTAAATATTTATCAGGTGCATTTGGTCTATGGTGCAGACTACATCTCACATTTCATTGTTGATTTTCTGTCTGAAAGATCTGTCTAATGGTGAAAGTGGGGTATTGAAGTATCCAGCTATTATTTATTGGGGTCTCTCTCTTTAGCTCTAATAATATTTGCTTTATATATATGGATGCTCCAGCGTGGGGTGCAAATATAATTGCTATATCCTCTTGCTGAACTGACCCCTTTGTCATTATATAATGACCTTATTTGTTTCTTTTTATAGATTTTGTCTTGAAATCTGCATTATCTGATATCTATGAAGCTACTCCTGCTCTTTTTTGCTTCCCATTTGCAAAGAATATCTTTTTCCATCCCTTTAATTGCTAGTTTATGAGTGTTTTTATAGGCGAAATATGTTTATTGAAGACAGCAGATATTTTATGTCTTACATTTTTATCCATTAAACTACCCTATATTTTTGATTGGAGAATTTAGTCCATTTACATTTAATGTTATTACTGATAAAGACTTATTGCTATCATTTTGTTATTTGTTTTCTGGTTGTTTTTTTGCTTTCCTTCTTGTCTTCCTTGTTGCAAAACTGGTGATATGTTTTCATTTCTTGCTTTTTATTCTTTATATCTGTGGTAAGCTTTTTGATTTGTGGTTCTTGTGAGGCTTGCAAATAACATCATATAGCCCACTATTTATAAACTGATGACAACTTAACTCTGATTGCAAAAACAAGCAGAGAGAAAACCTGATAAAAACTCTCCCCTTTAACTTCTTCTTGCCTGTATTTTAACTCTTTGTTTGTATTTATATCTTGTTATAATGTCTATGTCTTAAAAAGTTGTAGTTTGTTCATGCACCACAATTAAAGTCTTACATAGTCCATATTTGTCTGTGCACTTCTTACCAGTGAGTTTTGTGCCTTAAGGTGATTTTTTATTGCTCATTAACGTCATTTTCTTTAAGACTGAAGTACTCCCTTTAGCATTTCTTGTAGGTCAGGTTTAGAGTTAACAAAATCCCTCAGCTTTTGTTTGTCTGAGAAAGTCTTAATTTCTCTTTCATATTTGAAGGATATTTTTGCTGGATATAATATTCTAGGATAAAAGTATTTATACTTCAGCACTTTAAGTGTGCTATGCAACTCTCTCCTGGCCTGTAAGGTTTCCACTGGTAAGTATGCTGCTAGGTGTACTGGAACTCCTTTATATGTTATTTGATTATTTTCTTTTGGTGCTTTTAGGATCCTATCTTTATCCTTGATCTTTAAATGTCTTGTGGAAGTATTATTTGGGTAAAATCTGCATTGTGTTCTATAACCTTCTTGTCCTTGAATATTGATACATTTCTCTGGGCTTGTAAAGAGATATTTCCATTACTATCTGTTTGAATAAAATTTCTGCCTGAATCAATCCCTCTTTTTCTGCATAGTCTTTAAGGCCAATAACTTTTAGATTTGCTTTTTTGAGGTTATTTTCTAGATCCTGTAGGCCTGTTTCATTGTTTTGTTTTTGTTTTTTGTCTCTTACTTTTAGATCCTATCTTTATCCTTGACCAGTCGCATCTTAATTAATAAATAAAACAAGGTAATTTTATTTGGGTTAAATTTCTTTGATGGTCTATTTTGGGCAGTATAAAGACATCTGTGTTGGTATATAAGACCCACCTAGATAATTGAAAGTAATCTCCTCAAGATTCTTAACATAATTATATTTGCAAANTCCTATCTCTTTCTCTACCTCCTCTGGCTACTTTTTAGATCTTGTAAGTGTGCACATCATTATTTTTGATTCTTTTCTCTTTTATCTCCTTTGTGCATTTTCAAATACCTTGTCTTCAAGCTCACTAATTCTTCTGCTTGATCATTCCGCTGTTGACAGACTCTAACGCATTCTTCAGTTTGTCAACTGAATTTTTCAGTCCCAGAATTTCTGCTTGATTTTTCAAAAGTATTTTAATCTCTTTGTCAAATTTATCTGATAGCATTCTGAATTCCTTCTCCATTAAATTGCATTTCCTCGGGCTTCCTCAAAACAGCTATTTTAATATATATATATATATATATATATATATATATATATATTTTTTTTTGTCTGAAAGGTCACCTATCTCTGTCACTTCAGGACTGGTTACTGGTAATTTATTTAGTTTGTTTGGGAGGTCACAGTTTCCTTGATGGTCTTGACGCTTGTTGATATTTGCCAGTGTCTGGTCATTGCATAATTACTTATTGCAGCCTTCACAGCTCAGGCTTGTTTAATATTGATCCTTGGGAAGGCATTCTAAATATATGAAGAATTGTGATCTCACACTTTGGTCATTGTAGTGGTAACTGTATTAAGAGGTTCCAATCTTGTTGACTAACAGAGGTACTACTTTGATGGTCTTGGGTAAGATCTGAGATAATTCACTGGATTATTACGCAGAATCTCTTGTTCTCTTCCCTTACTTTCCCCCAAACAAAGGAGGTCTCTCACTCCATCCTGAGCTATCTGGAATTGGAGGAAGGGGTGATACAAGCAAGTTCACTGACAACACCACTGGGACTGTGCTGGGTCACACTTGAAGCCAGCACAGTACTAGGCTTCACCCAAGTCTCTGGTGACTATTACCTGGCTACCAGTGATGTTTAGTCAAAGGCCAAGCGTTCTTTAGTCAGTAGATGGTACATCCTGCCAGACCTGGGTCTTTCCCTTTAGGGCAGTGTGTTCGCTTCTGGCCCAGGGTAGGTCTAGAAATGCCATGAAGGAGCTATGGTCTGGAACTGGGAACTTTAGAAACCTACTTCGTGCCATATTTTACTGTGGCTGAAGTGGCATTCACATTGCAGGCAATGTCCTTCTCACTTTTCTCTTTCCTTTCCTGAGGCAGAAGGAGCCTCTCTCTCCATGGCCACCACCACCCCAAGGCCATGGCGACCACTGCTTGGCTACTGCTGTTGTTTATTCAAGGCCAAAGGGCGCTTTAGTCAGTAGTTGGTGAACTGTGCCAGACCTAGGTCTCTCCTTTCAGGGCAGTGGGCTCCCTTCTGGCCCAGGGAAGGCTGAGAAATACCATCTAGGAGCTAAGGCCCAAAACTGGAGGCTTTAGGAGTCTGCTTGGTGCTTTATTCCACTGAGGCTGAGCTGTTCCCCAAGATGCAAGATAAAGTTCTTTTTAGTCTTCCCTCTCCTTTCCTCAGGCAGAAGGAGTCTCTTCCCATGGCCAACATATCTGGGAACGTGCTGAGTTGACAGCTGAAGCCAACATGGTACTGGGTCTCCCCAAAGGCCTATGGCAATTGCTACTTGGCTACTGTTGATGTTTACTCAAGGTCCAAGGTTCCTCAGTCATTAGGTAAAGAATTCTGCCAGGACTGAGCCCTTCCCTTCAGGGAATCAAGTTATCTCAAGGCCTAGGGTGGGTCTAGAGATGTCTTCTGAGAGCTGGGGCCTGAAATAGGGGATTCAGGTCTCTGCTTGGTGTTTTATTTTACTGTGGCTGAGCTGGTATCCAAGTTATAAGAAAAAATCCTCTTTGCTCTTCCATCTCCTTTCTTTTGTACCCCATGTCTACTAGCTCTAAGCCCAGTACAATACCAGGATTTGCTCGGGGATTGCAGTCCTGTGGCCTAGACTGCTTTTCAAATTTATCTGGAATTTAGCCTGCAGTGGTGGCTTTAGCCTGCAGTGTACTTTAGCCAGGGTACTTTAGCCGGCAGTGGTGGGTCCAGCTGAAACTCAGGTTCCGAATGGTGGGACAGACAATACCGCTCTGGCTAGGGCTGGTCTAAATGCTCTCTTTGTGGGTACTGGCTGAATTCTGCCCATGTTGCCTTCTGCTGTGACAGGGCAGCAATGAGTTCCAATGCGAAGTCCCACAAGCACTATGTTTTCCCTCCCTGCAAAACACAGATTCTGTTTTTCCATGTTCCACATGGTACTGCCAAGGGGTGGCGGGGGGTTGCTACACGAAATTCAAGACTGCCTTTCCTACTCTCTTCTGTGCCTCTTTGCTTGAAATAATGTTACAATGAGGTACTGTGATTGCTGACCTGATTTTTGGTTCTTATGAAGATACTTTCTAGTATGGATAGTTGTTCAATTTGGTGTTCCTATAGGAGGACAACTGCTGGAGATTTCTATTCGACCATCTTGCTCAAATTTATATTTTCTACTCCCCTGACTGGTTACTTCTCCTGGCTTTGCTATCCCTTGGAATACTACCAGCAGCATTCCTTCAATTGTTCAAAGTGAAACCTTACATTTTCACTACAATATTCCGTGTCCAAACAGATTCTGAGTTCCTTCACAAGAAGAAAGGGCTTCAGATACTTTTTCTATTCTATTGCCATTACTTTAATTCATGCCCTAATTATCTTTTAGGTGTACTGCTATTTCTCATAATTAATATCTATCTTCCAATCGCTTTCCTCATGAAAGCTCCCTTACACACTGGTACATGAGAACTTTTACGAAAGCCTACATTCTTATCAAGTTGCTCTGTAGTCAAAAACCTGCAGCAACTCACTATAAAATCATAGAAAAAAGACTAATTAATACAGCATTAAAATCTTCTATTATGTGATTCCCATCTATGTTTTCAGCTTTATCTCTTAACAATTCTTTCTACAGTCATCATTCTCCAATTAATTCATTGTACTGTCCATTATCTAAGAATAGTCTATGATTTCCAATAGCTGAAATGGCTTTCTTCATTTTTTTCCTGCTATAATCTTGTCCATTTCCCAAGACTAGGTTTAAAAGTCTTTGTCTTAATTTCAGTATCTCTCCCCTACTCCCCTGCCATTAATTTTTTCATTTTCCTTGTCATTTGTTCTCCCATGGACTATTCTTGTTCCTTGTTCTTTTCCATTTACTGAATTAAGACTTACATCACAGTTTGGGTTTTATACATCTCTTTGCCTTCATTTAAGGGTCAAGGACAGTGCTGCAAAGATACAACAAAGACTGCAGTAGATACCATGTATTCTGTAAGTGTGTTTTGGTTTGATTATATTACATTATCAATCATAGAAGGGTTTAGCATAGGAACATTACTTTAGCACTCTGGAGCTGGGAAGCATAATGTACAAATTCCTACACGTTTAGTATTTGGATTTTTTTTCATGGAAATGAAGAGGACATTTGTTTCCCAGAATAGTACTGAACATCTTTGGTGTAGATAACCCATCACATTGATTTATTTGTAGGCACAGAGAGACAGAAAACACAGAGCATTCTGTGGGTTAACTGGGGCATATTTGTGCTATCAGTCACAACTACAGCTTCCTCTCCTAGATGCTCTGATGTTATGTGGAACAGTGACTGGCTGGATGGGAAGAAAGTAGGGAACTCTCTCTCTCTCCCTCAATGTCACTGAGTAGTACAGGGTGGTGACAGATGCTGCAGGGTACTTACTAAAAAGCACTGGCTCTTTTCTTCTTGCTGTCAGAGTAAAAGTCTGTTTGGGTGTCCACTTCATCAAGGAGTATCTTCCTGAGACTTGGGGGTAATTCCTGATTATGCCACTCATAGTAATATCATTCTTCTTCCTAGAAAATTTTTCTGAGAGATGTGAGACCCAATTCTGGTCAATAAAATATGAAAGAAATTTTGCTAGAGAAGTAACTTAATTCTATAAGAGATACACAAAAATTTTGTCTGCATTTTGTTGTGTCTGAAAGTGGGTGACACTTGGAATCATGGCTCTTAACTAATGATTATTAACAGATGCCACCGTTTGGACATTGCTGGCACCCTGAGAATTGAAAGGCAAAAACAATGAGCTCGGAAACTTGATACTGCCACAGTGCTGGGAAAACTAGACTTTGGGATTTTTATTATGTGACAAATACATTTTCCTGATTATTTGGGCCAGCTGAGTGTGTGTGGGATGGTTCTTTATTGTAGCTGGAGACACCCTGACACACAGGACTTCTTGTTGGCAACAGGCATCTTGCTCAGGTGGCAGATGCTAATCATTGCTAGGGCTTCATGGGACAAGCACATTATTTCTATTGCTTGCTTAAAAATTGTGCTGATATGTTGCTAGGTCCTGATTCTGTCATTTTTTTCATGGATCTAGTAACATGTCTTTAAAATATACTGTACAACTCCTTTGTAATAATTATCAAACTTACACTGACTAATGTTTATCTTCTTTATCAGTTTACAAGCTCTATGAGGGCAGTGACTGAATTTGCTAGGAAAATTCGTATATTTACAGAAATCAGTCAGAGCTGGAACAGAGGTGTTCAGTAAATAGGTATTCAGTTAATATCTGTAAAATGCATGAAAGAAGGAGTAAATAGAGACATAGAGAGCATCAGAAACATTCTCTCCGGTTATTTCTATTGCTCACACCTCCCCTTCCTTGCCTTCTTACCAATTCAGGATTAGAAAAGTATGCTGTGTCTTGAGTTTTAGGAGAAGAAACAGAAAAAGGAAGGAAGCTATCATTACAACTACTGTTTGCTCTCTCCCATTGAGTGGAGAAGAGAAAAGGAAACAAGTTTCAGGGGTAACTTACAAAATATTTTCATAAAGTAAAACTACAGTTGTCTCCCGTATTGCTTACTGGATCAAAATATTATTTAAGAAATGTTCAGTTACACTTTTTAAAGCCAAAATGAAGCTTAGAAATAATTCAATGGAACTTAGCTGAGCAAAGACTTATCCACCAACTATTTCAAGTTCTTCATTTTTCAGATGAAGAAAATGAAAGCTTCTGTCGTCAAGATCAATCTTAGTGTTTTTTTATTCTATGATGTAATAAAGAAGTGAATGTGGACCATCACATTCACTGGTAACAAAAAGGATATTTCCCTGGCAGTGCCGTTCCAATTCGGTAGTCAGTGTAGCTCTTGCTTGGATGGAAGTTGAAAATGAAAAGGAGACCTGCTCTTTCAAAGGCAATAATCTTATTACCTTCATGTTTTTCACTCACATGGGCCTGCAGGAATTAACACACATGTTACATTTAAATAATATGTAGATGCTGCTACAAGTACATTATTTTTCATCTTTGCCAATACTCGGTTTATTAAAACAAAAAAAAGTATTTCAGAACACTATATTTTTTTGAACATGTTGCCATTTTGCTATAAACTCTGAGCCAAAAACAATCTCTAAAATTGCTTAGTGGAGTATGCAAAGCTCACCAGACACTTGGCAACTTCATTGCACAAAAAGAGGAATAGTGTTGTGGCTCAGGTTTCAGGTAAAACCATGGCGTGTGTACATACTACCAAGTGTTTGGTTGTATATAGTAGATCTACTTATAAGTGAAGTTTTTTAAAGACTTTTTTAATCTCCAGCTTAATGTGGTTAGGGACATCAAACCACTTTTCAAAATTTAATGCAACATTGTTATTTTAATGTAGTTTCTGAAATTATAGTTTTCTTAAACATTTTACATTTTTACCCAACTTTGTCAGATTCAATGGCAACCTAAAGTCAATTACGATACTTTTTTCTTAATAAAAAGATAAGGTCTGAAAAGAAATTACATCTGTAAAACCTCTTCTTTTATTCATCATCATGTATTTACAGTTGGCTCTGAAAAGCCTTTGCTTTTTTACCACCACTGTCCCTCAGCCCCCGGCTCTGAGAGGACTTATTGCCATGCATATCAGCAGCACCACTCTTGGTAATTTAGAAATGAGAACTAAAGCTCCAGAGTAAACAGTGTGCCTTTTGGTATTCAACATTGTTCTTACTGAAAAGGAGCATCATTTTGCTCTCTCTTCTGGAAACAGCATTACTAATAAACGTGATTAGGGCATTTGTGTCATGGAGCAAATCTTACTGAATATATAAATACCTTTGTTTAGCCATTAAAAAAAAATCATAGACACCGAAGTAAAAACCCATCAACAGTAATTTCCAACAGCCCCAGTATAAACTAAATGGATTATAACGAACACATATTACATGCTAATTTTTGCAAGGAAAAAAGAAGCCTGTATAAAATTTTCACCTGTTAATTATGTTTTCTAAAACTTGTTGAAAACTGAGATATTAATTCCAGAGGACAGACAGGCTCATGAAAAATACAAAACAACATGCAGGTAAAATGGCATCTATTGAAATGACAAGTTAGAAACCAGTAAAGAAGAGAGAGAGAGAGAAAAAAAAAAAAAAAAAATAAAGAAATCTACATGTTGTCAAAGTAGCTTCTTTATGACAGCATAATTATTTACATAAAAAAAAGTGGTGAAAACAATTAAGATGTTTTCACAGCAGTTTTTAAAGTGCGTTCCCTGTAGAGCTTTTATCATTTATTTTAACCAATAAAAATACAAATTACAAAATTTAAACAATAACAACAACAACAACAAAAAATCCAGCAAAGTAAGCAGGGTATTATGTTTAAGATTTTCATTATCAATTGGAGAGACTTCAGTGACATGTTTTGACAACCTCAAGTATGTTATAGGACACTACACACTGAATAATAATGTGCTGTTTGAAAGATCTGCATATAGATTTCAACTGGTTGCCATTCGAAGCATGTACATCATTGGTGACTAAAACATAGCATTCACAGTAAAGAGCTTACCTGTGGGGCTGAAAGCCAACCAAATCTTTCTTCCAATCTATTCATATCCCTGTCAAAATTATTTAGGAACTTGTAGCGAAGGAGGTCATCATCAGTTAAATGAAACTGCCTTCTGGCATAATGGTAACTCTCATTATTTCCTTTTCTTGGGAAGTCTAACCATTCAGGATGCCCAAATTCATTACCTGCATTAAAAATGAAATGCAAATATCACCCTGTTACATTAGAATTTCTTACTAGTAATACATCAATAATTAGGTGTTTTTTAAAGTTTTTGAAATTCAGTTTCAGCTATCATTTACTAGGCCTGTGTCCTGTGGATGACGTACAGGTCTAGCTTAAAAACAGCAGAGTCTAGCACAGAAAATATTACATTTGGACCCAGGAGCCCAAGGTGCAGCTTCAGTTTGGCTGCTCACTACTTGTTGCACATCTTGGTTTCCTCAAGCACAAACTGAAGACAATTATCGATATACTTATTTTATTTCTAAAATAATCTCTGAGATCTCAGGGTAATTTCTGAAATTTCTGTTTCTATAATCTCTGAAATCTGTACAATGCTTGACAATTTCCAAAGGCTTTGTATGTAAGTTATTTTTTGATCCTCAAAGGAACTCTGTATTATATTCATTTCACAGACAGGAAATCCAAAGCTCTGGGCAGTTAAGGGCTTTGTCCAACTTCGCATAGTGGGCAAGCAACCATTAAAATTTAGTTCCACTGATTAAAATCCAGTTTTTCCTACCACATCACATTAGGAAAATATCTTCTATATCTCAGGTGCAAAGGAAACTCAGGTCATTAATTTTATTATTAATTTTCTGTATTCTTTTTTAGATCTATTTATTACTATTAGATGTATACCTTTCATTTCAAGTGTGGCTGAATGCTTATGCTGATTCTTCTGTGTGTATAGCTGAGACGCCTGGGTGGGGATCTATATAATATTATTTCTCACTATAATGATGAGAACCAGAAACCCAATAAACTTAAAAAATAAAACAATAACAAATACATAGTTTCCATTTTGAGAATCGATTTTAGATATTATTCGTCTAACCAATTGGTTCTTATTGTTGCTCTGAAGTTCAACTTCTATTTTAAGCCTTCTTTTCTTTCCCTAAAAATTAAATACAAAAATTTTCTTTCCTGTGCTAGAATTAATTAATGCTGTGATTTTCTAATTAGTGTTACAATTTCTAATTAATGCTGGAAATTTCTAATTAATGCTATAAATTTCTCCAATGAGTTAGAAAGTATCATAGCCAATACAAATGTGTCCTACTTCAAATAAACTGTATATTCATATTATAATAAATAAAAACTAATAAGCAAGGATGTAATTCAAAATGATTTATGGCAGAGGTGCTTTAAATAGTAAACTTTGCAAAGAAATTCTGCAATTTACATTTAATTTTTCAGGACCACATTCATCCAAATAAAAATATCATCCAAATAAATAGGGCTATAGCAGTTTCTTAAAAATTAAAGTGTCTACAAACATTTTGCTCAATTCAAATTTTAATTTAAATTATAGTATTTCTTATGTTGTCCACAGTGTGTCATAGCAGAGAACTGACTTTATGAGGCTATAATTACTTTAGGATGCTTTAAATTGATACAAGGAACTTCCCTCTGCTACATTTAAAAGTCCTGCCTAGGTCTAAAATCTGATTCGTATCAGCACAAGGTATACCCATGGCACAGCTTACTCCTTCAACCATAAAACTAGCAAAATAATGTGCCTCCAGAATTGTATTTGGAGCAATCTTTACTAATAATGACAAGACTTCCAGTCTGGGAACAAGTATATGTCCACATACCAATCCAAGGACTAGTGGGATTTTAACTAGTGGATGATTTACGAGAGACTAGAAATGCCATGAGGTAGCTATAGCATATTACCCTACAAACTGGATCCAGGCTTCCTATAGGCAAAATACTTTTCTTCTGGCACAGCTACGGGTCTCTGGGTTGATCCCAGTATTAATAAGCAATTCCTTCAGCCCTCTTCCATGGAGGCTGTTACATCATTGTCATCATGATTAACGCAGCAGCACATGCTTAATTTCTGTTTGTTATGTTTCCGGCACCATTGCAAGCATTGCACATGAATTAACTCTATCTTCAACAATTATCTAAGGTAGGTAATATTATTATTTCAATTGTATAGATAAGGAAGCTGAGGCAGAGATGTTACACAGTAATTAAGGAGTTGGGCCTGTGAACCCAGACAGTCTGGTTTCAGCCCCCTGACTCTTAATTTCTACTACAGCAGTTGCACAGAAGTAAATTCCATGGAAATACAGGGCCAAGAATGACCAATCTCTCATACCTGGACCAAGATTCCACGCTAGTGGAATGACATGCACAAATGCATCAGAATGAGGTTAGATGTAGTGAAAAGTTCGGTTTTGCCACAAAATAGCACTTGTGGTGAGTAGAAAAGGTAGGGCTATTAGGATGAACTTTATAAATTTTGTACCTTATATTGCAGGCATTATGGAATCAAAAGCTATTTTAAAGTAGGGAAATGAGAATTTCAAATGTGTTTATTATTAAGATATCTCTGGTACACCGTGGTAAAAAGACTGGATATCAGGGGACGCTGAATGGTAGGAAAACTGGTATGGAATCCAACATATAAGAGATGATGAGATGCTGTGGGAATAGAGAAAAGAATGATGGATTCAAATGGCATTTCTGAGATGGAAATAATAATATTTGATGACTGACTGAATGGAGACAGTGAGGAAAAGGAATGTCGGAAGGCAATTTTGAAGTTTTGAGTTCAGGAAACTGAGTAGTGACAGCATTAAGTACGCTAAGGGAAATGATGATAGAAAGTTTGGGGTAAGAAGATAATGAGTCCAGTTTTAGGCCCGCTAAATTTAACACCTGAAGAATACGCCGGCATCTGTGGATTTAGAAGAATGATAAAAATAAGGTACTGAAACACAAGAGAGAACTGTAGGTGGGGAGAAAGAGTAATTTGTAAAGCTATCATAAGGAAAGACAATGACAGTCATCAGAGAAAAAGGGCCACAGCCAGCACACCAAGAAACTGAAGGCAGAAAGAAGCCTTAATGGGGAAGACTGAGAGCAATGGTGAAGGGGACATTAAAAGAAAACATAGAAGGCTAAGAAGATTCCCAAGGAGGGTGGTCAGTAGCGTTAAATGCTACCAAAAGATCCTGAAGAGTGTTTTCCAGCTTGGATTCATTCTCTCCACCACATTCAGGTAACACCTATCAAACGGTGAAGGACATGAACAGATACTTTTCAGAAGAAGACATGTATGAGGCCAACAAACATATGAAAAAATGCTCATCATCACTGGTCATTAGAGAAATGCAAATAAAAACCACACTGAGATACCAAACTAATGCCAGTTAGAATGGTGATCATTAAAATATCTGGAGACAACAGATGCTGGAGAGGATGTGGAGAAATAAGAAGACTTTTATATTCTTGGTGGGAGTGTAAATTAGTTCAACCATTATGTAAGACACTGTGGCAATTCCTCAAGGACCTAGAAATAGAAATTCCATTTGACCCAGCAATCACATTACTGGGTATATACCCAAAGGATTATAAATCATTCTATCATAAAGACACATAACACACGTATGTTCACTGCAGCACTGTTTACAATAGCAAAGACCTGGAACCAACCCAAATGCCCACAGATGATATACTAGACAAGGAAAATGTGGCACATATACACCATGGAATACTATGAAGCCATAAAAAACATGTCCTTTGTAGGGACATGGGTGAATCTGGAAACCATCACTCTCAGCAAACTGACACAAGAACAGAAAATCAAACACCACATGTTCTCACTCACAGGTAGGTGCTGAACAATGAGAACACATGGATACAGAGAGGGGGACATTACACAATGGGGTCTGTTGGGGGGGAATAGGGAAAGGACAGCAGGGGCTGGGGATGTTGGGGAGGGATAACATGGGGAGAAATGCCAGATATAGGTGACGGGGGGATGGAAGCAGCAAGCCACACTGTCATGTATGTACATATACAACAATCCTGCATGATCTGCACATGTACCCCAAAACCTAAAGTACAATTAAAAAGAAAAAGTTCATTGACTCAATGAAAAAAAAAATGCTACCAAAAAATAAAATCAAAAATAAGAACTTGCTACGCAATCTTCCTTCTGATACAGAAATAAGATGGTGTAATGCAATGTTTTTCAATTTATATTACACTCTAGACTCACCAAGGAAGGCTGTTAAATGCTCTTCTTACGGTGGTTTGTTATAGCAGCACAAACTAAGACAATAAGGACTGAAGAGTGGCATAATTATGAGTAAACAGGTAAAGACGTAAATTATTTAGAAGCATATAAAATACATAGTGTGGGCTCAAAAAATATTGACTTCTATTATGTTTTATTTTTCTTTTATTTATTAATTTATTAAGAAATGCACTCATAGAAATATTTTTTAAAATCACAATTCAACACATATACAGATATCACAAAATAATCCCTATTTTTCTTTTGATAAACTTTGTATTTATTTTTGTCTATATCCGCAGGTGTACATCTATATCTATATCTATATTGATACCTATACATACATACATGCATTCCTAACTCTCTGCATACCATCTACCTACAACTTGCTTTTGAAAAAAGATAGACTCATAAACTATTTTTAAATTTAAAATGAACATTTTGTATATCAATAAATTTGCATCTCTATGATGGTATTCCATCCATTGTGGACCATGTAATGAAATTTTATTTAATCAGTCACCTTAAGTTAGTAATTTTGACTTTTTCTAATATTTCCATGTTATAAAAGATCACCAGTCTTTTAAATGTATCTTTGTACACCTATCTGATATTTCCCCTAACATAAACTGAATAGCTATAATATCTGCTCAAAAGTAAGCAGCAGATATTCTAGGATAAAACATTTCCCGAGTTTTGAACACTACTGATGATTCAAAAATACAGGCACAAGTTAGTAGATTGCTCCTGAAAATAATTTTCAACACACAAATTATATTCCTTAATGCAAATGTTTAGGATTTTACTTTAAAAGTATTTTTCTTCATTAAAATTTAATGTTTCATTTTATTGGCCTCTAAGATATATCAATTTAAAATATTCATTTATCATTTCAATACCATATAATGGTATTGAAAACCTAGTAAGCATTAGTAAGAAAATTCATCTGGGGACTACCAGAGGTGGGAGAGAGAAAGCAGGGAGGGCTGAAAAACTACCTGTTGGGGCACTATGTTCACTACCTGCGTGATGGACATTCATACCCCAAATCTCAGTGTCATACAATATATTCACATAACACACCGGCGCATTTACCCCTGAATCTAAAATCAAATTTGAAATTATTTTTTAAAAGTAATTACTTTTTAAATGGAGATTTAATTACATGAGGTTAATTTAAGTACTTGGAAAAATCTGAAAAAAAGAAAATAAGCACACAAAATATTTGATAACTCAAGATTTTGTTTCTCTTTTAACTTTTACTTCATTTATCTTTTTCAAGTATAAATTCACTACTTCAAAGAGCATCCCAAGAAGCATATTCATATAATAGGTAATATGAAATTAAATTTCTAAGTTAGAAAATAGAGCTTTAATTTAAAAAAAATTCAAATAGGGTAATGCTTCTATTTTATTAGAAAATCATTTATTAATCTCCATTAGACATTTATATTTTCTGAAAATGTTCCTTCAGAGAGGTGTCTTTTTAAACTGAAAAATATAGAAAGTTGCATATAACAGAGACAGAAAAATTGTATCAGTGATTGTAGTCAAAACATTCTACAGGGTGGTTCTGAATGTTTTCTCTGTTGGAAATGAGCTGACAAGGGGCAAATTAAGTTTAATGTAGACAAATGCAACATTAAATTTCATATTTGGTTCAAAGCCATAAACACAAGCATAAAATAAATGGAAGCAAATCACAGAAACACTTTCAAAGTGACCTTGGGACAACAGTGAACCATTCTTAAGGCTGAAGAGAGAAAACTGGAAAATGCCCATTAGTATCTTACACTAGCTCACAGCTCACAAACCTAATGAAGAAAAATACTACCATTAAAACAAGTTAAGAATGTTTTTCTCAGCTATGTTCTACAAATTATTTAGGATATATGGCAGTACTTGAGACAGTTCAGTGAAATACGGTGACACAAATGAGCCTATAAGTAAGGGCTGCTGTGTATAAAAATGGATCAGAAATCTAAATTTATTCAGGTGATGGAAAAGAATGTAACTTATTTTAGTATAGATGAATTTCACAGAATGAAAACAATATGATCTGAATCAGTATTTGAATTTAAGCAATATATATACATTCCTAAATTACATAAGAATATGAGAGGTATACATAATATATTTATATGTTCCTCAATGAAGGCAACAGTTGTTCACAATTTGGGGTTCATGCATTTCTACTGATTTTCTAATATTTTATGCAAAATGCTGTATGTATGTTCACATGCATTTTTTGGAGGAGAGAAATGTGATCTTTGGATTCTCCAGGCATCCAAGGATTAAATGTATTTGTGAAAAAACCATTTACTATATTAGAATGTCAGCAACTAGAAGAATGGGTCACAAGTAAGGGCTTTTAAGCAAAATAAAAAAGAAAAGTAGAAACCTAAATTAAAGGGAGCATTTTTAAAACTGTTGGCTGGTTTATTCAACAGATAAGAGGCTTAGAAAAGTCACATTTAAACTAACTGTAGCGCACAGCAACGACGGTGACACTTGAGAACAATACTTCTGAGTCTAAAATACAAGTAATCTGGCACTAACCATCAAAGCATGATCGTTCTGCTCATTAAATCATGATTATGATCAGTAGTGTAATACACAGAAAGTGCCTCAATTCAAAATGAAGGGAGGATAATTTTTTGAGCCATCACTTGGGATCCTTTCTAAGAGAATTTACAGCTCATGTCATGATTCATTGCATTCACTATAGTAACAGAACTGGGTGCTTCTAGAAATCATAAGTCTGGAAACTTTGGCTAAACCTTAAAATCGGGAAAGCAGGTGACTAACATTGCTATAGTTAATGATTCTAAAAAAGTCTACCAAGTTTCTTCTCTCTAGTTCCATTTCCTGTTTACACAGCTTCATTCATGTTTGGTTAATTGTGAAAAACCTCTAAGCACAAAATTCCTACTGGGACTCCTTTTCCTGTAATTAACTTTTTTGCTGTTTGATGTAAAGATGCAAACTATAAATTGACAAGAAGTCAGCTGGTACAGTGATGAAATTCAAGGCAATTCACTAATAAAAAAGCCCCAGCTCTGTTAGCTGAACATTTTGATTAGCAGGTTTGTGTATTTTGTTTTTCTAAAGTGTAATGCATACTAATTTTACTCAGGAATTAATTAAAGTCTATCAAAGCCTCCATGCTGTGGATGTTACATAATTTGTTATTGTTCCCAAGTTAACATGTATATAAAAATAATGTATAGTCCTAATGAGAATATAAAAACCTTAGCTACTACTCCTCTCTACCATACTAAAGACTAAACTTTAAAAGAAAGTATCTATTTTAAAATGAAATTATTTGACTTTTCTTTGGTATTGAAGTGAGTATTTAACTCACCA
This sequence comes from Cebus imitator, assembly GCF_001604975.1. Classification (NCBI taxonomy): domain Eukaryota; kingdom Metazoa; phylum Chordata; class Mammalia; order Primates; family Cebidae; genus Cebus; species Cebus imitator. The sequence continues at coordinate 12,862,848 of NW_016107322.1, forward strand.
AAGTGTGGGGCACAGCACAAAGCAGTTTTTAAAATCAGGGCCTGTGATTTTTCTTTTTTAAAAAAATAAACTTGCAATTACTGCCCTTTCTCCCTTTGATACTGATCAGGACGGCTATGGGAAGGGGCCACATCTAATGTTTCTCTTTCATTCTCCACAGCAAGCTCCAGGACACTGTACCTGCAACACAGCCTCCTTAAATATTTGTTAAGATAGGATGTTTTCCTCTACAACTGTTAAATGTCCAATGTAATTTCTCTGAAGGCACAGAAACAAAATATAGTGATCAGATCCAGAAGATGAGGGAAAGGATGACATGCTAGATGAGGCCAGCAAAACAGAACTCAGTGCTCAAGAGAACAGGACTTATCATTACAGTCTATCACAATCTCCCTGTTGCCTCTAGACTGCAAATAGTATGTAATTCTTCGTTGATATCAAGCGTGTATGTGTGTGTGTGTGTTACGTGTGTGTGCATGCCACTTGTACATCATCAGTCCACTCTTATCTATGGTTTCACTTTCCATGAGTTCAGTTGCCCATGATCAACTGTGGCCTGAAAATATTAAATGGAAAACTCGAGAAATAATTCATAAATTCTAATGCATGCCCTTCTGTGTAGCATGATGAAATCTTGTGATAACTTCCTGCATCCCACTCCAGATGTGAATCATCCCCTTGCCCAGCATCTCTGCATTATCCACTACCTGCTCATTAGTCACTTGGTAGCCATCTCAGTTATCAAATAGACTGCCATGATACTGCTGTGCTTGTGTTTAAGTCACCTTTATTTTATTTGGAATGGCTCCAAAGCACAAGTAGTAATACTGGCATATTGTTATAATTGTTCTATGTTATTATTAATTATTGTTGCTAATCTCTTACTCTGCCTAATTTATAAATAAATCATTATTATAGGTATGTATGTAAAGGAAAAAAAAGTGTATACAGGGTTCAGTACAATCTGAGGTTTCACATATCCACTGAAAAACATACCCCAGTGGAAAAGGAGAGACCACTGTGTACACATACACACACACACACACACACACACACACTTTAAATACACAGACCCATACGCACTTAAAGTGTATGTGACAGTCCTGATGAGAATATTTAAAACAAAAAACAAACACCTAACTCCCATTCCTATTAACTGTACCAGGTTTGTCAGAGGTGTCTGAACCAGAGCAACTACATCTTCAACAGGGCTGGGTGAAATAAGGCTGAGACCTGCTGGGCTGCATTCCCAGACGGTTAGGCATTCTAAATCACTGAATGAAACAGGAGGTTGGCACAAGACACAGATCATAAAGACCTTGCTGATAAAACAGGTTGCAGTAAAGAAGCTAGCTAAAACCCATCAAAACCAACATGGTGATGAGAGTGACCTCTAGTCTTCCTCACTGCCACACTCCCACCAGTGCCATGACAGTTTATAAATGCCATGGCAACATCAGGAAGTTACCTAATGTGGCCTAAATGCAGGAGGCATGAATAGTCCACCTCTTGTTTAGCATATAACCAATAAATAACCATAAAAATGAATGACCAGTAGCCCTTAGGGCTGCTCTACCTATGGAATAGCCATTCTTTTATTCCTCTACTTTCTGAATAAACTTGCTTTCACTTTACGAACCCACCTTGAATTCTTTCTTGCCTGAGATCCAAACACCCTCTCTTGGGGTCTGGATTCAGACCCCTTTCTGGTAACATCTTTCTGACAACCATGGAAGGAACAATATTAAGGAAACCCTCAAAACAAAGGCTAACTTTCAGTAAGTGATGGGGTCCGGTAACATCTTTCTGGCGACCATGGTAGAAACAATTTTAAGGAAATTCCTGACCCAAAGGTAACTTTGGGTAAGTGGTGGAGTCCAGTAACTTCCTTCTGGCAGACCACGGAAGAGATGAAACTGAAGAGACCCCCCAACTCAAAGGAAAACCATCTGTGTGCATCAACTGGCCAACTTCGGGTAAGTGGGGTACATATACCCGATTAAAGAATGGGATTAGGTTAGAGGCCCAATTTAAGGGAGTCAGGATCTCTCCTAAGATAGGTGATGGGGAAGAAGGCAGCAAATCACACTGCCACGTGTGTACCTATGCAACAATCTTGCATGTTCTTCACATGTACCCCAAAACCTAAAATGCAATAAAATAAATTTAAAAAAAAGACAGGTTTAAAGGCTTCCCTCAATAAAATGCAAGGACCCTTGACTGAACTTGGGTTCGAGGGCCCTCATAGGAAGATTAGAGTCCTTCCTAAGATTTAGGAAGTTAGAAGACCCTCTTAGTAAGGTCTCTCTTAGGCTAAGAATGGGGTTGGCACTATGGGATGTTAACTGCTATTCTCTTTGCAGTTATCTGCCTTGCAGTCTTTGTTGACAGTTGTGGGTGACAGAATTAGTCACATGCAGGACCATGGGACATGAGGAGCTTTTTCCTTCCCAAAAGGGGAAACTTGATAATTTTCCTCTTTGTTGCAGTTTGGCCATCAGGGCTGCGATGCAACCAGTTGGGTCACTGGGGCCACTCAGGGAAAGGGAACCCAGAAGCCTGGCATGCCAGCAAAAAGATACTTCTAGCTTCTCTCTCTCTCTTTGCAAACTGGCTGAATAAACTGTGAAAATCACTGTTTGTCTTCTCTGTAAAGTTTTAATTAATTGGAAAAAAAGATCTGTGAGGCTAATCTTAACCTGTAGTGAAAGTCGTGTACTTTGTGTGTCTTTCTGTATTGTTCTGTCATAAAGAGGGTTACCTTAGGATAGAATGCTGGCCTAGGACCTCATAAGCCTGCTGCTCAAGATGGCCCAGAAAACTGGTCAGTTACCAACTTTGCTACAGGTCCCTGAAACAAAACTGGATGAAGTTCTCCTCTCCTCTTGTTCTACATCCTTGGGAGCTTGACCTTTTAACCACATGACATTACTTTCTCTTGGTCTCTGCCATCACAATGGCTGCCTAGGTTGAGGGTTCAATTCCCAGCTTAGGAAATGAGTCCTTTCTGGTTTGATATTGGAGTGACCTTTGCCATTTTTAAATTCTATTCTCTCCAGGAATCGTCTTTGGAGTAATCAGTCTTACAACCAATATTTGGCTCATAACAGGTTTTTTGTAGAGCACAAATTGATCCTTTAACAAAAAATTGTAAGGGTTATAAAAATTGTAAGGTTTATAATAAGTTTATGAGAATGTTACCTTATGGTCAAACATTAAAATTGGGTAGATATGTCTGAGTTTTATTAAGAAATGGTTTTAACATAAGTAGTATACTATGTATAGATGAAATGTGGCTTATGTGCTATAAAAATCATACAGGAAGCATTGTCAAATGTGAAATAGTGTTTGGCTTTCTCTAGGCTATGTTGTATAAATATGTTATTGATATGTTCCAAAATTAAATAAAACTCCTCTAATTCTAATAGGACTTAGTATATGTTGTTAGTAATTGCTACATAAAGTCATCATATGCCACGAAGGTAACCAAATTTCTTTGTCAATCATATATTTAACTGTGGCTGCCCTAAAACATTTTGTCATTCACAGAAAATTGTTGTGCTTTTTCAACACAGTTTAAGTTGCATCTCTTCAAAAGATGGTCTCATAATCAGCTATAGGACTTTCATAAATGCTCTTAAATGTAGTTTTCTGATAACTTTCAATAACTTTAGAAGAGAGGAAAAACTTTAAAAGCTCCCATGGAGAGCTGAAACATTTACAACTATCAGAACAGGAGTAAACTGTATGGACTAAACTAATATAAGATTAAAGAAACCTTTTTTGATATTTTGCTTAAAATATCACTGATCCGCCCGGGCGCGGTGGCTCAAGCCTGTAATCCCAGCACTTTGGGAGGCCGAGGCAGGTGGATCACGAGGTCAAGAGATCGAGACCATCCTGGTCAACATGGTGAAACCCCATCTCTATTAAAAATACAAAAAATTAGCTGGGCATGGTGGTGTGTGCCTGTAATCCCAGCTACTCAGGAGGCTGAGGCAGGAGAATTGCCTGAGCCCAGGAGACGGAGGTTGCGGTGAGCCGAGATCATGCCATTGCACTCCAGCCTGGGTAACATGAGTGAAACTCCGTCTCAAAAAAAAAAAAAAAAAAAATCACTGATCCTTTGCTTTCTTTTTGACAGTCAAGGACACTACTTTTAAGCTATTTGCACCTTTTAACAAGTAAAGTATAATCCTGTGAACAAAATTTGGAGCATATTTATTTCTCTCTACCAAATTTCTCCAGAATTTGGAAACTATTTGCAACTATTCTTTTATCTTTTTTTTTCTTTTTGAGGTGGCATCTTGCTCTGTCACCTAGGCTAGAGTGCCGTAGTGCAATCTTGGCTCACTGCAACCTCCACCTCCCGGGTTCAAGTGATTCTCCTCTCTCAGCCTCTCAAGCAGCTGGGATTACGGATGTCTACCACTGCACCTGGCTAATTTTTGTCATTTTAGTAGAGACGGGGTTTCACCATCATGGCCAGGCTGGTCTTAAACTCCTGACCTTGTGATCTACCCTCTTAGGCCTCCCAAAGTGCTAGCATTACAGGTGTGAGCCACCATCCTGGCTGAGTATTCTTAATTTATGGCAACATAGTTATTTGCACAAGTGAAATAAGAATCTGTTTTCTTTTGTAGCAGGACATAATTGGAGAAACTGCTTATTTTACCAAGGCATTGACTGGAATGGGATGCTTTCCTTTAAGGAATCAAACTTGACTTTAAAGTCAATAAAAGCCTCTTGGAAAAGCTGGCCTCATATCTTGTCTATACAGTCTCTGTACAGGGTTCTTGACCAGCGATAAGCAAAGAATGTTACTTTCTGATAGGCCCAGGAACCCCAAGCTATCTTGTGAATTCAAAAGTAGAGAAAATTATCCAATTCATAGACATTTGAGGGTACAAACTTGTGGCTGGGCTCAACTTTTTTTTGAAAAAAGTCTTCTCTGAGATTCCTTATGGAACAGAGTTCCATCAAAGCCAATTAAAAAGTCTATATGAAAACTAACTATTCTTGCTGTAGTTTATAGAAATAAACAGGCCAAGCATAATAAAGCAAATCAGTCTTACCATAATTTGTCTGTAGTAAAACTGGGAAATTGGAGAGAGAAATTAAGTTTCACGAACTGTAGTACACTTGTTATTATTAATAGATTCTAAACTCATCAGTTGTTTTTGAGTTTTTTTCCCCTACAATTTAGGTTGACCTGGCTTAATCCTATAAACCAACCAGTGATCTCTGGCTGCTGCTCAAAAGAAATAAGAATGATGGGGATGTAAAAATCTGGAGTCAATATTCTAATTCTGGGCACATTGGAACTGGCTAGCAACCCCATAACAGCTTGGTTCCAACAACTGCCCAGTTCATAGAAAGCCCTCTAATTCTGTTTACTTGGGATAATTTTACTTATTTTACTTTACTACTGTGAAACATATTGCTGTTTTACTCCACATGTAGGAATGTAGAATAAGTTTACTCAATGTTCTCTTAAACTGAACACTTCTTAATCTTTCAGATGTCACCTTTTTGTTTTTCGGAACTCAAGGTTATAAATGGCTGCCACCATACCAACACTTTCTGACTGACATCCTCTCTACCCTGAAAGCAAGAGACCTAACAGTTAGGCAGGAATATGATTGCTCCTATTCAGTCTGAAGAAGTTACTGAAGATGAATCTTTATCCATCCACAACCCTCATGATTAAGAGTTCTCTTATCAAAGGGAGGGAGAATATATGTCAGAGGTGTTTGAACCAGAGCAACTCTATCTTGAATAGGAACTAGGTAAAATAGGGGTAAGACCTACTGGCTGCATTCCCAGATAGTTAGGCATTCTAAGTCACAGAATGAGACAGAGGTCAGCACAAGAGACAGGTCATACATACGTTGCTGATAAAACAGGATGCGGTACGGAAGCCAGCTAAAACCCACCAAAACCAACATGGCAATACAAGTGACTTGGCAATCCTCACTGCTACACTCTTACCAGCATCACGACAGTATACAAATGCCATGGCAATATCAAGAAGTTACCATGTATGCTCTAAAAAGAGGAGGCATGAATAATCCACCCTTGTTTAGCATATAATCAAGAAATACCGTAAACATGGGCAACCAGCAGCCCTTAGGGCTGCTCTGCATCTGGAGTAGGCTTTCTTCTATTTCTCTAATTTATTAATAAACTTGCTTTCATTTTACTCTATGGACTCTCCCTGAATTCTTTCTTGCCTAGATCCAAGAACCCTCTCTTGGGGTCTGGATAGAGACCCTTTTCTGGTAACATATTCACTGTTTTAAAACAAAATACTTTGGTCTCCATATTCTCTCATGTCTTTCTCAGACACGCTCTTCTTTTAAAAGATACAAGCCAAAGAACATATTCTAAGCCCCATGTTTGTGAAATTGGTCATATGCTTAACTATAATAAAAGAATACAATTTAGAACTACTTAAATGTATCTGTGTATCAGATAACATGCTTAATTGCTTAATATACATAAGCATGATCCCTGTTCTCATATCGCTTACAATTTAATAGGAGAGATTTTACACAACCATAAAAATATCCATTTCCTTAATATGTTGGGGGGTGGTGGAGAAGAGGGATCAAAAGAAGGCTTAAAGGAGCTCTAAAAGTTAAAACAAAGAAAGTAGTAGGAGAGTGTGAAAGGAAAGGAAATACTGGGGTCCCCAAATCACTAAGCTAAATAAAGGGAAAAGACAAATTGGGAACTGCTAAGGGCAAACCTGCCTCCCCTTCTATTCAAAGTCACCCCTCTGCTTACTGAGATAATTGCATTATCTGATTGCCTCCTTTGGAAAGGCTAATCAGAAACTCAATGTAACCATTTTTCTCTCATCTACCTACGACCTGGAAGACCCTTCCCTACTTTCAGTTGTCCCACCTTTGCTTAAAGTTGTCCTGCTGTTTTGGACTGAACCAATGTTCATCGTACATATGTTTATTGACATCTCATGTCTCCTTAAAATGTATAAAATCAAACTGTGCTCTCATCACCTTGGGTACATGTCATCAGAACCTCGTGAGGCTGTGTCACGGGCAGACCTCTTCAACCTTGGCAAAATAAACTTTCTAAATTAACTGAGACCTGTGTCAGGTATTCCAGGTTCATAATGATGTGAGACAAATGCTCTTGTTCCATCTAATCATGCCACAGTGACAAATATCCATACCCCTAATTCTAGAAGAGCTGAAAGGGGTCAGGCATGTGGTCCTGAATGTCAGAAATAGGGAAGCATGATGGGTCCACAATCTCACTCTACCCCTGCTCTCCCAGTCCTCCTCCTGATGAATTAGGCACACCAGCTTCAGGCAATAGCGAAATAAGCTATGGGCACTTGGAAAACAGTTCTCAACTTGAATTTTGGTTGATCTGGCCAAACCCATCTATCCCTTTTCTATCTAATGATTACAATTGCTTTGGATGATTAAGTTCTCCTCAATAAGGCAAAGTGAGAAGAGTGGGTGAAGTAAATGCTTGGGTCCAATGTTAAGAAGGTTGTCAAAATAAACAAAAAATAATCTTTACCACCGATGTCCGTAAGTGCAAAATCAGATTTCTATATTCTACATAAATGTGGTAGAATGAATATAAACACACTTATAAACCAGTTTTATTTGAAATGCTAAATGTTTACTAGCATTATTATATTGAAGGGTAATTATACATCTCTTAATACTTTTATTTAAATTAAGAAAATGGAAGATGATTTTAAATAAATGAAATGTAAAATAATCACAATATTAAAATAAAAGCAAAGTCATTCATTGAGAGCCTTCTATATACACGGGCTGTGTGCTACAATCATTAACAGTTAATTCAAAAATAATCTTCACAAAAACACTTCAATATGGGAGTGAGGGACTGTGCTAAAGAAACTTCCCTTCCTGGGTCCGATGGGGGGGGCGGCTTTCAAATGCAGGAATTTCCCTGTTCCATGCCTCCATTGGGAGACCAGTGGGGTTTCAAATGTAAAATTCTTTGTCTGGTTTTTTGTGGGCAGGGCCAGGTAGGGAAAGCCAGGTGGGGTTCTTTTGTCCCAAATTACCCCGGAAAGCTCTGGGAGGTGGGAGCTCTGTAACTCAGGGTTTTAGGCCAAGTAGACAATCCAGTATCAGAGTCAAAGTTCAGTAACTCCAGAGGAAGTCTGAAAGAACTGCTCTCATTGGATGAGAACATGAATGGGAGGGAATAACTCAAGGGTTAAAACTTCAGCTGCTCCTACCTGAAGGGATTTCCCACTCTGGGTTCCCCTCCCACAACAGTGTGGGAGCTGTCTCTCTCAATCTCTCTCTCTCTCTCTCTCTCTCTCTCTCTCTGTCTAATAAATCACTCTTCTGCAAAACTCTTTGGGTCCACGATTTTATTCCAACAGTAAACTCACCGTGCCTCTGGACCCCTTTCTCCATTCTTTGGGGTTAGAAAGGCCAAGAACCTAGGAGCTCTGGGAGCTGGGTACAACCCCCGGTTACAGGGGGGAACATTATTTCTGTTTTCAGATAATACATCAGGAAAGTAATGTGACTTTCTAAGGTCATACAGCTATAAAGTATCAAGACTAATATTCAAACTTAGATCTGTGTCCTTTTCATTTTATCTGGCACTAAGTACATGATTTGAACAACAATAGCTAGAAATCTATTATGAATGTCCTGGCATTAGAGAAGATAATGAAAGAGCTATACAAAGATGTGTAAGAGTGTATTTCCAATTCCACTGTCAAGTGTACAAATGAAGTATATTTATTACTGACTTCTGCTTTCTTTTTTCCTTGCATGTTCTGCTACTGTTATGATTCCATGTTGTAGCTGTTTGGTCTCTGAGAGTATTTTTTTTAAACTTCTGCAAAAAGGCTTTAGTGCTCTCTTTGTTTCCACTTGCACTTGGATATATTTTTATTCCTTACCCATAAATTATTTAAAACACAGCATTATGCTGTTTTGTAAGTGTGTGTTCGTATTGTTTTGCTTATCCTTCTATTAGACTGGGTATAGATATCTTCTATTTTCATCTATTATTTCTACTATTTCAAGCATTCAGTACACACTCAAAGATTTATTAAATAAACGTTGAAAGGAAAAAAAATAAAGTAAGTGATGTCTGCTTTCATTAGTAGACTATATATTCCTCATGGAAAAATGTCTATCTATCTTCTTTTTTTTTTTTTTTTTTTTTTGAATACCCAGTCTGAAGTACAGAGGCAGATAAAAAAAATATCTAACAAATGTTTCTTTACAGATGCAAAATTGAGAATGAGTATATACTTATGCAAACATTGTTGTAAGAATTAGATATTATTTTCTTAATACAAATTTTCATAGCAACAATAATGGACTCGCATCATTCATTCTGAAGCCATTTTGATGTTGCATGAAACAGAAGACTGAAAATACTTTTTTAGGAGAAAATGAGCCACACAAAAGAAATGGTGGGGGAAAAATGTTATTTTACAAAATTCAAACTGAATTCAGATTTTTTGCAAGTAAGTTAAAAATGACTCAGAAAATAATTGGCTAATAGAGAACACTGTAAGAATGAATAAATGTTTTGCATGTGAATAGGGCACCAACTGAAAGATTCCACACCATTTTAGGGAGTAGAAAAAAGCAGTAAAACAGAATATGAAAGTAAGGAATAAATTAGCCGACTATGAAATTGATTTTACACATGTGGCTTGTGGCTATTGTGACTTTAGGTTTAGACTCAAAAGTTTAGTAGTGAAGACAGATTGTGCTCTTTTGTTTGCCTATGATTAGGATTTGCTATCACTAAGTCAGGGTGAGTTCCTGTGGTCACAGCAAACATACATAGTGACAGAGGTTAATAAACTTCTCTAGTCAATTACTCTTTAAGAGCTAAACACAGACATTTAAAAGGGAAGCACACAGCAACGGAGGAGGCGGAAAGATTAGTAAGAAAATGATGTTTCCTTAAATACTCAGAGTTCGATAACTGACATCAGTTGAATTGAATACTGGTATCATTCCAGGCTAGTAGAGTGTTTTTGTAAGAATCCAAGGCTTGTTCAAGGCACAGCCAGCTGTGCTTTTCTAGGTTTCCATCTCCCACAGCCTTTCTTCTGTAGTCAGAGCGCTAACTCCCCAAGTAGAGAGACTTAACTACCTGCTTATAACTTAATCAAAGAGACTGTATTGGTTTGCCTTTGGATGATGCTTCTATTGCTACAGGTTCCTGCCAACAGCTAGTTAGCCTTGTCTGCTTCCCTGCTATCAGCTCTTGCTTCCTCTCAGGCCACTGGTGCCAAAGAAATGAGAAAAAAGTTCCATAGCAGCATGAGAGCTGGTGGGAAACACTGTGAACTTCTTCCCACACTAAGAAGAAAGGTTCTCAGTGTTTGTACTTGCTTGCTTCAGCCCTCTCCCTTTGCTCTGGGTAATGCTGATTTTGATTTTTGAAAAGTGTGACTATAAAGTTATGAATTGGGCTATCAACTGACTTTGAGGGCATTAAAAGGGAGAATTCAAACATATATAGGTTGAACGTACATAAACAAACAATCTTAATGTCTTTAAGATGATGGCACTTAAACACAAATCTTTTGTCACGACATACGAACTACCACCCTCTATATGCGTAAACAGTAAACTCTTCCACATAGCTAAATCATTCTTTGTACATCTACAGGAGACAAAGTTCTAAATGAGAGAAATAGTATAGCAAAGAACACAGACGTGAAGCAGAACAGTAATTTAATGGGTGTTACATTTAACTTTTATCGTATCTAAGAGTTTCATTACTTAAATTATGCCATTTGGAGATGCTATTCTCTACTATTCATACCTGGCTGAGTAGTTTCTTTGCTATCTTTGGTACTTTATCTCCCAATATGCAGATCCTGCTACAAAGAGCCAGATGACATGTAATAATCTGATCAGGACCCAAGCTTCCTGCTTCTGTGCCTTCTCTCCAGTTAGTTCTTTGATTGCAATGCCTGGTTTTGCCTCTAGAAATTTTGACTATTCTTTATTAAACAAGTTACAAATCCCTTCCTCTGACTGACACATGTCTTTCCTTCAGTAAGACAAACTTATGTTTTTAGCCGGATAAACTGCTTTCTAGAGAATCGACATTTCCTAACTTCCATTTATGGCTCCTTATATTCTTCAATGACATACAAACAGGGTTGTTATGTGAACATTATTTCAAAGGGAGCTAAATCCAATGATAAAGAGTCTCTTTTTGCTCCTCTTCTTTCTGGTGGTTTAGAACTTTGATCTGGACTACATAGGAAGGACAACATTTCAGTTTTGTGTCTCATTTTGTACAGTGAGATGATTTATACATGTAGATAAACAGTAAAGTCTATATAATTGTACCAAGACTTGTACCAGTATCTAAGTAAATTTCCAATCTTCCAGTAAGAAACCTGGATAGTGCAAAAGGTAAATGAAATATGGTATTACCACAGAACAAATATCTTACGCATATAGTGTTTACTTAATGTTAAATAAACATAATATATTCAGTTTTAAACAATATAAACCAAGCTATTCATAGATAAATGCAATTGCTCGCCTAGAGGGCAAAAATATATCCAAGAGACTTTAATTACCCTAAAAAAGATTAAAGTAAGAATCCAGAATTATAGCACAACAGTTATTGGTGTCCCTCATAAACTGGTACATGAATGTACAAAAAAGAAACTTTAACAAAGTTTTTCTTAAACTTCTTGAAACTTTACAAAGAATCATTAAATGTGTCAGGTATTTGGGGGTAACGAGAAACTTTTAACACTCCAAGTGACAGATGTCAAGACTCATGAATATCTAAATATTCATAACTCAGGAGACATTCCAGACTGCTATCCAGGAACATATACATACTTACTTTAATGTTATTCCTGAGTTCCATTAAAAAATACTTTATAGGAATGGTGGGAGCACAGGGTATAAACATCAAGAAGGTAAACCCTATTAAATGATTGATTTAACTACAAATTTTATTGCAGTTTTATGCTTTCAAATAATTTTCTGAATATAAATGAGTCCAGTCTCCAGTTAACTAAAGAATTTCTCCTACAGAATTTTTTAAAAGGCAAAATGATGTGCCATACAGTGGGTGAAGCATGGAATATGGATACAAAAGACATACATTTTAGGACTTACTTACAATTTGTAATATGTCACTTACAATGTGTAACCTCTAGCTGTGTAACTTTTCATCTATCAAACATTTGTTAAATAAAAAGCATCAACATAAACTTATCATTAAATATTTTAATTCTCATGAATACCCCATAAAATGGGTACCATTATAATCCCCTTTCTTAAAGGATGAAGTTGAGGCACAAAAAATTTAACTAACAAGTCAAAAATGTTACAGCTAGGAAGCTAAGCAGCCAGGAGCAGAATATGGGAAGACTGGCTCCAAACCTAACTTTTAACCATTAATTTAAGCTGTCTCAAAATAAAAATTATAAAAATAATACTGACTTGCAGGTTGTCTGTAAAAAGTCACATTATAGATGCTAAAATGCTTCATAAACTGCAAAAGACATATAAAAACATATGCAACAGACATATAAAAATTATGTGGAAGTATATATGGGGAAAAGGTGATGAAGAATAAGGATACCGTGACTTAGCTACTGGCTGGTTGTTAAAAATAACAAACAAAAGGAACAACTAAAGTGACCCCCAGATTTCAATGGTTAATTACCAGAATAGCGAGGATAAAGATGAAAGAGGAGGAAGGAGGAAGAAAGAGGAAGAGGGAAGAAGGAAGGAAAAAGAAGAAGAAAGAAAGGAGAAGGGAGAAGGTTGAAAAGAAAGAAGACAAAAGGGTATCAATATTTAAAGGGAGTATTATTTCTGTTTTGGATTCAGTGATTTAAAAGAGCCAAAGCCAACAAGATAACCAGGTAGAGATCTCAGGCAGCTTCAAAGTGTATGTTTGTGATTCAGAACAAAACGTTGGCTATGGAGATAATGATATCAGAGTTATTTATATTATTAAAGAAATGGTCAAAGCATAAAAGTAGATGAGCTTTCTGAGAAGGGTAGGGAAGCAATAAAAGAGAACCAGGAGAACATCTGAGAAAGATGTATTAACACATTATAGAAGAAACTGGGGAGGAGTCTGTGAAGGAGACAAGAGAATCAAAACAGAACAAATCAAAAAGAGAAGAACCTGAGGAGTCAAACTGAACCAAGAGGTCAAGGGAACTCAGGTAGTCGGTACAGAGATCTGCAAGTCCATGATGATCTTGAAACCAGTTTCCGAATTGTGAGACGCATCAGGGAATGCGCAAGGATTTGAGGGGTGGGTAGAGTATGAGAGAGCAGGATCAGCACATGTAAACACACAATGAGGTCTGGTAAATAAAAGAAAACTTGATTAAAAAAAGCAATAAGCTTTACGGTTGTCACCTATTTCTTGATCTGTAAAGTGTGTATTTTAAGTCAATGTGTGTGTGTGTGTGTGTGTGTGTGTGTGTGTGTGTGTGTGTGTGGTGTTTATAGTTTCCCTGGTTGATTTCCTAGTTTTTCATTATAATGACCAAAACAATTCAAACAAATGAGTATTAAAATCATGGTTAAAAAGAACTATGTTCAGTCCATTGCTTACTGCTAATACTGTATTTTAGCCACCTTAAAAAAGAAGACATTTACTGTTTTAATTACAATTTCAAAACAAAAACAACTTAGGCATCACATATATACCATCAAGTTGCATAGGAAATTCTGGTTGTTATAAAATAATTTTTGCTAAGGGTCAGAAAATGGAAAAATGTCTGCTAATTAGCAAAATTCAAAAATTCACTTTTCTAACTTAAGTCATAATTATATCAGTTTCTTACAATTGATCTTTCCAAAACAAAATGAGATAGCAGTTTTGAAAATATTTGTGATTAATGAGGAAACAAGTCTTGTGTATACCCAAGGTACTGACTTTAGGGAAAAAAAAAAACATGCTTAAACATATGGATTTCAACATATTAATGTTAATGTGTATAATGATTATTTTCCTCATTAAAAATAATTTTCATTATCTCCATACAGTAATATATCTATATTAGACCTTTTTATAATTTAAATATGTGACCTTGAAGTCAACTGATTAAAAATGTACAGATGTCCTTGTCTTTTACTCAAAAAATGATGGGTGTCTGTAGGAAAGAAAATTAGAATTTAAAAGTATCAGGTCTTTATCTTAAGCTGTCTGGCCTTTGATGTTATATTTGCTAAGGCAACCTCTTGCCCTCATTTAGTTGGGGACAGCATATGTTGGCAAGAGTAACTTTTAGCTATTTGAGAAGTATTTTCAAGAGAATAAGTATTCTCAATACCAGCGTAAGGAAGAATGTGACGACAAAGTCTCCGTTTTATTTTACAAAGTAGAACATTTAGTAGAATGTGAATGGCTAGGCTGGGACTAAAATCTTGCCATCTCTCCTAACATCGGAATTTACACATCAAACTAGAAAACTATAACAATTATAATTAAGGTACTATTTTAAGGTAATCAGAATCTAGTGGGCAATCCTTCAGTAGAAGGCCCAGAAATGCCAATATGAATAATGTAGTGTTTCTCAATCCTTTTTTCATTGCGTGCCCTCCTAACCTACTCCTCACATATCCCGCAGAAGGCTCTTTAGGCATAATTTTCCAAACTGTACCCACCCCATGGAGTTTTGATGCTCTGAATAATACTGAATATCAGTTTATATGCTGTGGTACTCTGGAGAGCCACACACTACTGTAGTATCTAAGGTTTTATTTGTTCTACCAGAAAAAATGAATTTTTGCCCCTATTGGAGTTGATATCACGCAGTTGAGAATGCACAGATGATATACACTGTGAAACCATGAAGATAGCCATGTTGCTGGAACTGGGTTTATACACTCTGCTTTATGAGTAGAGGAGGTACTCTGCTTGCATCAGGTAATCAAGTAATTGATTATACCTCTTCAAAAAGAATACAGAAGGAGTATATCATCAATCTTTCTTTAGGAGCTATCAGAAAATTCTGGTCCAAAAATATTTGGAATGACTAATGAATAACAAAATAGTAGCTTTCAATGTTGCAAGCAAAATAACATGTTCAATTATTTTCATTTATTCTACTAGTGTCTATTTGGCCTTATTTATAGTAGAGTCCATACACAAAGGATTTTAAGACATCCTAATTAAAAGAAAGAAAGAAAGAAAAAAGAGAAATCCTTATCTGTTTACATAGCTTTCATGAGACTCTTGCTTTAATAAATGAAATGCCTTCTAAAAAGTCAATAAATGGATTTCTCAGAATGCACCAGGCTTATGAATGTTTATTTTTCCAACATGTAATAGTTAATTTCTCATTATACCACAATTTTATAGTCTATAGGTAGGAATAAAATAAGCTGATCTGAAAAAAAATATTAAGTGCACAGCATTTCTACATTATAACAAAAAGGTAAAGAAAATTTGAAATGTGGAGAAAATTGTTGTACTTTAAAATAATCTTTTTAACCACATAGATCAAATAACATTTCTTACTAAACTATAAAAAACATATTAGGATAATCTAAGATATCGGATTGTCTTCTGATTTATAGAAAGGTGATAATACAGCTGACGACAGTGCTGGGAGGTAAAGACTATAAAAATAATTCAGGGTAACAATTTCATAATAAATTTTCGTGCTAGCTTTATCGATTTCTCATCAAATATACCATGAAACTTTTGTCTATGACCCATATAAAATAAAAACAAAATGTATAAAAGATTAAAGTATTGAAAAGGTATGAATCACCTAGGTTTTCTTTGTCATTTCATCTTTTCATCCCAACATGGCTGTCTGTGCACATTTCAAAATGGTACTTCTAAATGATGGTTTGTGTATGTTGGTGAAGTTCAAGTACCTATCGCATATGTCTTTATTAAATTTAACTCAGAAGAGTCTATTAGACAATTGTGTGCAAACAAAGTTAAAAAGCTGTTTCTGGGTTGTTTCTCTTATGCTATAAAATTCCTTTGTAAAAACTGAAATTAGGCTATTTCTAAGCTTAATTTAACATTGTTTTTTGTTAATTATAGATAGATTTTGTTAATTATAGATAGATTCCTAAGTGTATTTTTTAGAGGAAAGACAAGTATTGTATTATAGGCATTTCTACAGAACTGTTTATGCTTTTAAACTTTTATTTTTCTTATCTGTAGCTTATACTTCTATGGGTACAACTTACTTTAAGAAACATAGTTATATAAAATGTTTTATACAAAATATAAATCAGGCGGTAATTTTTGCTGTATGACAAAATTCTTTAAAACTAAACAAATTTTTCAATTGTACCTATAATTACTCAGTTTACAAAAACCAAATTAAAGAAAACTTTTACAAATGATAACTGTATAGCATGTTACACCTGTATACTATCTTATGTTTTTGAAACTGCTTAAATCAAGTAGCTGTGTCAGTTTTGAGTTGTGACATATAATGCGGAAGTAGATTATTGTACAGTCAAAGAAATACAACTCTTGTCTCATAGACTAAAGCAATTTTCTAGTAATTGATTATCTAGAATACAAATATGCAGTAAAAATAATTTACCTGAAATAATGTAACGGTATTTTATTTTGTACACCATACCTTAGACAGAGTTAACAAATATCTCTTTTATTCCTGTCAACAGAGGGATCCTAGTATAAATGTGGCCCTGGAAAATAGTAACTTTATTTCCCTCGTAATCTTTAGCAAAAACTTATTTAAAAAAATAAAGTGCATGATTTTAAACTCATCCAGAATAGGGATATATAAAATATCCTGACTGATGTGACAAGTGGGGAAAGGTATTAGACCTACAACTTTAAACCAATATGAAAGAATTCTGGTGGCAAAAGATCTTTCATTGCTATATTTAGTTTGAGGTGACAGCCCCTTCAAATCCATCTTTCACACTTTCAATCAAGTAACATATCTAAAAGGTGGATCTGACCATTCAAATCTCCTGCAAAACCCTTCAAAGGCCCTCCACAACCTGGCCTCTGCTTCTATGTTCAGCCCTCTCTCTCATCATTCATGATCTGAATTAGTATGGCTCTCATTCTGTTTTACCTTCTTAGCTTTGTGTAGCCACCATTCCAATGATGGGACCACACAGAGGATTAGGATCAAGGGGAAAGGGACACTTTAAAATTAATCTCTTCTTCCAAAGCAGGCCTTTCTTCGTGGCCCATCATTTCCTTGCCTAAGTATTGGTTTCATGCTGTTTCTTGAAGTACTCACAGTGCTTTATGCAGATGTTTAAGGTGAAATTTACTGTCTAATACATTTTCATCTGTCTTGCTTTGTTTCCTCTCTAGAGAGTGAGCTCCTTCAGCTAAGGACTAAGTGTTCTCTTTTGTTACCCAGTTCCTAGGATAGTGCTTGGCTCAGCATTAGTTGCCAAATTAGTGTAGAATGAAGAAATAATTATCACAGTAAACAAAGGGGACGATTAAGTAATTTGCAACATTGGTTCATAATATGGAAACAAATTACTTTGTTTGGAAACAAATATCCATTTGTTTGATAGACCACTGCACAATATAAAATTTGATCTGTTGTTTTCCTCTTTGTTGCATTTCCTCTGGATGAATGTCTGTGCTTAGAGCACCAACACCACTACTAACATTAGCATTCATTTCAGGCAAAATAATAATATTGTCTTATATAGTGTAGTGATGCAGAGCCTACGTTTTGGAGACAGACCAGCTGGGTTCAAATTCTGGCTCCTTTATAAATCTGAAAGCCACTCAACCTTACATTTTCCTAGGTGTGACGAGAAGGGAATCATGTCTACCTCTCATAGGTATGACAAAGTTTTAAACGAGATATTATATGTAAGCATTCAGTGCACTGCCTTGCTCTGTGGAAATTTTCAAGAAATTATAGCTATTTTTAGAGTAGCATGGTGCTAAAAGACTGTCATGTTGAGACAAGTCATCTAAATAATCTGCATCTCCTCAACCTCTCAAAGGAAATATAACGCCAAAGAGAAACCTACGTCTCTCTTAGTGAGAAGATAAAATGAAAACTTACTATTTTATTTTCCAAGTAACTGAGAGGTTATCTCTTTGCTATTTTGAGATAGTATGTATATGTCACTTTCATCTTTTTTTCAAATGGGGGCATGCTGGGATGGAGAAGGACTCAGGTAATAATCTAAAGTTTTAGAGACAGAGGAATTCATCTTCTAAATTCCTAGTCTCCTATTGTCAAGTTGTTCAGGAGAAAGGTTGCCAGAGCAAAATATCTGTGTTTCGAGCACTCGTCACTATGTTCTGTGAGATGACAGCCATATAGCTCACCAGTTTCACAATATATCAATCACACTTTGCAATCTATGGATCCTTCCAGCCTGCATGCATAACACTGGCAGACTCAGGTATTCCGTTTTTGTGCTAAAACGAAGCCTCTGATCAATTCTTTTTGGAAAGAAGATCTGTAGGTTTTCTGGTAACCTCTAAAGACATAAAGAAAGGGTGCTAAGTGGCTGTGAGCCAAACAACAAGTGTTACTCATACAGAACAATTAGAGAGGTGAGAATTAGTGAAGGTGAGAGACGATTTAAGAGCTTAACAACACAGCAGAAATATTGTGAAGAAAACCCATACCATGGCACTCTAAAGAGTGATGCGGGGAAAGGGGAAGAGGTTTTCACTTCTTTGCATGTCCAACAATAAAACGAGGCTCTCACTCAGGTGGGTTTTTGGGATCAAATCGAGGGAAAGCTTAATTGAAGATGTAACACCAAATTACAGACTCAAGGCTAGGGTTAATGCCCGTTACATACTAATTTATCTTTATTCCTAGGGTAGCAATCTATTCCCCTGTACCAGGCCTTAAAGGTGACCTACCCAGTTCCTTGTATTTAAAGGAATCTTCTGTGAGTCAACCAGGGCTGATGGTTAGAAAATGAAGCTTTGAAGTGCTTATAAAATGCTAGGTAATAAGTAATAAATAAGGCTTGATAAACATATTTACATATTTCTATATAATGTTAAAGTACACAGTATCTCCATTCTGCAAACTCAATTGTCCATAACCAAACAATGGAGCTGGAGAGGCTTAGATACCATAGGTATCCTTCTAAGCCAGAGTTGTGTGGATAGTGAATATATTCAGGGAGTGAGAGAGGGAGGGTGAGAAGGAGGGAGGGAGGGAGGGAGGGAGGGAGGAATGGACAGATATAATTGCTATGGTTTAAATGATGACATCCCTCTAAAATTCCTATTGAAACTTAACCACCAATGCAACAGCATTAAGAGATGTTGCCTTTGGAAGCTGATTAAAATCCTAAGAGCTCTTACATAATGAATGGAACTAACACCTTTATAAAAGGGCTCAACATTTAAAGGAACACTTTCTTGCCCCCTGTCCATTTCTACATGTGAGGACACACTGTCCATCCTCTCTGAAGGATGCAGCAACAAGGCATCCTCTTGGAAGTAGAAAGCAGCCTGTCTGTCATCAGACACTAATCCTGCTGGCACCATGATCTTAGACTTCCCAGGCTTCAAAACTATGAGAAATAAATGTCTATTATTTATAAATTACCCAATCTGTGGTATTTTCTTATAGCAGCACAAATGGACTAACACACTATTATACATTTTCTATACATATGAGATATATATAATACATATATGTATGTATATACATACAAATGTGTATGCAGACATACACACATACATCTAAGAGGAAACAATACAGACATTCATATTAGGAGCAGTTGTGCTTTTTCCACTGGGACTTATTCTAAGATGCAGGACTATTTTATTCTTTTGCTACATCAGGAAATCTGATACGCAACCTCCAGTTTGAAATTATTTGTGATGATCTCAACTTGAGGAGAGAAGCACAGTAAGGTATAGGATTTTCCTGTGTATGGGAATTTTCCTTTTAAATTACCATAAGATAGGATATTTTCTGTAGAAGAGAGGTAAATGGTCTGTGTAGTAGGTTTTGGTTTAAAATCCATAATATATGAGGAATAATACTGTACTGATTAACATATACAACATAAAATATTTTCTTAACTAGTATCTTTGTTTAAAATTAACTAGTGAGCCAATGTTAATAATATCTCTAGTCTTCTGACTAGGTTTTATATTAGTCCATTCTCACACAGTGACAAAGAACTACCCGAGACTGGGTAATTTATAAGAAGTTTCATTGGCTCACAGTTCCACGGTCTGTACAGTCAACATGGCCTCAGGAAACTTCATGGAGGAAGGCAAAGGGGAGGCAAGCAGGTTTTTATTATGTTAGTGCAGGAGAGACAGCAAGAGAGAGCAGGGAAAAGTGCAACATAATTTCAAACAAGGAGATCTCATGAGATCTCACAAGAACAGCAAGGGGAAAATCCACCCCCATGATTCAATCACCTCCCACCAGGCCCCTCCTTCAACACTGGAAATTAAGATTCAGCATGAGATTTGGGTGGGGACACACAGCCAAAGCATATCTGTTTTCTAGAAATAAATCAAAGAAAGATAAGTTATCGTTTCTGAGGTAGAAGGCTCAGAGGCATGAGAGCACAGGTAGACCTTGCTTAGATGGGTGAAAAACAGAGAAAAAAAACAGAGTGGGTGTATTCCTATTGCTCCGACTTCGTCCTTTGGGCCTCAGTTGGATAAGCCTAATTGAAGAGAAATTCAAAAGGCGTCAACACCACAGCCACTGACAATCACAAATATCTCAAAGAAAGAAATGTAGCAGTATTTCCAGAGCATCCTATCCTAAGACCAAGGCTGAAAGAGTTAGAGATAGTTAGGTTCAGTTGCTTCTTTTTTTCTCTCCAGAATATTAGTATGATCTTTTTATATTTGTAAAGGATTTTCTCTATTCAGTTTGGTAAATGTGGGTGGGTAGAAACAAATGTGGGTAAGTTATATAAAGAATGTCCCCTAAAGTGACTCTTCTCAAAGGTTGTGATCATCAGGAAGGATCTGAGATGAAATCGTTACTGTGAAAGCTAAACTGGCAGTTTTTCCAGTAGTGCGCATTTAAATCACCTGGTAAAGAGGACAAAAGACATCCTCTCCGCTGGCTTCCAGTGATTCCGGCATAGTCCAGGTCAATCTGTCTCTGGCCCAACCTTCACTTTTGCATGTTCTTCTTCAGTGGATCTCTGTGTTGTATCTCCACCAGTTAAAATCATTTGATGTGATTTTTCAAAACGCTTACTGTCAGAGCCTCACACTCAGCGATCTGTCTCAAATGGTTGGTTTCAAGCTCTTGGGCTTCAGTATGTTAAATCTCCCTAGGTAATTGTAGCAGCATTTCCTTAACTGCTAGCACAATGTCATGCTCATGGTAGGTTCTCATTAAATGCTAGCTAAACTTGGTTATCAGTGTGCTGTGAATCAAATCAGGGCCATTACTTTTAAGTCTGTGCCATTTGGAATATATGCTATTTGAGTCCCTGAGCATTTTGACAGAGCTTCAAGCCATTTGCAACTGCTCATATTGAGAATTTTGCAGTTTTTCACAGATCAGTTTTATAGGCTTCTATGAGTCATGTTACATTCAGTAAACTTGCCTCAACAAGCTAAAAGAAAATGCCAAAAATTAGCACTCCCACTGTTCGGGAGAGTGTATTTTGTCTTCTATAACTGCCTCAATTCCAGCACTTAGCAGGAAGACATTTAAATCTTTATTGTATTTCTATCTATCAGAAAAAAAAAAAAGAAGAAGAATTTACAAGTTTGACACTAAACAACCACAGATGGAAGATTTGAAGTAAGATTACACATTTTATACTGAAGTCTAATGCAGCTATCAATAAATGCAGACTGACACTTAGGACAAAATCCATCCAACTTCCCCTGTGGCTTTGGGGAGAATGTAACATATTCATTAAAGAATGTCCCACAGAATTTTCAAATGTCAAAATACAATATAATTATATTGAGAAAATCCTTTAAGTTTAGTAATGGAAATTTCATAATACTGCTGAGAGAGAAAATTGCCAGTTGGTAATTATGCCTCTTTCTCCACAGGTATCCCTCATTACAGAAACTAGAATAACATCATGATAATGAGAGTCCTAAACAAGAAAGCAAGGAAAACACATGTACACGTATCAGATGACCTACATTATAAACAAGAAATAGTTTGTTCTCTATTGCTATGATTTTTGTTTGTATATAAATCTATTTTGATACATTTTATATATATATATATTTGTATACAAATGTATTTATATACAAACAATAAAAGAAAGGCAGAAAGCCCAATTTAAACTTTATTTACTGAAGAAAATGTATTTTGGATAGTGTCTCATTAATATCCAGCAGCAGCCCCATTCGGGTTTGCTTGCTTTGTTGTAGGAAATCCAAGTTCAGCCTCCTGGCCGTTCACTGATGATGAACTCACCACATGCTTCAACCTGAACTTCTCTTCCTCCAAAATCCTCTTGCTATGTTCACTCAAACTTCTGTTCCAAAACAAGAGAACTTTCTGATATCTTTTAAAACCTTTTAAAAATCTCTCTTCACTTCCTAGCCTTAAGAATCACCTGGGAATCATTTTAAAGTTCTTCCTTTTCAATGCACGGGCCATAGCCAAGACCAAAATTAAATCATAATTTCTAGAGATTTGTCATAGGCATCAGTGGGTTTTGAAACTCCCCAGGTGATACCATTGTACAACAATTTTGAGAACCAATTGTCTATTGTTTCTTTAATATATTAGTTATTTGCTTGTGCTTTCAAAATCCTTCCTTCTTTTTGACAGATGCCTGACAAAACTCCAATCCTTGATCAACACTAGGAAAAAAGGCACACAACCAAGAGGCTTGTTCAATTTGTATTCCTGATCACAAATATCAAATGAGCTCACAACATTACCTGATCATCCTTCTGTCGTTCTCTAGTATTTCCACTCCTGAATATGTCTATTTCATACCATCTATTCTTTTTTCAAACATCTCTTATACCTTCCTCCTTTTGCTCTCAAATGATAACCTCACTGAGAATATAAAAGTTATCAAACATGAACTTTTTCATCGTCACAAAACCCCACTTACAACCAACCTGCACTTGTACTCATTTTTGTCTTTTTTTCTGGGGAGAAGGAGGGCCTCTGTATAAACATTTATCTTTCCACTTGTGCTTTGGAACAGCAGTTCTCCTTCAGGCAGCCCCTTTCCCTTCTCCATTGATCTTGTTCTCACCATGGAATCATCCCCTTTGAATAGGCCTTTTCTGAACACAAACATGTCCTTGTATTTCATACAAAAACAAGCCTCTCTTGATCCCCATATCAATCCAACTGCTATCTTATTTATCTGCTGCCTTTATTAGATAAACACCTCAAAAGAGCTGTTTGCAAAAGCATTACTTGACTTTTACTTTTAAACCCACTCCATTCTGGCTCTCATGCTCACCATCCTCTCAAATCATTCTTGTCTAGTTCACCACTGGCAACTTATTTGTCCTCATTTCATTCAACTGCTTAGCATCATTCAACATGGATGGCCATCTCCTTTTTCAAATACTGTGTTTTGGTTTTCATGATGCTAAACTCTCAGGATAGTTCTTCTTTTTTCCCTATCATTCTGTCTCAGTCTCCTTTTATGCCTTCACTTTGCTGAGATATCAGCATTGCTCTGGGATCTACCCTGGGCTTTCTTTTCTTCCTGGTTCACAGTTCTCAATTCCAGGAACTGACCTCATTAGCATCATGGCTGTAGCAAAATTCACATCTTGAGAAATACCAATTTTATTTATTTAACTTTGATACCTTCTCTGAGTTCAAACTGTCTGCCACCTCAATTGAGTATTTCAAAGAAACATTAAGATAATATGCCTAAAACTAAACTCCTCAATTTCACTTCTCACCTGACTCTACCTTATTTGTCTCATACAAAGTGGTACTAACATGTGATAGCAGCTTAAGCCAAAAACCTGAGCCATTCTTTGATTCCTCTCTTTGTCTTATGATCAAAGACTATTCCTAAGACTTGTTGAATAAGTCTACCTCCAAAATTATATCTTGACTCTTTTTGCCTCTATCTCCACCACTATCATTGTCATTCTTTTGACTACTTAGACAACCTCCTGTGTGGTATCCTTGCTTTAATTCTTGCCCCACTCAATCCTTAAAAAGCAACAAAGGTTATATTTGCCAAACACGTTGCACCCTCATATGACTCCCTTTAAAATGCATCTGAATTTGTAATGCAATGTCCACCTCTTTACCAAGACCTATAATGACCTTTACGATCTAACTCCTGCCTGCCTTTCCTATTTCTTGAGTACTAAGTTACAGTGACATTAGTCTCCTTTCATTTCCTTGAATTCCCCAAGCTTTTTCCCATCTCTGGGTCTTTGAACATTCTGTAATCTCTCCTTAGGAGAGAGTGCTTTTCTGTGCTCTTTACAAGGTATGTTTCAAATATTTAAAGATCTAGCTTACAAACATATTTGTATTTTGTTTTTTTGAGATGGAGTCTTGCTCCATCTCAAAAAAACGCAGTGGCACGATCTCGGATCATGGCAACCTCCGCCTCCCAGGTTCAAGGGATTCTCCTGCCTCAACCTCCTGAGTAGCTGGGACTACAGGTGCATTCCATCATGCCCGGCTAATTTTTGTATTTTTAGTAGAGATGAGGTTTCATCATGTTGGCCAGGCTGGTCATGAACTTCTGAATTCAAGTGATCCACCCACCTTGGCCTCCCAAAATTGTATTATCAATTTTAATAATGTTTTTGTTTTGTGTGGCTTATCATTTGCAGCTTTTTTTTTCTTGCCATTTTTAAGTTTGCTGCCCCTAAGAGAAATTAAGCTTCCTGAGTAAAGATATTGTATGTATCCTGACCACTTTGCGTCTCAAGCAGTTAGTACAGCATGTGAAACAATTCCTAGTACAGAATGTGTACTTAATACCTATCTGAGTTAATGAATGGTGAGTAAAAGCAAGCATTCCAAAAGTTGCCAAATGCCTTAAGGACTGGTCTTAAAAAGTTGACTTAAAGGGGAAAAAAAGACTTTAAAAACATTGTGTGTCTGTGTCTGTGTTAGTACATAAAAGTGTGTGTGTATGCCTGTGAGTATTTGTGAAGAAATATACAGGTATGTATGGTTGTGTATATATACATATATAAATGGAGAGAGAACATTTATACACAGATTGTGAGCTATCTAGGAGAAACTATTTACTATGAAAAATGCCATAAACATTCCAACTACCGCCCCCCAATATATGTACTCACATTTCAAAGATATTAAAAAAATACTGAAGTAATTGCATGTGACCAATATTAGAAAGGAGCTACATTTAACATGTTACCTCAATTCACTAGCGGCATAACCGTTTTATGGAACATTTATAATTATAGGAGAAAAATTTAATTTTTCTTAAATGTCCAAATTACATTTTGAAAACAAATTTTCAAATTGTCATTTGAAAACAAATATACTCAAATGTTTTGAGTATAGTTATTACTGACATTAGTACTAAGAAGGGTAAACAGTAGGGGAATTTTAAAAAAAACTAATTTAAATGTAGGACATTAGGAATTAAAGTTTGCTTTGGTTTTACCAATAAGATAAAAAATGTTATAGGACATGTAAACTGTGAAATAATGCCATTTAAAAATATTTCTCTTATAGCAGTAATGCATAGCAATATGTAAAGGCCAACTATGTTTTTTCACCTTGTTGTTCTGCCATTTGCATGATATGGCAGTCCGCTAGTGAGTAGGAGGAAATGTGGCAAAGGGACAGAGATGTTCATGCCCTTGCCATTTAAGAGCATGACCTGTGAGTTGCACATACAGCACTACCATTAACATCCTACTGGCCATAACCGCTGGCCCCATGACCTCATCAGGCTTCAAGAGAACTTGGAGAATGTGCTTGTTATTTTGGCTATCCATGTGCCCAGTGTTAATGGAGAATAGTAGGAGTCATGACCACAGCTATGAGAGAGCGGATGGAGTATCTGTCACACAAATCACATTAGTAAACATTTAACTGAAAAACTGTTTCCAACATTCAATTCTAATGAAGAAAATAATTGCCACTTTCCTTTGCTTACTTACTTTGTTATATTAATTTTTTTTAAATTTCAAGATGGAGTTTCGCTCTTGTTGCCCAGGCTGGAGTGTAACAGTGTGAGCTCGGCTCACTGAAACCTCCACTTCCTAGGTTCAAGCGATTCTTCTGCCTCAGCCTCTCCAGTCACCGGAATTACAGGTGCCCTCCACCACACCCAGCTAATTTTGTGTATTTTTAATAGAGACAGGATTTAACTTGCTAGGCTGGTCTTGAACTCCTGATTTCAGGTAATTCAACCACCTCGGCCTCCCAAAGTGCTGGGATTACA
This sequence comes from Cebus imitator, assembly GCF_001604975.1. Classification (NCBI taxonomy): domain Eukaryota; kingdom Metazoa; phylum Chordata; class Mammalia; order Primates; family Cebidae; genus Cebus; species Cebus imitator. Next base: position 12,889,193 of record NW_016107322.1, read on the forward strand.
GGTGTGAGCCACCATGCCCAGCCTGCCTATTTATTTTTATAAAGCCAAAGACAATATTAATTTTCAGACTAAAATATACTGAGTCACTCAGTGTTTCTTTTACAGTGATAACTTCTAATTAACCTAAGAAACAGAATGTTGAATTAGAAAAAAAAATTCTTAAAAGCATGAAATTCACATATTTTACAGAAATGTATGCAACTAATAATTTGCACCATTTGTTCAAAGTTTGCTGATTGCCAACACAGATTCAGAACTCATAACTGATTAATGGATCCCAGGATATGATAGTTGTACTAAAATTACAGATGTTCTTTCCATAAGTATGAATGAGGTATTATGAATCTCCAAACACAAAAGATATTCCCAAACCTTAAGAGGCAAAAAATGAAGGCTGATGGATTTCACACAAAGTAAAGTTGCATAAAGTTACCACATGTGTTTTCAAAAAGTGTATGACCTTTATGACTTAACTCCTGCCTACCTTTTACTTCCTATGTATCAGGAAATGAAAAGGAGATTGGTGTAATCGTAACTTAGTACTCAAGAATTAGGAGGCAGAGATATCTGGTTGCACAGGTAGCCAAGAGTTGGATCGTAAAGGATATTATGTGCCTTCACAAAGGGTGGGTATTGCATTATAAGGTCATTGATCATGTCGACATAGTATGCCTTTAAAAGTTTGAAGTGAGAATTGGAATACCACTAGTTCTTAATTCTCTTAATTCAGCTAGAATAAAAGAAGTTATGGGTTTCTAAAGAGCCTAAAAAAACCATAAAGAAAATTATATTTGTAAACGTGTCTATATTTGCTGGAAAATGGAAAGTAACTCCATTTTTATTTTACCAAGTGCCCTTTATAAAAGATAAAGATAAGATGATTGCTTTTAATGGTAGGAATTAGGAATTTAAAGTCAAGACAGTATACACTCAGGATCTAAAGTCTTCTTTAACAGGAAAAGCAACATATTACTCTGAAATAAACAAAAAATGGAGGAAAAAAGGAGGTAAATTAAAGGTAGAAGGATGGGAAGAGAGACAGAATTCTAGGAGTCTGACTTCCTATATCATTTCCTATAGTGTTATCTGAACATACAGCTCCTCATATACCTTTTTACTTATTTCTTCCTTTTGTTACTTTTCTCCATTGAAGAGAGAAAAGAATAGACATAAAAATAATGAGTTTTATTTGAATAAATTAATGAACAAGCAAACAAAAAAAGCAATGGGTTCAGTTGATTCCAGATTTCTTCTGATATTTCAACTTCTGTGTTAACATCTGATGTCATGGGGAATATGCTTTATGATGACAACAAGGGTTTTCAGTTATGTGGAGCACTGAGCTATATTACAGTAGTGAAATGTTGCTGGTTTTGTTGATTTCACTCTGCTAGTTCAGTATTTTTTAAAATGGGAAATGTGAATCATTTATGTTTTGAGGTATGCCTGGGGAGTTATACAAAATGCATTAAAATTTGAAACCGAGTAAAGTTGTACTCATTTAAAAAGTGCTCTTCTATAACACTACAATCCCCATGAGGAAGAAGAAAATGACAACTGAGAAAGTAAAGCTTCTGTTCCAAGAATAATTCTTGCTTTAGTTCAAAGGTATTCTGAACAAGTGGAATAATAACATGATAGTACTGAAAGTGATTCAGGTCACTCTACATTTGAATCTTTATCTATATATTATGAAACTAAAGAAGAAGTCAAACCAGGATGGAAAACAAAACAAATTTTTAAAAAACAATACTGACAGTAAGCTATCAATAAAAAAAGATTGCAGTACCCATAAAGAAACCTAAAAGTTATTTTTTAAAAATTTCATAAAGTTATCAGATAAAAGACTTGATTACTTGAGAACTGATATGGTTAGGCTTTGTGTCTCCACTCATATCTCATCTTGAACTGTAATTCCTATAATCCCCACATGTCAAGGGAGAAACCAGGTGGAGGTAACAGAATCATGGGGGTAGTTTCCCCCATGCTGTTCTTGTGATAGTGAGTTCTCACAAGATCTGATGGTTTAATAAGGGGTTCTTTCCCCTTCGCTCAGCAAGTCTCTTTCTGCTGCCTTGTAAAGGCACCTTGCTTCCCCTTCATCGTCTGCCTTAAGTTTCCTGAGGCCTCCCCAGCTATTAAACCTCTTTTCTTTATAAATTACCCAGTGTCAGGCAATTCTTTATAGCAGCATAAAAATGGAGTAACATAAGAATAAAGAAAATATGTGGATCTAGCTGTCCAGTATAACTTTCTCCTTATTGTTGCCCAATGTAGTATAAAGTTATAAAGATCTTTCTGAGAAGTCAGAAGATGTTTCACAAAATGCTGCTTGTAACTCAATGACAACATTTTTATGCAGGTTATTTTTTTAAATTCACATTTAAAAAGCAATTAGGCATTACTTCATTTTCAAATTTATAATTAATTTTTAAATTTTGTTTAGTTACCTTGCCTGCCACTATTTTAAATCAACAAGATATGTTCTTAATGCTTATATTTTAATTTATGCTTTACTTGATATTTTAAAAATGTCCATTCATGTTTATAGATTTAAAATGAATTAAATATTTGGTTTATTCTCTTGTTTTTATAATTCTATGTAGCATTTCATAAGAAAATCCTTTAATTCCATTATTTTTGTATTATATAGAATTAATATTGCAGGAGGGTTGGTGTTTTTTTCCCTGGTATGATCACTGGACATAGTAGGCAATTTTCCTCCCCAGCCCAGCATATTCATAGCAACATTCCTGAGGTTACATGATAAGGCCATATGACTAACCCCTTTGTCTCAGCTGAGTGAATTAGAAAAGGATGGCATTCCGTGATAACCGGATAAGCAGCAGAAAGCTGGGCAAAACACATTCACTGAGGTCATCCTACACATAAAGTTGATTATTTAATATTTATTTTTAAACATGAAACATAGTCAATGATTATTAAAAAGTAGCAAAGATATATTAATATAGATTCTCAACAATCACATTTTATTTTTTAAACCAGTCTTTTAGTTATATTATAAATAGAGAAAAAATAAACCATAACGTGATATAATCATTGATACTAGTTCTTTCTAACTGAAGAGTTCACAATATTTTCAAGTGACTGAAAGTCATCTTTTTATTAAACTTGCCAATCAGAATTGCATGTAAATTGTTTTCTCTAGGCCCCAGATTTTTTTATTATTTATTCAAAGTATAATCATCTTAACTGGCCATAAACTCAAATTATCACACAATTGCTTCAAACCTACTCTTACACAGATTTTTACCGATCTCATACATAACTTTCCTGTGCCTTCCTTTTCCAAGTTGGTCTGGCTAAAGCATCTCATATATTCTCCCAACAATCTCCAAAACAAGTTTCCTACATATTTACACAGCATTCTCTGCTCACCTCTATCACTGAATCTAGTGCATGCATTAGTATAAAGATATTTGTCTATTACTTGCCTATATTTTGGGTTTTAAGGCCTTGAGGGCAAGAATTATTTTTCAGCTCTGAATATATACCGCTTAGTAATATCTGGCATATAGTAGATACATATAAATTTCTTAAGCTTGAAGAAATTTTATAAACTGTGTTAAAATACATTTTAGAGTATGTTAGGAATATATTAAATTTATACTTTAAATTAATATATACCTCAAATTCACTAACTTTTCAATTTGCCTTAAGTCAGTTTGCCTTCTTTCTCTCTGTCTCTGTCTGTCTCTCTCTCTTTCTCTTTGTGTGTATGTGTGTGTGTGTGTGTGTGCGTGTATGTAGAAATTCTACGCACAGGTACCATAAAAACAGTACATTTCATTGGAGGCTCTATCTGATGCATACCTGCACACACAAAGGAAATGCAGTCAAATCATCATAAATGTTAGCTGATCACTATGATATTGGCTTATCCCAAAAATAAAAAGAAATTGAGGCAACTCTCAGACTTCCTCAAACATGAAAGCTAAGGCTGTTTTAGCAGCAATATTCAGTAGACATCATTATGACTAAAAAACTAAAAAGGTAAATTGGTGAGACTTACTGAAAAATGGCTTAATTTATTACATAATATAAGTTAGTAAAAGAACATTATTTTTAATGTCATTACATTTACTGATGTTTTAAAGTAGAAATGAAATAAAGAATCTTTCATTTTAAACAATGTACTATCAGACAAGATTCTAAAAAAAAAACTCTTAAATAGTATTAGAACATCAGCATTCAGGTACCATATAGTTAATGGAAAAACTGATAATATTAAAATATAGTAGTAGTAAATTTAAACAGTTAACTAGAAGCCACATGCCTGCCAATTCTGTGTTTAAGTATAAAAGTATAAGTTTCAGTGTTTAAATATAAAATAATTAAGTCATTGTGCCCTCAAAACAATCTTATGTAAGTAGGCACCCACTTTATCTTTGAGCCAATGAAGGCACAGATGATGCATCTTACCCAGGTCACACAGCTAAAAAGGGAAAATCATAGATTCCAACCCAGTAGTATTCTTAACTACTATACCCTACCTTTTCTCTAAAAAATTTTCATAAACCATATATTTGTGTCTAATGAATCTAGATACTGGTCTAAGAATAATTTTCATTCTAATTTTCTCGAAGAAAGGCAACTGACCAGCTGCCGACATTTTCTGGTTGTGCAAACTGAGGCACGTATCTATACATCTCCAAGTTGAAGTTTTAGCAAAGTGGACTTGGAATGTCTACCTAGCATACTTTTTACCACTTTAACTTTTGGACCCAGGTTTCTTTTGAAATAATATCTAGTATAATAAAGTGAAAAATAAATAGAATGTTCAGTTAGATAATAGATATGAACTGTTTTAGAAAGTATAAAATGCTATGTCCATGTTAATTACTTTTATTAGTAATTATCTTTCTATGATTAGTGATATAAAAATACAAAAATAGGCCAGGCGCGGTGCCTCAAGCCTGTAATCCCAGCACTGTGGGAGGCCGAGGCAGGTGGATCACGAGGTCAAGAGATCGAGACCATCCTGGTCAACATGGTGAAACCCCGTCTCTACTAAAAATACAAAAAATTAGCTGGGCATGGTGGCGTGTGCCTGTAATCCCAGCGACTCAGGAGGCTGGGGCAGGAGAATTGCCTGAACCCGGGAGGTAGAGGTTGCGGTGAGCCGAGATCGCGCCATTGCACTCCAGCCTGGGTAACAAGAGCGAAACTCCGTCTCCAAAAAAAAAAAAAAAAAAAAAATACAAAAATAATTTAACCATTGCTGATCTTTCTATATTCAATTATATCACGTGAGTATATAAGAACAAGAAATACAAATATATTTATTCATAAAACCAATAAAAATAATCTAGCAAATCAGAAATGCATAGTAAATATTTCACAGCTATAACCAGGCTGAAAGAATTTGTTTTAATTCAAAATTAGAATATATAATACAAAAATAAAAGAAAACAAATCAGCAAAACTGGTATTATGAAAAAAAAACACATTAATCTTAATGATTTTTGATAAACAGAACATATATCTGAATGCCTGAAAAATAAGTTTACATAAATGTGTTTTTATAAAAATATGTGTTATGCAAATGGATAGTTGTTTTATTTCTTTTAAATCACTGTTTCTGTCCTGGAGGGAAATAAAATATAAAATTTCAGGAAGTTAACAAGTTTAGAATTGCCTAAACATGAGTAAACAATCAAGTTGCTTCTCAGTTTTGAAAAAAATTCTTAAATTGCTTTTTAAATATTAATTTCTTATATAGCATTTGAAAAAAATACCTTGCTTATAACTAAAGCTGGTGATTACAGCTAATGAACTAATGCTAAAACAGTATTACAAGGCAATACTCCATACACACATACACATACACACACACACACATATGTATACATATACACACATACAAATGCATACACATGAAGAGTCATGTGATGGAGGATAATGTTTCAGTCAACAGTGGATCACATATATTGTGTGAGTGTGTGTGTGTGTGTGTGTGTGTGTGTGTGTGTATGATATCCTTTTAAGAAAACTGTAAGAGCCTTGTGATGTGCTAGATAGTTTGCTAATTCCCAGATATATAAAATAGTAAATAAAACACAAATAACCACTGTTTCCACTGGATATTAAATTTACTAAGAAAGTTGTGTATTTAATAGTTTTCCAAGTATAATTTTGTTAAATATCATGAAAGGTAAGTAGATACTGCATGAACATGTATAGTAGGGCAAATTAACCTAGTTTGAGGCTTTAGGTAAGACTTCCTTCAGAAAATGACACTTGAAAATAAAGGATTTGGTCAGGTATGGAGGGAGTGTTTGAGTGGGATGATTCCAGGCAGGGGGTCAGCAAAAGGGACAGGGTGCAGAATAGAAGGAGGCTGTTGCATTCAGTGAATCGAAAGATGGCTTGCTTAGCTGCAGCAGTGCTATCAAGGGCGAGACCCATGAGAGAGATTTTGTGAGGCTCACAGGTCAGCTGGAGAGCTTAAGGGTCACGGGAGGTTTTTTAAGCAGGACCGTGACCATGGTCAGAAATAGAAAAACAATATTTAAAATCATGACAGCTCATGAGGAAATATTAAATTTCACAAAATAACAACAGTAATCAGAAATTATAGATCCATTAGAAGATTATTGATTTCTATGTTGGTAGAGAAACACTGTATTTAGGTAATATACTAAGAAAAAAAAATTGAAGTTGCTATATGGGACTTTAAATATTAGAAGGTATTTGTTTCAAGGACAAAAGATTAAAACTACAAAAAATTTGTCTTATACCAAAGTATAATCTCAAAATCATATTTGATGTAATAAATAAGGTCAATTTACAGACATAGAAAGATACATGGTAGAAATAACTATATTTGTTTATTTTATTACTATTGAAAGTTCCATGAGAAGTGTGTCTAAAACTGAATAGATGCTCAGCCTGCCTTTGTTTGAATAGTTACAGTTAAATTGATATTAATATAAATATTTCTGAAAGTTTATGAAGTTCCTGGCGATTCATCAATGTCCTACCTCTGCAGAACATGCTTTACCCTAGGTAAGACACTACCCAAAAATCAATAGGTCACATTATAAAATATCATTAAGCCTTTCTTCATCAAAAAGTTATCAATTTTACATTAGCCTTGACCATTAAGTCTCTGTCATATAACTTGGTTTTATTCTGATGCTTGCTTGGAGGCGCTGCTGTGCACCACAGGCCAGATTTGATATCTTCAACAAAGAACAGCAGCAGGAAAAAGGAATCTATTAGGCACTTCCTGATGAACTCTAGGTTGTGGTAGAGGCATCTGAGTTGATGTAACTGATACAACTTTCAGACTAGAGTGATAGAGTGAGTCAGGATTTCTATATTTTCATAGGCAGTGGGCTATGAGGATTAATGACATAAGACTGTCTGCGTGAATTAGATGTCCATTTTATTTTGGTTCTTTGAAAAATGGTTTTAGTGTCCAGATATATAAGGAATTCCTTCTATTGATTATAGCAATTTTGTACTTTTGTAAATTAAATAAAGCATTTAAAATATCTCACAAAGCTCTCAGATTACTTATTTCACATAGTGACATGGTTATTTGCATAGGTTCATAGATTCTACTTATTCATCATGATATAGTTAAACAAACTGGTTGTATAACCAAGGCCTTACTGAGGAAGCCATACTGGAGAATGATGCATATTGAGTCAGATAGAACCACTGGTTTTAAGGAACTAAGGCTGACTTTACTTATGGAATCAATCTTTGCAAAGTCCACCCCGGAAACTTGACCTGATACCTGGCTGACATGGTGCAGTCTCACAAGTCAGGCAGTTCATTTCCTGCCAGGCTAGGGATGTTAACAAATTTATGTGACGTTGAGAATACAGAATATACCCAAAGGTACAGGTAGTGCAGGTGAAATCTGTATATGCTTTCTTGAGGTTGGCTTCCTTACCTCCAGTTAGTAAACAATAAAGGCTTTTAAAAGTTCAATCTGAGATATCTTACAAAAATTTCCAAGTAGAAATGAATTAACTCAAAGATCTAGGGCTTTTTAAAAAATTAGAGATAGGGTCTTGCTTTATCACTCTAGCTGGAATGCAGTGGCATGATCATAGTTTACCATAACCTCAAACTCCAGGGCTTAAACAATCCCTCTGCCTCAGCCTCCTGATTAGCTAGGACTACAGGCAGGTACTACCACACCTAGCTCAATTTTTTTCTTTTTTTTTCTTTTTTGGTAGAGATGGAATCTTTCCATGTTGTCCAGACTGGTCTCTAACCCTTTCCATGTTGTCCAGGCTGGCTCCCACCTTAGCCTCTCAAAGCACTGGGATTACAGGTGCGAGGTACCACCTGGCCTGAGTCTTTTATTATAGTAAAGTAAATCAGCCTTTTGCATGTATTCCCCAGTCTTTGCAACTTTCCCTAGCATAAAAGCCGTTAAAATTTCCTAAAACTGGAAGTTTTCAGTGTCTGTTGTTCACCAAATAGAACAGTCGATTTTTATAGTTTATCATTCCTTTCAGACAAAAATGACCTTTTGGTATTCATATTTTTCTATTTCAAAAAATAGTTATTTTGTCCATCACAACTTCTCTGAATAAAAGTTTACACATTTATGACACAAGTATAATGTATAAAATTATCTCAAAAAAGACCAATAATACTAGCTTACTATGTTATAATATGATAATTATATCTTCCTTAGATTTAATGTAAAAATACTATAATAATAAAATAAGCTCAGAACAATTAAATTCAGAATAATAATTCTGGATGTTAAAAATAGATAAGCCCATTTGACAGCAATATTCAACGAAATATCAGCTTTTAGACTATACTTCTGTATCACATATTAATATAACAATAATCTTATAGTAATTTAATATTTTTTGCAATTTAAGCATGACATTATATTAAACAATTATAATTTTATATTTGAAATCTGAAAAGCCAAATCAAAATATTCTACATGATTTATGTCATTATAAGTTAACATTAAACACAAATTGGATATGTTTGACTCACACTTACCCATGAAATTGAGATAGCCTTCACCACCAAGCCCATGAGTAATAAGTCGAATCATTTTATGAAGCTGTATTCCACGATCAATAACTGGAGTAAAAGGAGTCAGGACACTCATGTTTGTATACATTTCAGCATCCATCAACCAAAATGCCAGAGTCTTATCTCCAACCAATGCCTATAGAAATAAAAGTACACCAGTTAGAATGGCGATCATTAAAAAATCTGGAGACAACAGATGCTGGAGAGGATGTGGAGAAATAGGAACACTTTTACACTGTTGGTGGGAGTGTAAA
>NW_016107322.1:12899106-12963701 GCF_001604975.1 Cebus imitator
AAAAAGAAAAGAAAGAAATAAAAGAAATGGAGATAAATGGAAAAAAAAGTACTACGTAGGTGTGATTCACATTAGAACAACACATGGTTGCACATGACAGGAAACACTGTAGAAGAGGTGTGTAGATTAGTATTAATTTCAGGTATTTTCCACTGGTGATTTTCCAAGCTGAAAGTAAGCTGGTAACATAAGTTAGAAATCAACACATTTGTTTTCAGAACTAATTTTTATTTTTAAAAGTGGTTGGTGAAATATTCATGATAAGGTACCTGCAAGTTTGTTACATCTGAGCTGACACTTTACATTTTCTGCAACATTTATTATAATGTGGAGAATATTAAATTAGAAATTTATAATAGTTTGTATATAATGATTTCATTTGCTTTGAAAAAAGTTTCTGAAAAATCATTTATATATATATATACACACACACATATAAATAAGTAATATATGTGTATAAATATATTACAATAGTACCTTCCTGCCCTCAGCAGAGGAAATAGTTGAGAACTTTTATTTAAGTGTAAATTTGCTTTCTCAGTGTATTTGCCATTTAATCTAGTTTATTTACCTGAAAATATAATAATTAATAACCGTGTCAGGTAACTCAGAAATGCCCTGAATAACAGAAGGGAGACCTCCTAAAAATCTGAATTATTTACAGTTAAAACCATCTAACTAATGAGGTATTCATCATGGACAAAACAGCAACATAGAGTGAAATGTATAATAGAAATTAACCCATAATCTCTGTACTTATTATAATTACTTTCATTTCCTAGAAAAACTTTTGCTTAAAATCTTTTCTATCTTTAACCTAATTTAATTAAAATGACTTTTCTTTAAAAATTGTTATAAGATTTATACGACTACTTCTTAAACAATTTACCTTCTCTGCTTGTTTTTAATTTTTTAATTATATTTTTAGCTATAATTATTTATTTCTATAATGTCTGATTCCATTATAAAATTATTTTAATATCTTTCTAACAGGCTCGCAGATAAAGCTTATTCTCATATCAAGTCGCCCTCCTATAAAATCCTGTTGAGATACTGGTAAAATTAAGTTAATTTTACAAATTTAGTTGTTATGAATTTATCTAAAATGTTTAAAATAACATCCATAAACATTTTAATATAAATTATATATTTTTATTTATTCATTTTATATGTATTTATGTAAATTATATTTTTATCAGGCTTAAGAAAAGTATATTTGCTTTCAGAAAGAACTAGTCAAACTGCATTATTTCTGCTATCCTGACAATTCTTGAAAATAAGAGCAGAATTACCTGAATTCTTAAAGTATGAAATAATTCTTGGTAAATCTGTTTTTTTACAGATGAGGTAAAAGAAATCTGTTTCATCTTCAATTTGTTCATGCCACTCATTTGTTTACTTTCATTCACACAAAATAAACAAATGCTGAGAAATCACTATGTGCTGCAGCTTCGAGTTTGCAATAGAAAGCTATAATTTATGCATATATTTTAAATTTCAAATTGTTATGTATTTGGTGAAAGTTTACCCCTTCAACAACCCAACCACTCACCTATTAAACTAATATTATTCTTTTCTAGATTGGGTTCTGCTTTTTTTGACAGATATTTATCTTATCTGCTCTACGGACAAGGATAATATAAATTTAAGAAAACACAGCCCCAATTTGGAAGATGCAAAAATTAACATATGTTTACTTCAGAGGTCATTAAGTTTCTCTACATGTGGGCCACTTTCTCTGTCTCAGCTACTCAAATGCTTCATTTTGGCCCAAAAGAGAATACATAAATGAATGAGCATGGCTGTGTTTAAAGTAACTTTATTTACCAAAACAGGCAGCAGATAGGATTTGGCCCCCGGCCTTGGTTAATCAACCCCTGCTCTACTTACACTTTCTTAACAATGAGAGGAGACACCTGAAAAAAATCATGTTTACATTAAATGGCCAATGTCTGCAAAAATGATAGAGAAAATTATTTAGTTTCAATTTTTTAATAAAAATAATTTAAAAATTTAATTGTCTCCATTTTAATCTATAGAAAGGAAATTTTATGTTGATGTGTAAAAGGATTAATATAGCTTTAAATAAGTGGCCTTTTTTCTCCATTTAAAAAATATTTATTAAGTGATTACTAGGATCAGTCACAGTGCTAAAGGCTGGAAACAGAAAGACAATGAAAAAAAAAAAAATTCTGTCCCTAAAACATAATGGAAACGTGGAGGACGGGAAAACTATTTTTTCACTACGTGATCCAAGGAAGGTTTCATATAGAATGTGATGTCAGATCCAGGCAATTAGGTCTGAATAGGAACTTCCCAGATACAGATACATGGGGGAAAGCACAAGATTGCAAAAAGCTGACCTATTTGGAATGGGTGGGGATTTGAAAGTATTGAAGCACAGGAGGCTTGGAGAGTCGGGCAGAGAATGAAACTGAAAACTTCAGCTTGGGCAAATTATGAGTGACTTTGAATTATAGGCTTTGACCAATAGATCTCGGTTGACAAGATGAGCTTTCCTCTTTGGAAAATATCTCAGTGTGTATTTGAGAAAATAAAGTCTGGAAGAAACAGGGATCATGGTGATCAATTAGCAGGAGATTTCATTGATTGAGGGGAAAAACTGAAGAATGCTTGTCAAAAGCATAAAAGAATATCCCTAGAAGGAAACCTGAGATGGAAACTAAAATAACTCTGGATTAGTACTAATGTTCTTCATTATGACAAGGGAAAGAAAACGTATAATATTTGCAACTGCAATGCATAATCTATTATAGTTTGGCAGGACAAACATACTACTGCATTTTGAAACTGGGGTTTCTACATCAACAAATTTAACATTTTTTCTAATATCAGTAGTTTTCCTGTAAAGATATATATTTACACACACACACACACACACACACACACACTATACTAAGTATAGAAGTTTATATTTTGATATGCTTACATTTAAATATGTTATTAAGGGGAGTGAAAAAGGAAGAAAGAGGGAATGAGAGAAATGAATATATACACATATTCATTTACCTGATCATGGCTCTCTGCATAAGCAATGCACTTTTCAAGGTAACGCCTGTTTGTGAGAGTGTATACTATATTGCCCATATTCCAATCTTCATCTTTAAACTCTTTAAGTAGCTAGACACAAGAAAGAAAAATTAACTTCTGAGTAAACCATTACTTTTTAAATTTTAAATCCCAATCCAAAGGTATGCATTATTTCAGTGCAAACTATCTGATACGCAGATACTAACCCACCCATATAGCAAAGTTATCACTGTTTAAACTTTTACTGCAATCACAGCTTTTATAATGTCCAAGTGACAGTGGTGTGTGTGTGTGTGGTAGTGGTATGTATTTGCTTTTGTGCAGACAGTTTAATCATTACATTTTAGGATCTTCATAGCTTTTTTTCTGTAATAACTGCTACCTCTTGATAGATGCCCACAGTAATGTGTTATTGCACAGTATGTCTTTCTATAACTTGTACATGGTAGAGGTACACTTGTTATGTATTTTTTGTTTACATGAAGAAAAATTTGTAAAAAGTGTTTTGTTTCATTTTTAAAAAATGATAAAATAACAACTATTTCAAATTTTAACAACAAATAATTACCCTCTTAACAGACCACACATTTTGTGTCTGCATTTCAATTTCCATTCGGTCTTCAGTCTGGCTCTGTCCCTCTAACACTATAGTTTCATGCAACTGAACTTGCTGAGGTTAAACTTGTAGTCCCAGCTTAAGTTAGTAATTGCTCTTTCTTAAGTAAATACTTGCTATACATATTGACATTGCTGATCCTATCTCCTCCCCATGAACTTCCTTTATTAGTCTATGACTGAAACTCTTGTTTTATATTGTTTTGATTTTTCCCATCATTCCTGACATACTATGAATTATCTTCCTCTGTTTGTCCTATAAAGGCTGATGTTCCTCAGGATTATGTCCTCAATTTAGTCTCCCTCTTTAATTCAACACACTCTCATACAACTCTGAGAACATAAGCGTTCTCATAATGGCAGTATGAATCATCAGGCAGAAGAGCAAGCATCCATAGATGGACACAGCCTAATCCACGATTATCTTTCTAAAAAACATGCATGAGTGTTGAAATAAGAGAGACATTTGAAGATGCAATACTGCTGCTTTGAAGACAGAAGAGGGAGCCATGAGCCAAGGAATATAGGCAGCTTTTAGAAGTGAGAAAAGGCAAGGAAATGGCTTCTCCCTTAGAGTCCCCAGAATAAATACAACCCTGTCAATACCTTGATTTTAGCCCAGTAAAACCCATTTCGTTTTTTGTAACATATAGAACTGTTGTGAATTTGTGTTGTTTAAGCCACTAAACTTGTGGTAAATGGGCATAGTAACAATAGGAAACTAATATATAGACCTACACAAATGTGCCAGACTTTTGACAAAAGGGCCAAAGCAATTCAATGGAAGGAGGGCAGATGTTTCAACAAATGATGGAGCTGAAAGAATTGAATATACATAGGTAAAAGAGAAAGATAAAGAAACTTGAGCTAATATATTACGCAAAAATTAACTCAAAATGGATCATGGACTTAAATATAAAAAATGAAAACAAGGGAAAAACGATAAATTGGCCTTCATCGAAATTTTAAAAAATATTGCTCTGTGAAAGCCAATGTGAAAAAGATGAAAGAACAAGCTTCAGACTAAGAGAAAATATCTGATTACGATATATCTGGCAAAGGAGTTGAATCTAAAATATATAAAGAATCTCAAAACTTCACAGAAAATAAACAATGTAATCAGGAAATGGTTAAATGACATAAACAGATAGATACCTCACCAAAGAGGACATGAAGGAGGCAAATAGGCACATGCTTGGTATCCAGCCAGCATTATAAACCATTTGAAAAATAATATAAATTAAAACCACAATGAGATATAACTACATGCTGATTATAATAGCTAAAATAAAAAAAAAAATAGTGACAACACCAAATGCTGGGGAGGATGTTTAGGAGCAAGTCTTTCAAACATCACCAGTAGGAACGTAAAATGTGACAGTTACTTTGGAAAACAGTTTAGCAATTTCTTAAAAAAAAAACCAGAGATTTACTATATGGTTCAGTAAATGTAGTGTTTCAGCACTTATTTCACAGTTATGAAACTTTTGTTGATAAAAAACGAGTACACACATATATATAGTAACTTTATTCACAATAGCCATAACCTGGAAACAACTTGGATGTTTTTCAATGGGTGAATGGTTAAACTGTGGTATACCCCTGCCGTGGAACTCTACTGAATGTGCTGATGATACATGCAACAAAAATGTTGGGTGTAACAACATTGGATGTTTTCTTGAATAAATCTCAAGAAAATTTTGCTAACTGAAAATGCCAATACGGCAAGTTCACAAACAGTATGATTCCATTTATATAATATTTTTGAAGTGATAAAATTACAGAAATGGAGATATTAGTGGTATTAGATATTAGAAATATTAGATATTAGTGGTTACATGAGATTAAGGAGTGATTAGAGGCAGGCAAATAAGTAGTGTTACTCTAAAGGCGACATGAGGGAATCTTGTGGCAATGGACATATTTTGCACCTTGAGAAAGTTATGCACCTTGAGATATCAGATATTAGAAATATTAGATATTAGTGGTTACACGAGATTAAGGAGTGATTAGAGGCAGGCAAATAAGTAGGCGTTACTCTAAAGGCGACATGAGGGAATCTTGTGGCAATGGACGTATTTCACACCTTGAGAAAATCAATGTCAGTATCGTAGTTAAAATACAGTCCTATAGCTTTGCAAGAAGTTACCACTAAAAAACTGATTGAGTATACCAGATCTCACTGTATTGTCTTCCAGCTGCATATGAATCCACAATTATCCAAATATTTCAGAAAGTTTAATTAGAAAGTTATATTCATTAAAAAATAGTAGGTGCTCAGTAAATATTTGGTGGAATTAATAGATCAATGAGTTCATTAGACACAAACATCACCTTAACACAAACACTTCAAAAATGATCTAATTTTTAAAAAGAAAGGAGATACAGAAAATTTGGCATACTTTAGACAGTCAAATATTTGTTCAGTAAATGCTTAATCTAAGAATGATATTCCAAACCAATGATTTTGAAATAATACAACCAGAAAATGATAAATAATTTGCTTTTGAACAACAAAAACATGAATAAAATCTAGCCTTCTAGCATTATAATCTAACTCATACTGTATGCATAGATAACATCACAGGCCATATGTAATCTGTGTACCCTTGTTATCTGATTTAATAGCTCTTGTGTTTTGTTGACATGTAAGAAGAATGGGAGACATTTGTTGAATTGTTTTTAAATGTATGACTTACAAAAGTAGAGGAAAATCACTGTGTCAAAGGGTTTTGTTGTAATATTATTTTAATTCTAGTTTTTTTTACTAAGGGTGGACCCAATTTGGTGATACAATAAGAATTTAAAATAATTACAATAGAAAATGATAACTACTTTCAGAGAATTTATAATCTAAAATAGGGTGGTCATATCCTATATTTAGGATAAAACATTTTTTCTATTTGATAACTATGATTATTATAGTTATCATGTATGGTAACTAAGTATGATACACTGCCCAATATATTACCTTCAGCATATATGGTACTTAAATATTTATTAGGTTAAATTTCAGTATTTTTTTAAGCTGCCATGAATACTTACAGAGGAAATATCTCATCATGTGCTATTACTGACTGAAAAATAATTCTAGGTTGATGTACACCTTAAAAGATTATTGAATGCAAACAAAGAATGAGCGATTTAGCAGGATGTTAAAAAGTAAGATTTGTCACTTGTGAGGAAAAAAAGTCTACATGAAAAAATTAGAAATAGTAAGAGATGAGCTTATACAGAACCTTATACCAAGGTGAGTAACTTGAAGACCACAGTATTTTTTTAAAAGCAACAAATAATAAGGCTACCTTCCCATGTATTAAAGGAGAATACACCTTTGTTTGTTTGTATATTTTTAAGTAATAATCTTTATGAAATACTTGTTTTTGGACCTGATAATATTTAAGGAATTACTACAAATGTAGGAGCAGAAGTTATGTTGGTTGAAGTTTAACGTCACAACTATGCATTGCACAAATTGCCCAGGGAGACAGTAAAGACAGCTAAGAAATGATTATAGTAACCACTTCTTTAAGAGCAGGCTCTATGGTTTTTCTGCATAAAATTAAGCCCTTCTTCAACTGTGGTCTCATGGGACCAGTTCATGTCCATAATAAAGGCTCATCAGAAAGCGATGATTTTGTTGAATACATATCTGACCCCTTATACATATTCAGCCCATGATTGTCAACATGGCTGCTACCGTATGTTCTATATCAATGAAAAAAATCCAAACTACTTGAACTATCATTAAATTTAATAAAATTTTATTGATAAATGATGTGCAAAGTACTATGTATAGTAATTCATTCTTTGTGTCTGGCACATGGTAAGGACTTTTAAATGCTGAATAAAAGAATGGATGAATCCAAATTTATTGAGGAAAAACCATACAGTTAAGCAAGTACTGGGAATTAAGGAGTAACTTCTACATTAATACATGATTTGTAGGCATAAACGAATGCTTTAATGAAGTCTAATGTGTATTAAATATAGAGCACTGAAGTTTCATATAATTGCATTGATAATGCAAAATTCCATTTATACAGCTAATATTATATTAATCATATTTTCCCCTTGCCTGAATAACGTAAGTATGAATACTTTAAATTAGAACTTTTAACATTTTTGGAAGCACCTTATTAAAAAGCATAAGAATCGACAGACTAAAGAAATAATTTGATACTTCAATTATAATATCTGTAACTAATGATCATAACTAAGAAATAAAGATAAATGAAGCAACATAGTATGCACAAAAACAAAAAATATTTACATGGACTCTTACCTGAATCCACTTATCTGGAATTGCCATGGCTAGTCGATAGTCGAAACCACCCCCTCCCTGGGAAATTGGAGAGCACAGAGCTGGCATTCCTGATACATCCTAAGACAGAGAACATCACTTCTTAATGATCAAACTTTTAGTGAATATTCTGACAGTAAAGCTCAGGCCAATAAGTGAAAACAATAACAGGGGCATATATTTTGGGGCTGTTTTGGTAACATGATTATAAAAGTAGGTAAAATTGTGATAGCACATTTCATTTCCCAGCAAAACTTTTGCCGGCTATTTTCACTCCAGGCAAACTTGGATCTCATTAAGCTATTTTTTTTCTTTTCTTCAGCATCACCTAGAGAACATAAAATAGTAAAACTATTATTGTTAAAACATAGTTTCTTATTTTGAAACTACCGTAAAACATTTTTATTAGTTTTGTTGCTTTCATCAAGCACAAAAATGCATGTGGCAGAAATCTGCTATATTTGTTCTTTCTGTATATAGCTCTGATAGGGAGTGTATTTTTTGAACACTAGCTTTTGATAAAATAAAACGTAGAGTTAGTACATTAAAAGTGAAACAATACAGTTGCTTTTACTATAGTAGCTTACACTTAGAAGGGGTCTTTGAAATTAGGTAGGGATTATCTTCATTTAGCAAACACAGAAACAGGGGCTTATTAAGGTGAAGGATTTCTCAAGATAGAGAATTTTTTTTTTTTTTTTAAGACAGAGTTTTGCTCTTGTTGCCCAGGTTGGAGTGTAGTGACGTGACCTTGGCTTAATGAAACCTCCACATCCTAGGTTCAAGCAATTCTCCTGCCTCAGCTTCCCAAGTAGCTGGGATTACAGGTGCCCACCACCACTCCCGGCTAATATGTTTTGTATTTTTAGTAGAGATGGGGTTTCTCCATGTTGGCCAGGCTGGTCTCAAACTCCTGACCTCAAGTGATCCACCTGTCTCGACCTCCCAAAACCCTGGGATTACAGGCATTAGCTACCATACCTGGCCAAGATAGAGGATTATTAATGGTAGAGCTAGAATTCAGATATGAAGCTTTTTGACAGTATGTCCTTTCTACTCTTTTATGCCACCACTATACAATTAGTAATCCAATAATTAGTCAAATAAATAAAATTAATGTAACAAAATATATTATTAAGACAATGATAGGAAAATATGAGCTAAGTGCTATCAGTTCTAATTCCACAACATCTTTCAAGTAAGTCACTTTCTGTTGCTTCATTACCATAGCCACAATCTTATTTAACCTTCATTACTGCTGGCCAAGACCATATCCAAATGGCAGTCCCCATTTCCACATTCTCTTTATACTAACTGCTGCAAATTCATGTCTTATGAGAGACTCTGCTCCTATTACTGCCCTTCAATAGATTTCAATAACCAACAACAGAAAATTCAAATTCCTTAGCTTAGGATTCAATTCAACAATTACATATTAAGCATTCCCTATAAGATTTGCTATCCAATTAGCTGTTTCCCTACTCCCTGTTATTATTTAAGAACCATGAAGGCATGGGTTTATAGTAGTTGGTCACTGATATACCCCAAGAATCTAGAAGAGTTAAATAATACTTGGCACAAGGAGGTTATTCAGCAAATATTCATCGAGTGAATGAGTGAGGTGCTCTGAGGGATTAAAAAATAAGACATAATATCTGACTTTCTTAGATTCATAAACTAGGGCCTAAATACACATAAACATATTTATGGTTTATAAAGCAGAAAAAAAGATGATCAGTAGAAAAGAAGCCATTTTAACAGTTCTGTTTATCAAAATATAAGTCGCGTTTTCACAGACAGGATTGGATGAATATGTATTAAATATGAGGCACCATGTTAGGAACTAGAATTATAGACACAATGCCTTGTAAAAGAGTTTCAAAAGACCAAACTGTTAAGAATGACTGGTGATGGGCTGGTATTAAAGATCAAGATAAATTTTCTCAAGACAATATTAAGGCATGCTCTATATCCAGTCTCAGCGTTGTGTTAAGAAATAGAATCTGCTAAGAAAAACATATGGCCATCATGAAACCCAATCATCCCATAGACAGATTTTCTGGATAAACATAGAAATCGACCCTTTTGAAAAGCTTGAAACCTATATTTATCCCTCAGGCTTCTCAAAAAAAGTATCAAAGAACTGAAACTCACCAAATCATGGCATGCAATGAGATGCCATACCAATCATTCCTGATGATTGCTTCCTTACCTTTCTCTAGTTCTGTTTTCTTACACATTGTTACATTTATTTCCTATGACATAAATGCCTAATTTTAGTTGATCAGAGAGATGGATTTGAGACTGATCAAAACCTTCTTCTTCAGCAATAATCACTGTTTCAGTGATTGGCTTTCTGTGCAGCAAGCAGCAGGACCTAGACGGAAGCCCTGACATTTAGGTAACAATCATATGGTCCTGACTTTTAAATCTGATTCCTAGAAAGCTGCCTCTTTGATGCATATGAGTTATTTGCAGCCCTCTTTTGAAAGTAGAAAGTTAGTGACAATTCTTTTAAAATTTTTAAGGAAAAAAAGGTAAATCATAACGGTCATCAAAATAAACATACTCTAAATATAAAACAGTTGATGCCGAGTCATATGGTATATGAAAATGATTCTGTGTTTGGGATGAAATCAAAATAGTTCTAATTTTTTACTATCTAAAGAGCACTTATAACCATTCCAGAGGGAAAAAAATGCCTCAATCCAAAATGTTTTAATATAGAAAATATAATAATGTAAAATGGTAGATATATTTGAGTAAAATAAGGTTTCAATTTTTATAACTGTCATTATAAATAAATTCATATTTCTACTAAAGGAATTTATATAAAATTGCATTGCTTATTCATTCAAATACATTCCTTTTCTTAAAAAAAAAAAGTTCATGGGGATCAATTCTACATTTTTAAGAGACTCCCATTAGACAGAAAAGTGAAGTATTGAAATTGAAGTAGTTTTCAATTTAAGTAGAATAAATTGAAGGCACATCTTGTTTTTTATAAAATCTAAAATCAAGTAATATAAAGTAGGCTAAAGTCTCAAAGTTTCATCGGTAGAAACACCGATAATCAGAAAAAAGCTCCCTAGATGATGAAACTACTTTACTGGAAATGAATGGAAAGATCAATATAACAATTTTAAGTTTCATGTGTTAAATCATTGCTTCTTTTTCTTCAATACCCACTTTTGATTTGTGCTGTCATTAATTATTTGCAGTAATTTGTCATTTGTAATATCTCTGCTTCAGACTGCCATAAATATCATTGACAAAATAATTAATTTTTTGATGTTTAACAAATAAAATTCAAATATACAGATGACAAAAGTTTAAAATACACTCTGATGTTAGAGATATTCAGCACAAAAAGTATTATCACAAGTATTAGCAAGATGTACTATGATCAAATGTAGGTAGAAAGGGATTATGAAATATTACTGGGTTTCTAAATTGTATGATAGGATTTTTTTTTTTTTAATTGTACATAAGAACAAGTTTCAGGAATTTAGGGCTACTGCTCTATTTCCAGAAAATACTTAGAAAGTAAAATGCCTGAATGGAATAAAACTATTCTCTATCCAACCATCAAAATCATAACATTTATAAAATTGGAGATTTCTGATTTTGAGAAAGGATGGATATAAAAACAGTCTATACAAAAAAACAAATATTACAGGAAGGAAACTTACTATTGCATTTCATGCCAACAAACTAAACACCAACAATGTAAAAATACACCTTAATTCTGACTCTTTATAACAATAGTCTTATTATTTTTATATGCCAACCACTATACTTTACATAGAAAAGTTTTAACATGCTAAATTCAATTTTAATAATAATTCCTAGTTAGAGAACTCAGAAAACCAGAGGGATTTTAGCACTAAATCTAAATTAGCATAAGCATTTAACAAACTTCTTAATTTATCACATTTATCACCAAGAGGGGAATTGTCAATTATGCATATATGGAATTATATCATTACAGTGCAGCTTTGGGGCAGTTAATCATGAACCTTCAAGAATCATGAATAACTAGTGAACACTTGGCAATTCGAGAGCAATAACATAAACAAGAAAGGTAACCACATCAGAAAAAGAAAGGCTTCAGAGAAGCTTGCAGGCAGTGATCCATCGTATCTCTAATGATTGAGCCACGAAAGAAAAAAATAATAATAAATGGACAGAAACACATTAATATTCAATTCTTTTCTCTGCTGAAGGTCTCATGGTAGAATGCCCTGTCTACTGATTAGGACATTTATTTAGAATTTAACATTCTAACCACTGGCATTTTCTTTTTAACAATAGAATGGTGACAAGTAATTAGTATACATTACCTCTTAATAGGGAAACAGTGAATTCTAAATAATGGGCCACCCATACAAGATAGCTGCACTATACTCAGGGTAGAATTTCACTCACACAATTATTGACAACATGAGATTGATTAATCAAATAAGTATGCTGACAAAATGCTATTAAAGGAGGTCAGAAGGTAAGACTTCACTATGGCTTTACCTCAGCAATTGTTATAGAATCTGGATACAATGTGTGAGTCAAATGATTTGCCAACATGAGGTAAGTCAAGGCATCTTCATCTACTTGTAGTCCGAAATATTCACTGTAATCACCTGAAAAACCTTGACCTTAGAAAAAGAAAATCAATACGGATTTTGTTAATAAGCAAGACTTAACTCTGCACAAATACATCCACCAATTAGTTTGTTTACATGAATTTTGTTTTTGTAGTAAAGTTTAATGATAACATATCCATCAGTAAATATACTGACTAGTTTAATGAAAACATATCCATCAGCAAATATACTGACTTAGAAAAGTACTACACGTCAACATTCAGAGTTCAATCTCGCAAATCAATTCTGTTTGATAAATGCACACACACAAGTAAAACAAAACACTTTAAAGATTTAATTTAACCAAATTATAAGGCAAAAAAAGTGAAATCAATACTAAAGAGAATTCTGAATATCAAATTTTCAATACATTTTCTGTCACATTAAGATGTTAATGTTAGCTTGTAATAGATCCCTTTGAGGTAAGGAAAAGAAAACAGGAAAACCCTAATAAAACTGAGACATAATATTTATATTATTTCAAACATGTACTTGAATTTATGCAATACGGAGTTTCCTGTGATAAAGAGATTACATAGTCTCCAACTTTCTCCTACTTCCTCTTCTACCACCTCCTAATTTTAGTTAGTAACAGAATATTTCACTTACTGGGGTTATACCATTTACTTTCTATTCTTTCTGTAATTTACTCTTATTGTTATAATAAAATCAAATTTGTGCTCAATATCAGCCTTTTTTCCTGTTTCTCTATATCTAAGTTCTATTGATCTTTTTTTTCAGTTTTCTGGATTCTATCTCTGAGGAATATTTTCAATTATAATTACGGAAGTCTTATTCTTCAAGTTATTTCATGTTTATATTTCAGCAGCAATATAACTGCCAAGTTTCTCATTTTTGTTTGATACTGTCATTCTTTAATTTAAAAATATTTAATTGAGAAAAACTATGCATTCAAGGTTTCCAAGGTACTGATTTGATATAGGTAAACACTATGTACTGATTACTACACTCAAATTAACACATTAATCACCACCCATAGTTACCATTTGTGTGTGTGTGTGCGTGTGTGTGTGTGTGTGTGTGTGTGTGTGTGTGGTAAGGATATCTAAACTCTGCTCTCATCAAATACCAAGTAATATTATCAACTATGGTTACATTAGATTCCACATAGCTTATGCACCTTAAAACAAAAGTTTGTGACCTTTGACCAACACCTCTCCATTTCTTCCACTCCCCAGCCCCTGGCAATCATCATTCAAGTAGCAAATTTTTGAGTCACACTTTGTAAGACTTTTGCAGACATTGCTCCTGGCAATAGAATACTGAGTCCAATCACTTTTTTTTTTTTTTTTTTTTTTTAATGCATGCAGGTAAACTGCAGGTAAATTCAACACCTCCTGATGAATCTGATGAATTTCTCTTTATTATTGAGTTTATAAATTAAATACTGTGTCTTGATATTAATTGGTTTATCTCAACTTTTCTGGTATTATATTTGATCTTTTGCTGTGCAGTTTCAGGGATTTTGTATGTTGCGCTCCCTCATTCCAAGGGAGACAAACATGTTAAGTAACTCAGAATATTTTTCTTTACCATTTCCCGGATTCTCCATCCATAAAAAGCACATCCCATATCTATAAACTTTGGTTCATTTCTCTAATACCACAAATCCCTGGAATATACCCCTCTCTCATGAGGGAGCTGCAGGGGCATTTAGGCATTTAGGAAAGGATTTTTCTTAACTTTTGCCATCCTTGCCTTTGTATACCATAAGTCAGCTTCCCCGAAACTGGAAAATAGATACCAGTGAAATCTGTTGTGTTTTACAGATTTGACTTCTTTCCTAGGAACATTTCAAGCAGGCAGCATCATGAGTAAGATCAAGCAGTGGCACACATTGAATGTTTAGTTTCTGTTCTTGGCAGTCAATTTTCAAGATTTACATTCAAGTTTTTCACCCCCCCTTTTTTTTGACTGTTTATTGCTGGCGAATACTTGGCTATGAAAAAATAATAATAAGTGGCCGGGTGCAGCGGCTCACACCTGTAATCCCAACACTTTGAAAGGCCAAGGCGGTCGGATCACCTGAGGTCAGAAGTTAGAGACCAACCTGGCCAACATGGTGAAACCTCGTCTCTACTTAAAAAAAATAAAAATAAAAATAAATTACCCAGGCATGATGGCGGGTGTCTTGTAACCCTAACTATTCCAGAGGCTAAGGCAGGAAAATGGCTTGACCCAGAGAGACGGAGCTTACAGTGAGCAGAGATCGTGCAATTGCACTCCAGCCTTGGCAACAAAACGAGACTGTCTTTAAAAAATAAATAAATAATAATAACAATAATTGTTCCCATGTCATCTATTGAGGGATTATTCTGTGATTCCACTTTGTACAACTTTTAAACTGAGAGTCTGATGAATATTTTTAATTTTCAAATTAATGTATAATTTAATATTAACCAGGTGAATCTATAATTAAAATATATATTTTATTCAATGTGCAATATGTAAAAACCTATGCATTCACAACTGTTCTCACTTATTATTTTTAATTTTCATTAGAAGTGCTGTAGGGTTCACATCCTGAGGGATAAATGGCTTCCTCAAAAAAAAATTTTAAGCCACACACTAATAACAGCATATTAAGTATATATATATAATTTTTTTTTTTAGACAGAGTTTCACTCTTGTTGCCCAGGCTAGAGTGCAATGGTGCAATCTCAGCTCACCCCAACTTCCGCCTCCTGGGTTCAAGCATTTCTCCTGTCTCAGGCTCCAGAGCAGGTGGAACTACAGGCATGCACCACCACGCCTAGCTAATTTTTTGTATTTTTAGTAGAGATGGGGTTTCTCCTTGTTGGTCAGGCTGGTCTCAAACTCCTGACCTCAGGTGATCCACCCATCTTGGCCTCCCAAAGTGCTGGGATTATAGGCGTGAGCCACTGCACTCAGCCTTAAGTAGATATCTTTCAAAGGAAATTATTATCTTTTGCTTACTTATAAAACATACTTAATACTGTACCACTTGTCAAAATTGGGTAATAAATTACTGCAGAGAAGGCATACATAATAGAACTAATAAAAATCAAGATACCAGCAATGG
The DNA here is from genome assembly GCF_001604975.1 of Cebus imitator. Lineage (NCBI taxonomy): Eukaryota > Metazoa > Chordata > Mammalia > Primates > Cebidae > Cebus > Cebus imitator. Next base: position 12,914,780 of record NW_016107322.1, read on the forward strand.
TCATTGAAGCTTCTGCAATTAACTCCAAACCTGATTATGATCGTCCAGAAAAAAAAAAAAAAAAAAAAGAAATCAAATCATTAGTTACATCTGTAATATATCAGGTCACCTACCCATTCCATGGTGATGGTAAAGCATGGATGTAACACCATCAAAACGAAACCCATCAAAGCGATACTCTTCCAACCACCATCTTATGTTTGACAGAAGAAACCTTAAAACTTCCCAGCTAAGATAGAAAAGAAATATATATTTAAGCAAATCTAAACAGCGTTTTGTTTCATTGTTATAAATGTTTGCTATTAACTAAAATTATAAGGCTCTATCTCAAGAATCATGATGTTCAAGAAACATAACATATGTAAAAACCAGAAAACTACTAACAAGTATCTATCTCATTTGGTTGATGAAACTCATTCTAAAAGGAAAAATTAATATTTTTTGTTCAAAAAAGTCACTTAATATCTAAGCAAATTTAGGGAAAAAATTGTTTAACATGAACTCCAAAATCAGGAATGCTGTCTTATTCAATGCTGTGTTCCCAGCAACCAAAGAAGTGATGACTACATAATAGTGCTCAAAAAAAGCAAAAGAATAAACTCTATTATCCATCCCTGAATTTTTAAAAAGGCTTTTCATGTAATATAACCATAGTTATGTGATTTTTCTCCTTTCAGAAAATGCATTTTCATTATTGGTGGAAAAATGTAATTTCAATGACTTTGCTTAAAATATATCCTCATGCTACAATTTCAAACAGATATGATTCAGAATTTTTTAAAAAAGAAAATCAACCACATGGTTAGCAGTATTACATTGACTAAACTGTTGTTTTGTGGAGGTAAAAAAAGAAAACCTAATTACCAAAAACCACATATGAATAAAGTACAAAGTTTTACGAGTTAAAGAGTCCCACATCCATAAAAACAGAAGAAAAACAAAGAAACTGTATAACTCAATTAAAAGCACCACACGAAACAAGTCTGTTTTGGACAATTGAAAATAAAGCATCATCAATTAGTGTTTTCTTTAGTCATATAGTTATGGTTGAGTTCTCTCTCTTATTATAACTGTGGTTTTAAGACTTTAATACCTCATTTAGTTTAATGGCAAAGCTCCTTAATAGTGTACACAAATCTTTAGCCCAGTTGAAATTTATGTATTTTTAAAACCTTCCATATATGAAAGCGCAATCTGACATAAATGAAGATTAAGTCATTAAAGTTAACTTCGGAATTGTAAATCCAAACTTTGGGGAAAGATGAGTGTTGTTAGTAATTAACTGTTTTAAATAAGTTATTTTGACTTTTGAAAACTTACTAAATTAAAAAAAAAAAAGTAAAGAAATCCAAGCAATCTAGTAGATATAAAAAGGAGTCGGGAGGTTAAGACTTTAAGGTTAAGCAATGTTGAAGGTAATATTTCCTTATGTTTCTATTAACGCACATTCATATAGCTTAAGGGGGGAAATCCTGTTTAACAAGAAAAATGAATAGAAACAAAAAGATATTCTTGAACTGTATAAGATCAAAATCACTCGTTTTGCATAGGAATTTCAATTGCTATATTGTTTATAGTTTTCTTATAATTAACAAATTTTATTTTTTAGAGTTTTGCATTCACAACAAAATTGAAAGGGAAGTACAGAGTTCCCTGTCCCCAAACATATATCTGTATTTTATAACAAGTTTGGTATATGAGAATTTCAGAAAGACTTGAATAAAATTGCATACAAATAATCATTTGAAAATAATATATTTTTATAAGTAAAGGATAAAATAAATGAATTATATTGCAATTCAATGAAAAACAGAAGAGGGAAATCATGTAACTTGATCACTGAAAAGAAAGAATTGCCTAGTGTGACAGATGTTATTAAAGGTCAAGGTAGTAAAAGTCCTATTGATTTCTTTTACCACAATATTTAATCTATTCTATTCTTGACCAAATGAGGAAATAAACTGTGTTTAAAATATTAAAAGAAAAGGACACATTTGGGAATAACTATATTAGTAGACAGATTCTTGGCATGTATGAACAACAACAAAAATTCCTGTGATAGAAAAGAAACAACAGTGACAAAGGAGCATATAATTAAAAAGTTCTCATGGGTTAAAAAATGCATTCTATTTTCAGATCTCTGAAATATTCTTACACACTGTCTAAAAAAAAGACAGTCTGTTAAAAACTACAACAAGATTAAAGTGATAGATCAAATTTCTAGTGCTTTTAAATTTATTTTATATTTTATGAATCATTAATGAAATGAAAAACAAAATTTGATGAGAGTAAATTATCTAGAACAAAATAGTAAAGAACCGAAATCTAGAAAAGTTTTATTTTTTAACCAACTATCAGGAAATGGATTTAAAAAAAAAAGCCAAATATAAAATTTTAAAGTTAGTAGCTGTAAGTGGAAAGCCAAAGTTAAAAGTATTAATTCTCTGGCTAAATAGATTTTCTAAAACTAGATTATTAGTATCAGTTATGTAAAAATAACTAGTCCTATAAGGGTAGCATTTTATAAATAACTATCTTTTTTGTGTAAGAAAAAATGAACTGCCAGTGTCTAAGGATAGTAGTCTTAGTTACGCTATATTAAATGTTCTGCACAAAAGCACAACCTTTTCATATATAATTATAAAATGCTTAGTATACATTACTGGAAAGAAAAAAATCTTCCCAAATCATTTTGTCTCAGAGGTACCCAGATCTCAAAAGTAAGTGGAAGATTCTTAAATATACATTAAAAATTCAAGTAGGTAAGGACATCCCGCAGAGGTACCCTGTTGTATACCCTACCTTCCAGGAGTCACATGGACCATGGAAAGGATAATCTCATACAGGAAGGAACTAGTTCACTAAATTTAAGATTTGTCTTTGAAACAGAACAAGCTTAAGGAATACATCACCAGTGAAAATACTGATTTCTGAAAGATGTTCAATATTATTTCTCCTCTCATAATTTCCAAATTCAAAACTCATAAATTCAATTTTTCCTTTTTTGGGGTGTTGAGAGAAAGAGGAGTTATGAAGTGTTCCAGACTAAGACTGAATTAGAAGCACTCCTCAATGTGCTCTCTAGTAATATATGAATCGAATCACCTGAACCGAAAGGTTTGCCTTGAGTAGGGGTATGAAAATGTCTGACAAAAAGTACAATAAAAAGGCAATTTACTTTTTCTACCTCAAAATGTCATCAAACAGCCCATAACACAGTTGATATATCCAATTTATTAGAATCTCATGAAAATATACAGCAGAATTTGAGACACAGTTTTACTTTGGTGCGTTTCAACTTAGATTACTCCAGTGGCATATAGCTTTTAAAGCCTGTCCTTACAAACTACTTACTAGGAGCCTAATTTCTGAAAAATTGGAGGAGCTAGATGCTAACTTCTAGAAGGTGATGCCAAAAATGTGTATATACCTCATGGGTCACAATGAATGTGTTTAAGAAGTAACCCATTTTAGTTCTTAGTTTATATCTTAAACTAATTAACACATATATTAGAACCTAGCACTGTGTCATTCACACTGCACATAGTCAATTGATTAACGCACTCCCAATTTATTTTTTGAAGCAAAAACAAAATATCTAGAATACAGCAAAAAATAATGAAATGCAATTGACTTTCCTGTGAATCATAAACCACTAAAAAATGTTTAAATCAAAGATGCCTAAAATAGAAACTAAATGCATCGATGGATAATACATACATTTAAGGGTTCTGGCAATCAAACTAATCATGATTCTAATTGGCTTAGATGTCTGAAATATTCAACCTCTAATCAAGTAACAAGGATTTATTAAAGAAATTTTGTCACACACAGATAATTCCAATATTAAGGTTTTTAAGAAATATCCTTAAAATCAAAAGCTGTTGATTGTCTCACATTCTGCCAATAATCTTTATAATGAAATAAAATATAGACAAATTTTCTCAGTGAGCAACTATAATCATATATAATGACATTTATTTAATGAAGTTACATTTTGTAATCCAAGCTTATTTGCTAACGTTCTATTTATTTGTGGTCCAGAAAAACCTCTGAGACTTTCAAAATTTGCAACTTAGTTCACTGGATGGTACTAAACCTATTAATATTGTATATTGATAAATAAGAGACATTACTAAGCAGTGACTAAATATAAAAAAATAAAAAATAAAAAGGAAAAAATCATGTTCCTCTTAGATATTCCATAGGTTTTTAGGCTGAATGAATACTAAACAGTACAACATAAAACAACAAATCAAAAACCTCATGTTTTAAGCTATGCATTTCAATTGAGGCAGTAGATTGTGAGAAAAAATGAGAAAGGTATGGAATGCCAAAAAAATAAAAATAAATAAAAATAAAGCCTTAAATGAAAATAAAAATGACATATTTTTAGGAAGATATTCTAAAACATCACTATATATATACATATAATTGCATTTTAGGTGCTGGGGTACATGTAAAGAACATGCAGGATTGTTGCATAGGCACATACATGGCAATGTGGTTTGCTGTCTCCATCCCCATCACCTATATCTGGCATTTCTCCCCACGGTATCCCTCCCCAACTCCCTACCCCCTGCTGTCCCTCCCCTAGTGCCCCACCACAGACCTCAGTGTGTGATGCTCCCCTCTCTGTGTCCATGTGTTCTGATTGTTCAACACCAGCCTACGAGTGAGAACATGCAGTGTTTGATTTTCTTTTCTTGTGTCAGTTTGCTAAGAGTGATGGCTTCCAGGTTCATCAATGTCCCTACAAAGGACATTAACTCATCGTTTTTTATGGCTGCATAGTATTCTATGGTGTATATGTGCCACATTTTCCCTATCCAGTCTATCATCAGTGGGCATTTGGATTGGTAAAATGTCACTGTTTAATAACAGGTAACATCTAACTACCTGGTTGACTTTAAAAAATAAAATAATTCATCAATCAACTTAATTTTAATTAAATGAACCAACAATTAAAAATAAAATTGTTTTGCTTATAATTTATATAAATTATAGTACAAACTCAGCTAATTGGAATTAAGAGAAAATTTGAAATGATCAAAAAGTAATCTAATACTAGATAACAGTTTCATCAATAATAAAATATATCTGGATTTTAGACACTGAGAATTATATAGAAGCTATTGTGAATATTAATTCCAAATACTATTAGGTAATGAGTAGCACAAAACTCCAGTGAACAAATTGGTTATTCAACTACTAAAAATCTGTAATAACAGAAACTTCAGAATGTAATTATGGTTTTGAAGTTTTCAATATCACATAATTTTCTGGATTTTATTATGTGCAACTTTATTTTATATAAATTAATATGTTGTTTAATTAGATTATATCCACTGAGACCCAGTTACATATATCCATTAAGAAAATAAGTGTTTTCTTTCCCATAAGGCCTAAATTGTACTTAGCATATTTAAATTAAATACTTCATTAAAATTAACTCTGTTTGTATTATATATCATTCCAATCAGGTATTCTCTGGGAAATAAGTTGAAAAGGATGATATGGTGCTTTCAAAGGCTAAATGATTCCAATTAGCTTTTTACAATAAAATAAAATACTTGAGAAATTTTCAAGTCTTGTTCTTCTCTAATTTTACTTATATTATTAAGATTGGTTATCTATGAAGTAAGATTAGGAAAAGGCAAACCTGAAGTGTCTGTGACTGTGAGTGTATGCACATAATGAGTGGAGAGAGAGAGAGAGAGAATGTGTGTGTGTGTGTGTGTGTTTATTTGTAGGAATTGACAACTGACAGCAGTGAAAACAAAAGTGAATGCTAATGGTCTGATTGGATGGAAAGAGACAAATGTAAAAGAACAAATAACCCCCTCTAATAGAGCACACCTATACAAACCTAGAAAGGATAGCCTACATGCCTAGGTTATATGCTATATAGTCTATTGCTCCTAGGCTATAAACCTATATAACATGCTACTGTATTTAATATTGGAGGCAAATGTAATGCAATGCTAAGTATTTGTGTATCTAAGGAGAAAAGGTACAGTAAAACACAGCATTGTAATCTTATGAGATAACCATCTTTTATGTGGTTGCTTGTTAAAATGTTATGTGGTACATGACTGTACATACATATAGACACACGTCACTCAAGTAATTGGAACAGGTGCAACTCAACCTTTTGAATCTGAAACCACACCTCTTAACTACAATTTTATATTCTATATTCAGCATGACTACATTAAAAATTATTTCTTGTTTTTGGCAATTTCCCTGGTACAACATTTTTTAAACCTTGTAATTCCCACATATCCATAATTTTAATATGTGGTCATACTAGTTGTATTAGTTAATCTTCTCTAAGGTTTGGTTTCCCACAATGTAAAATGGCAGATATTTCTGCACCCTCCTGAATGGAGATTAAATGAAATGGATATAACATCATGGCAGTGTTTGATATAGTGCCAATCAATGAGAGTTCCTACTAAATAATAAACACAGTTTGAATATTTGTTTAAATATTACATACAAATTGCATTTATGGCTATATCAGTGTGTTCTATTAGTTGTGATTTTTTACACTGAAATAAATCATAAAGATAAGCATGTTTTAGCTAATATCAAAGCTAAATAATCCTTTTTTAAAATTCAGCATTATTTTTCCTAGAGTTGTATTTTATTTACCTATTTGTGCATTGAAAATGCATTTTTAAGTACCTGCTTTGTACCAGGCACAATGCCAGGTGCTGGGTACAAAGCCATGAATACCAAATAGAAAACATCAATATGTGTAGAGTTTAGAGTTTAACAGGAGAAACAGACATTTTACAACTACTAACACAAACACATTTAATTACAATAGTAATTAATAACACAAATAATAAATATGGTGGTATGAGACTGTATTGAGAGAAAAACAGTTAATCTATTCTGAGGAAGTGAAGTAAGATTCTCAGAAAGCGATAGTGAAAGCTGAAGCCCATATATAACACTCATTCAAAGTTATTGGAAATAACTTTACATTAGTTCAGAAAAGCCCCCAATCCACTTTTGACAGGCACTGCAGGAATATATTTTTATTACATACTATCAGTTCACTAGTACAGTCTTTAATATAGGACTTCCTTTAAAGACAGATTCAACATGGTCAACAAAATTAGATGTTATGGAAAGGCATCTATTAAATTAATCATCTTAGTTCAAGCTCCTATATCAAATTGTCATAGACAGGGTAGATTATAGACAACAGAAACTTATTCCTCATAGTTCCAGAGGATGGAAGTCCAAAATCAGGGTGCCAGCATGGTCAGATTCTGGTGCCCACTCGTCACTGTATCTGCACATGGTAGAAAGAGAGTGAGGAAGCTCTCTGGGGTCCCTTTTCTAAGGGCACTAACCCATTCAGAGTGTGAAGCCCTCCCAAAGGCCCCACCTCCTAATATCGCCACCTTAGAGATTAGAATTCCAACATACAAATTTCAGAGGGATAGAAACATTCAGAAACAAAAGGAAGAGAGGAAGAAGAAATAATAAAATAACATTTTTCTGTATGTGTTAATTTTATGTGACTGACACCCCACATAGTGCTTAACTATTCTTTCTTGTTTTAATCACATTTCTCCAGAATTTTTCTATTTAAAGAATACTTTTGAGACAGTCCTTCCTGCAGCATACATATCCAGAACTTCCCACTTGATACTCTTTCTGTACCAAGTCTCACCTTTTCTTGGCTGACTCATGCCCCAATTCTTGTCCTCCTCAACTCATACTCTGCTCGCTCTCCGCTTTGAGAATGTGACCTTTTCCTCCTTACTCCCTGTCGCTCCTCAATCTCTAAACTAGCTTTCCATATGGCCTCTGATTCTTATTCCTTCCTTTTTCCTCTTCTAACCTGTTCTCCTCTCTCCCCTTCCTCTTTCTTAGCTGCTGTTCCTTCTTACTTTTGATTGCAGAAGCAAAAGTAAAAGCCCGTCAAACTATAGTAGCAATTGCTTATAATTCATTAAATATACACATTCATATACAATTTTGCAAAAATAAAGATATCAGGTACTCTGATTTGATTAATTTTGTGAGAAAATTATGTCATACTTCACTTAATGAAAATTAAGCATTTATAATATACAATGAAATAACACTGAATTGGGAGTCAAGAAAATTATGTTCTAGCCAATTTTGCAAAAAATCAGTATATTAGCTCATAATCTCTCTGAACATCAGTGTGATAATTTTTTTAAAGAGGGTACTAGATTATTTGCTCTCCATCTTACATATTTTTTATTTTATTTTATTTTATTTTATTTTATTTTATTTTATTTATTTTATGACAGAGTCTCTCCCTGTTGCTGAGGTTGGAGTGCAGTGGCGCGATCTTGGCTTACTCCAACCTTCACCTCCCGGGTTCAAGAGATTCTCTTGCCTCAGCCTTTTGAGTAGCTGGGATTACAAGTGCTCCCCACCATGCCCAGCTATTTTTTTGTGTTTTTAGTAGAGACGGGGTTTCACCATATTGGCCAGGCTGGTATTGAACTCCTGACTTCAATACCTGCCTCAGTCGCCCAAAGTGTTGGGATTAGAGGCAAGAACCACTGTGCCCAGCCTATAAATTTAAATTTAAAGATTAATTCAAGATCAACATTTCTGAGTTTTAGCATACAGACTAAATAATTAGAAAGATTTCACTATATTCTACTAGAATACAATACACAGGTTTATGACGTCAAATGTGCCTTAGACAACAATAGACTAATAGCCTGAAAAAAATGACATCCACACTCAAAAATATTATAAAACCAAAACCAACCAGCACCACATTCCACAATCCCAACAGAAAGCCCAGCACAAGATTCACAAGATCTCCTTGTTTCTTACATTAATGCCATGTGAGAGACAACAAAGAGACAAACTGGTTCATGTAAGTTAAGTCCTGTTTTCCCAATTTAATCATAAATTATTGTCTAAATGTTAAGAACCGTATCTTACATCTTTCCTTTATATTAGCTTTAAAAAACTGACCAGACCTAAATTAATAAGGTATATAGAAAGCAAGCTAAGACACCCACATAATAAAATATTAACCTTTTTTTTTTGCAGGGGAGAGAGTCTCACTTTCTTCCCAGGCTGATGTGCAGTGTCACCATCTCAACTCACTGCAGCCTGGACCTACCGGGATCAAGTTACCCTCCCACCTCAGACCCCGGATAGCTGGGATGACAGGGGTGCACCACCATGCCAGGTTAATTTTTGTATTTTTGTAGACACAGGGTTTTGTCATGTTGCTTAGCCTAGTCTTGAACACCTGGGCTCAAGCAATCTGCCCACCTTGGCCTCCCAAATTGCTGGGATTAACTTATCTTTTAAATCCAACATTAACTCTGAAGCAGTAAAACAAATTGAAAAGTAATATATAAAGTTAAATACTGTTTTCATAGTCATTGGAAATGGAACTGACAAGAACAACAAAACTCTTTACTTCACTAAAATAAAGGCACATAAGCAATGCTTATGATACTTTTTGGAAAGTTACAATAGTGGTATTTTCATGAGAAAACTAAATAAGAAGTTATTTAATTGAAATGTTCAAATAAAAGATTTTTATCTTATTTCCTTCCTTTCACCGCCCCGACAGTTTACAATTTCTCTTTAGAGACATGTTACAATGTGTTTAACACTATAAGAAGTAAAATCATTAAACTCTTCACCAATCATCTTTCCTCATTGTTTATTAGAGGTTTTTACACACATGGGCATTCATGCAAACACATACCTCAAATTTTTAAAAAATCTGAAGAGAAATATGGCCAGCCTCTAGTGAGAGTAAGTTCATATTGGCCTGAATGTATGGCCTACATTGGAATAAAAATGCTTATGATTAAATATTGAAAATTTCCCCAAATGTAATATAAATCTCTGGTGATGACAACAAAAGGAAGAAATCACAAAAACATCAGTATCCTTAAGGAATCATCAGCTTCTTTTTGTTTGCTCCAGTTATAAATTTTGCATTTGCACATTGCTGCCTAGATTTTCAAAGGGTTCTGCAATGATTAATTTAACAATCTACCCATATTGCTGTGATACAACCAAAAACTTATATATATATATAATTTATAAGATCTGTATCACAGATAAATTAGTGGCCAAAATAGGACTTCCATCATCCAGATATGTTATTAATGCAGAAATGGGCAAATGTCACCAAAATGTGACTACTTAAAAACATACTTCTCAAGCTTGTGTGCTTTACCTCTAAAGATATAAGGAAATACACAAAATGGTGCATATTTATGACAGTCAATTTGACCTGATTATTTGACAGTGAAAAATGAATATGTAAAAATTCTAATAGTTGCAAATATACATTGAATGTTTACCAAATAAATGGCAGACCTTGTACTGAGGGCTTTGCATGAATTATTTCATGTAATTCCCACAACGACCCTCAAAGGTGCACATTATAATAGAGGTTGGCACACTTTTTTGTACAGAACTAGAAAAAAATATTTTAGACTTCATGGTCACGTAAGGTCTCACTCAATATTGCATGACTCAACTCAGTTGTTGTAGGGAGAAAGAGCATATAGGCAATATGTAAACGAATGGATGTGGCTTTATTTCAATAAAACATTATTTACAAAAACAGGCAGCAGGCACATTTGGCCCACAAGCAATACTGCTGCAGACCCCTGCAATTAAAATTCTCATTTTACCACTGTTAGCATGTAACATTCATATGGTCACACAGCTGGCCAAAGAACTCAGGTCTCTTATTGCAGAATCAAAGCTGCTAACTACTACATATATCTGCTGCTTGATGGCAATTTTAAGAGCTATTCTATGGTAAATGAAAGACAAATATATTCTAGAGTTAAAGGCAAACTGATATATTTACAAAAGACAAAACAATATATTACCAGAAACTTTGCATTTGCAATGCTAGTGATGCAGACTCTAGGAAATAGAAGTCTATGCTCCCAAAATATCAAAATATATGATAAAATTTAGAGAATTTAGTCTATGCTTTAAAAATGAGCTTTCTTTAAAAAGTTACATACTTTGCGAAGCCCCATGGATTGTTTTAGTGTTCTTCGTCATATATAATGACACAGGATGAACGGCCAAAACCATGAGCCAGGTGTCATACATTGTCATGAATGTCCATGTCCATTGCAAATGTATGGTGTATGGCCAGACTGAGAATAATGATTTATGCTCAGGCCAAAATCCTGCCAAGGCAGGAAGACCCTGCAGTATTTAACAAGGTCTCACCTCGCTTGGAATAAAATCCAGTTCACAATCCTGGTTACAAGTCCAGTATAATCTGATCTAGTCTGATATTTTAACTATTCTCACTATGCACCAGCTATAGTGCCCTTTTTTTCTGTTCTTGAAGCACAGAGAAGCTCATTTTAGCCATAAGTACATCTTACCAGCTATTCTCTCTGCCTAGAATTCTCTACCCTTGAGTCAGACCCCAGCCCAAATGTCAATCAGATTTCACACAAATATGCTCTTTTAGAGGACTTCTCTGGACACCCAGTTACTCTGCCAACAGTATCACTCCAAGTTATGTTTTGCTTAGCATTTATGTGATATTATGATCTTTTATTGGTTTATTATTATTAACTTACGGGCTATTATATAGCATTTTTAAAATTCATTATCCATCTTCCTCAATATAATAAATCTATGCTGTAGACGTATAGATGTCATGTTTATTTAGTTGCTGATGTATTCCCAAAGCCTAGCAGCTTGTCTGGTGCTCAGAAACTCCACAATAAATATTTGGGAAATGAATGAGACATATTATGTTTTGCAGGCTACACCATATTGCCATTTATGGTTTTATTCACTTTATTTTGGTGAATCATGCACAGAAAAGAAAAAGTTGCTCAGACCTCACATACTTCATTTAAAATTCACAGTGTCTTGTTATTTTATTTAAAAAAGTAGAAACATTAGTTTTCTTTTTATAACTGATAGTTGTTGGCTGTCTAAAAATGAGAGCGAGGTGGGGAGGAAACTATTCTTTAAGCTTTTCATAAAGTGTACTTAAAAAGTAAATATGGCAAGACCAGGCACGATGGCTCACACCTGTAATCCCAGCACTTTGGGAGACTGAGGCGGGTGGATCACAAGGCCAGGGGATCAGGACCATCATGGCTAATATAGTGAAACCTCATCTCTACTAAAAATACAAAAATTAGTTGGGCATGGTGGTGTGCACCTGTAATTCTAGCTACTTGGGAGGCTGAGACAGGAGAATCACTTGAACCCAGGAATCAGAGGTTGCAGTGAGTCAAGATTGTGCCACTACATTACAGCCTTGCAACACAGCTAGACTCCATCTCAGAAACAACAACAACAACAAAAAAAAAACAAAAACAACAAAAACAAAATAAGTATGACAATTAGTTCTGCTAATTATTATTTTAATTTAAAATGGATGTATTTTAGACTTTAGTTTCTTCCGCATACTTACCCTATTTATGTAATTTTGTCAAAATGTTTTCCCAGTTTAAAAATCATTTTATTTGACCTTAGTCAAGTCTAAAATGTCATCCATTTTGCAACTGATAACTATTTAATTCTTTTTTCTTAAATCTTTTCTAATTGAATTTCCCAAAACTTAAGCTTTATTTTAATTCAACGTTTGTTTTAGAATTTTTATCATTTATTACTTTTTTGTATTTGTTATTAATTTCTAAATTTTATTGTAGGACAGGATAAAAAGTATAGATAAATGAAGATCACAGATAAGAAGAGCCAAGTTTACATAAGAAATGTTACGCTCCTGTTCATCTATGATTAATTGTGTATTAGTCCCACAAGTCCCTTAAAATAAATCTACTTTTACCAAAATTCATGCTGTTGAAAGTCACTAAATTGGATACTCACTGAATCTGATGTTCTCTTTCAGAATGTCAGCACGTCACTATTCATATAACCATCAAGGGTTTTCTGAGTCAGTGTTCAACTTTCCAATGCCAAACCACTGATTTCCAAAAAGAGGGAATATGCAACCTCAATCCTACCACCTCCTCCTCTGTAATCTCTGCTTATGAGCTATGCCATATGTCAGTACCTTTGCACAAAGAAAGAAAGGGGAGGTACCATCTAGTTAAATCCACTGTGCTTCTTCCATTGAAAACCATCTTGAGAAGTGTTTTAAGAAATATAAATTCTGAATGTTATTATTTGATTAAATCAGGCATTTAGGAAAGCTGCTTATTTGTGCAACACTATCTTTCTCCTTTTCAGAAAAGCCCTCCTAAACTACATTTTCAAAACCTCTTTCAACCTTCACTAAAGGTCACGGAATACATTTGTGATATTTGCTATTTCACTGACATGTAGAACTATCATTGTAAACACTTCCCACAACATTATTCAATGACCCCCAAACAATGCATTACATGCGATAATAACTGTCAGTTATGATACATCTGTTAACTTCTTAAGAGGATTTCCTCTCCATTTTGGCTGCTGGGAGTCTGTATGCTGAGATAAAGAAGAGAAAACTACCTTTTATTGGGAATCCATGATGTGTCCAGTGTTTTATCTATATAATCATATTTAATTTTCTCATTACACTTTTGGTAGGGTAGAGGGGAGGCAAAATCTTTACCTTTAACTGCTTAGGGTCTCCAGCTGGGTCTAAGAATTAGATTGACATAAGACAGATTAATAGGAGAAAACCACACAAATGTATGTAAAATAAGAGCCTTCATAAGGAAATGTTGACTCAAAGAGTAGCAAAATCTGAATGTTTACATGCTGGGTTGAAGGAAGAATAATAAATATGGAAAAGTAGCAAAACAAGTAGAGTTATTTTTAACGAGGTCTGTTTGTGCAGAATCCTCTAGTCCCACCTCTGGTGATGAGAACATTTCTTTCCTCCTGGCATTGGGAGAGCAGCTCTTACATAGGAGTTACATCTGCTTTCAGGAAGAAAAAGGGAGAATGAAAGTGTCCTTCTTGCGCCTGTTTTTCAAGTGCCTTTAACTGAAATCTCAAACCCAGTAATATGCCAACATGGCCAATTTTAGGGTGACGTATCCTGAGCCCCTTTAAGGGGTTATTATCCTCAAACTACTGAGGAGGAAACCTAAACAGATGTTAAGTAATTTTCCAAAATCACTTGGGCAAACAAGTGAAGGACTGGAATACCGGTCTACATCTGTCTGTCTCTCTACCCCCAAAAACACTGCTCAAAGATAAAAAAAACTTTGAAGTCAGATTTTACTCTCAGACACAGAAAATATACCAATGATTAGAGATAAATACATTCCTATACTTCTAAAATCTTATTTTCTAATGTTTTCTTCCTAGGGTTTTTGTTTTGTTTTTGCTTTCTTGCTTTCTTTTGTTATTTTGCTTGTTACTGATATATTAGTGAAGTTAAAGCTTTGGATGTTGCCATGAGCAGCTCAGGGATTTCATGGCAATCCTCCTAAACTTGTGTTTTCTGGAGCCCACTTATTCACAAATGCTGTCTTTTGATTTATTTGTTACTTTTACAATGTGTTTTATTGTTGATATTGTTGGTTGCGAATGGTCAAACCTACTTTGGAAAGAACTGCATTATTAGATAATTTTAGTGCAGATGTTAGAGATTGTAAACATATAAACTGCTCACAATAGAGCTCAAATCTGGCACTCAGACTTGTTACTAACATAAAAATGTGATTCAAATTTATTCACAACCAGTTACATGAGGGATAAATGAGGAAAAAAGATTAAAAGGGCATTAAAATCAATAAAGATATAAATGTGAGCAAATAATGCAATAGGCACAGAATCGCGTGAAAGTGTCAAGAAAATAATGGATTACACAAAAATTTGCATTGCTCTAAAGTATAAAGTCTTCTCAAAATTATCTTACTTTTCCAACCATTATGATGCCATAGTTTGGCCCATTGGTTCAAATTTTAACCTCTTCCCTAGAGCAATAGCAGTACTAAGTCAGCAACTCTCCTTATCATCATCCAAGGATACATAGCATGTTAATCAATGAATTATTTTAAGAATGCTTTGTTTTACAGACACTTGCAGTTTTACAATAAACTGTAAAGCATCTCTTTTAAAGTTGAAACAGAACTAAGTAGTTGAAGACAAATATATTCTCATGAATAAAATTTTGTTCATGTTCATAGACAAAAGTTCTACATTTGTTTCTCATAATCCATAAACACTTTATAAGAAAGGACCTCTTTGAAGGTTGATTATATTATTAAAACAGGAAAGAGAACATAATTTTTGAGAAATTGGGGGTGGCACATATATTTCTAATGTGGCTTCTGAGAGACAAGGTTTGAATATGGCCCAGGAACTTCAGAAGCACTGTCATCACAATGGCTGGCAGAAACAAAAATGCAACAGCTCTCTGAAGCTCCAAGGCTTGTGATAACACCTGTGACTGCAGGTGGCTCTACTTGAAAAGAGCTGCACCACTTTCCTCTTCAATGGTGGGCACTGTGTTCCACAGTGGGTCAGAGGTGACCGGGGTGCTTTCAAGTTTAGTTTTATAATTTTGAAGAACTGGATTGTGAACACTGACAAATTCCCAATTTAGCCCCTTAAAAACATGAAAGTGGTCTGCATTCCCTCCTTTAACATAAACCTTCATTCACTAACTACAGCAGGAGATTTAATCTAGTGACCTTCTTTTGAAATCCAATTTAAATTAAATGATTGATTTTGAGATTTTGCCAGACATATACTGAGGCTTAAAAAAAAAAAAAAAAGTAATCTTCATAGTACTCTCAATGGAGATTAAATCAGGTTAGAAAAGAAAAAAAAAAACACATTGTCACTAAAGAGTGATTTTTTTCCCTGCTATCTTGTGTAGAAATTATTTTTAAGAGTCTAGAAGACAGAACAGCACCAAATCTTAAGACACAGAAAGTATTTTGACACAATTGCGCTTTTCAAGTATAAAATAGCAAACAAGAATGTGGTGGATGCATTCCTATACTGGGCAATGGCTAAGAAATTTCTGACTAAAATATAATATGAAAAGTCAGAACTCATCTGGTATAGTACATTCAGTTCACTATGCCACATTTAAGAGGGATATAGACAAATTCAGGTTTGTTAATAAATAAGAATTCAAAACCAAGTAATGCAATAGGAAAAACAATTGGGGGAAAATGGAAATACAGGCTCTGGAAATAGAAAAGCCCCATGGTATAATTTTCAAAGGCACACTATGCAGAGAAGTGATTGGATTTGCTTTGTGAGCTTCCATGGGTTACAAATTGGTAGACAGGTTTTAAACTCAATACAAAAAAATTTCTAATGAAGAGACCCATTCCAAATACAGAATGAGCTATCTTACAGTATCAGTTTTATCTTCTGAAGATATTCAAGGGAAAGGTGAATTAGGGATGCTAGAGACTAAAGATTAAACTACAATATTGAGGCCCTTTCAAAGTCTTGAGTCTAAATTTTTCTGAGAATGAGAATCGTCTACAATGAAACGCTCTCAAATTGATAGAGCATCTCAAAGCAAAACACTAGCATATAAAGAATAGCATTAGTTAGAAGAACTAAATGTAACTAAAACATAGTTTACAAATGCTTTTTTGATGAAGAGTCAGAGAATATCCAAAGACAAGAAACATAACAAGTTTTTGAATTGTGAAAACCAGGATGTGCTGAAGAAACATGAGAAAAACCTCAAGAGAAATCATATTAGGAAAAAAACATTTTTTGACATGCTTAGCAAAAGCAAATACCATGACTAGTCTTACTAATATGCATTAATCAGTACTAATTCAGCAGTGGTGGGAAGAAACAAACAGTAGTTTAAGAATGCAAACTTTCAAATTATAGGAATAAAACTTTTTAGGCAGGAATGGTTCATAAGACATTTACTTTATCAGGATTACGTATCTACTAAGATCATACCACTCTGATAGTGTTAAATCGATGCTCGTTTAAAAAAACCCTTAAAGAAGGTCTCTGGTTCCTCATGTTGCTTTTTTTTTTTTTTTTTTTTTTTTTTTTTTTTTTTGCCTTTTCCTGCTGGCTTTATTCTGTGTTTGACTTGAATGTTTTGTCAAATTCTTTCCAGATTTCCATTTGATTTCGGTGGACTTTGAAGATGGATCACCACTCTCATTCGGATGAAATTCTTTGGAGAGAACTTTATTTTCAAAGTACGGATATTCATCAAAATAAAAACCTATTCTGTAATCTGATTTAATATCTTCAAACTCTGTCACTTCAACTCTGGTCTAATAATGCAGTGCCTCTTCATCCTCCTCCCTAAGCAGTGCAGACACTTGTAGATGGTTGTCAAATGTTGTTACCCAAAAATCTGGGATTTGGGCAACAAATTCTGACCTCTTCTGAAAAAATGGTTGGCGGAGCTTGTTATATTTCTCTTCTACTTTCAAAATCTCCCCACTGGCTTGCTCATTAAATCTGTCTATTTCATTTTGTACTTCATCAATGTGATCAATTGCTTCTTGCTATTCTTTTTCTCCCTTCTTCAGCAAGTCTGCAAAGGCCAATGTCCTCCTGTCCCAGAGCAGGAGATAGTCCAGCGAGCTTCTTTACCTGGTTTACTGATCATTCTGATGGAGGTGTTGATGAGTTTGGAGAGGTCATCAAAGATGATAATTGGCCAAACCCATTGCAGCACTACCTGGTTCCAATATGGACGATGAAGAAGGAGAAGGAGAAAATGATGATGACGATCAAAAGGAGGAAGAATTAGAAGATACTGATGAAGACGTGGATGAAGATGAAGATGATGATGAAGGAGAGTAACAAGAGGAAGATGAAGGAGCAGATGACTAACAGAACACTGATGGATTCCAACCTTCCTTTGTAAAAATTTTCTCCAGTCCCTGGGAGCAAGTTGCAGTCTTCTTTCTCCTCTTGTGTTCAGTCGCCCTGTTCTTGAGGTGTCTTTTCTCTAGACCATGGTACTCAACTTATTTGGGGGAAATAACTTGAGGAGAATACAACTGGAAGTGAGTCTCTATCCCTTTCTGATCGAAATTCATTTTTATCCCTTCCTGTCTGAACAAAAACTGCATGGAATCAACACCACTGAGCTTTGTTGGAAAAAAGAAAAATCTACTCCCTTTGCTCTGCTGGAAGCTGGAGGGTGCAAGGCCCCTGTGTAGTAGTACACAGAATTCTAGCTTTTTTCCTCCTTTTTCTGTGTATTGGGCTCAGAGAGTACACAGGGTCTCTATGTGAATATGGACAGTTAGTATATACCAACATGTATCTGTCTACTTTCTCTTGTTAAAAAAAAGGAAAAAAAAAACTTAAAAAAATAGGGTTATAGAAGGTCAGCAAAGGGTGGATTTGAGATGCCTGGGTGGGTTAAGTTGGCATTTTGACAACATGGTTTCTCCTTTGGCATGTTTATTTGTGATATTTGACAGACATCCCTGCAATTAAAGATGACACTTTTAAAATAAATCCTCTCCTAATGATGACTTGTGCCCTGTCACTCGATAGGGAAATCAACAGAATGTGTAGGATCTTATTTGCTATTGACATTCTCTATTGTAATTTTGTTCCTGTTTATTTTTAAATTTTCTTTTTGTTTCACTGTAAAGGAAAGATATTCAGTTTTAACACTGAAAGTGTAGAAGTTTGCTGTGTTACAATAAAACTAAACGTGTATAAACACACACACACACCCCACTTAAAATTACTTATTGTATTCACTAACTCTGGAACAAACAAATGTAAGTTGCTCAGTTAACACAAAAATCTGAGTCATCTTTTTTTGTTTTTTTTAGAGTCAGCGTCTGGTTCTGTTGTCCAGGCTAGAGTAAGTGGTGTGATCATGGCTCACTGTAGCCTGGAACTCCTGGGATTACGTGATCCTCCTGTCTCAGTCTCCCAAGTAGTTGGAACTACAGATGAACACCACCACTCCTGGCTCACAATTATGTTTAAAGCGTGTATCTCATCTAATATTAGATTAAAATTTTTAAAAATATCTTTCTCTATAAATTTAGTGTGTGTCCCCTATCTTAATCTAAGGTGAAAAAACCCTACCATAATTTTTGAACTCTGAAATTGAAGATTAGTTCTAAATTAAAATGTTCTTAATTGGCATTGACGTTCTAAGTGACTGCATAAGCAGCAGATGTCCCTGATTTGACTAAATTGAAATACAAGTTGCTTTTTAAGAATCTATTTGAGGCCAGACACAGTGGCTCATGCCTGCAATCCCAACACTGTGGGAGGCAGAGGCAGGGGTTATTGCTTGAGCCCAGGAATTTGAGATTTCTTTTCTACAAAAATAAAAGAAAAATTAGCTACATCTAATGGTATGTGCCTGTGGTCCCAGCTATTTGGGAGGCTGAGGTGGGACAATCATTTGAACCCAGAGCCCAGGAGCTCAAGGCTACAGTGAGGAATCAACACCTCTGATTATACCACTGTACTCTAGTTTATGTTACAGAATGAGATTTTTTTCTAAAGAAAAAAAAAAGATTTTTGTTTTAATAATAAAGAATCTATTTGAAAACTTATTAGCTATGTCAGTAGGTTTTTGAAAATGAAGACTAATGTCAAATGCCATCAAGAGGGAATACTTAAATAATTATTAATCTTGGGTCTATGTTCTTCCAGCTGTTTTAGAATTCCTATGAAAAAAACATTCTTAAACTTTTTATCTTGAGAGAGCTGTAGATTTATATGCAGTTATGAGAAATGATACAGAGAGGTACTGTGTTCACTTTTCCCAGTTTCCCCAAGTAACATCTGGAAAACTATGGTACAATATTACATCCAGGATATTGGCATCAGTACAGTCAAGATACAGAATAACTGAATCACTAGAAGGAATCTTCTTCTTATGCGTTCATAGTCACATCCATAGCACTCCTGCTTTCTCATCACTATCCTTAGCCCTGGAAATCACTAATTTCTTCTCCATTTCTTTGTCTCTACAAGAATGATATATAAATGGAATTAAACAAAAAGGAGTATGTCCCTTTCAGGATGAGCTTTTGCTACTCCACACAATCCTCTGGAGATTCATTCAAGTTACTGTGTGTATTAATAGACTACTCATTTTTATTGATGAGTAGCACTTCATGGCATGGATGTGCTACACCCTGCTTAATATACTGAAGGAAAAGTGGGTTGTTTTCAGGTACTGGCTATGACGAATAAAGTCGCTATGAACATTTAAGTATTCATTTTGGTGTGAAAACATTTTAATTTATTGGAATAGATAGGAGTGCAATTGCTTGCTGGCATGTATGATAGTTGCATAATTTAGTTTTAATCTTGATGTAGTCCAATTTATCAATTTTTCCTTGTACTGACTGTATTCTGGCATCGAGTCTGAGAACTCTTTGACTACCCTTACAGCTGAAGATTTTCTCCTGTTTTATTTTTCTAAAATTATTCCAGTTTGACAATTTACATGTTAATCCATGATCTATTTTTAGTTAACTTTTGCATAAGGTAGAAAATTTAGGTTGAAGTTTATTTCTATGGACGTCCATCAGCTCTGGCATCATTTGTTGAAAAGTCCACCATTCCTCCACTGAAATGCTTTCATACTTTTGTCAAAATCAGCCGTGTATATTTGTGTAGGTCTATTTCTGGTATGTCTATTCTGTTCCATCAATTTGTGTGTCTATCCCTCCACTGATACCCTATAGTCTTGATTACTGTAACTATATATGACTTAAAATTGGGAGGCTGATTTCTCCCACTTTATTCCACTTTTATAAGATTGTTTCAGGTGTTCTGTTTGTCTTAGCATATAATTTTAAAATAATCTCTATGTCTACATCTACAAAAATATCTTCCAAGATTTTGATAAGAATTTTCTTAAACAGCTTTTTATTTAGAGAGAAATGACATCTTTCCTACTTTGAGTTGTCCAATCTATGAATACAGTGTGCACCTCCATTTATTAAAATTTTCTTCTTTCATTAGTGTTTTACAGTTTTCATCATACATTTCTGTACATATTTTATTCGATTTACACTTTACTATTTCTTATAAGAAAGAAAAAACATGGAGGGAGGGATGTAGGGAACAAAAGAAAGAATGAGAAAGATAAAACAAGTGTTTATAAATACGTATACTATATTTTTTATTTTAATAACTGCATGTTGATTACTAGTATATAGAAATACAATTGCTTTTTAAATATTTTTCTTATGTCTTGCAACCTTGCTCATCTCATCTATTAAATTCTGGAGGGGTTTGTTTAGATTCCTTGGTATTTTCTATATTATATATATATATATATGTATGTATACACAGTCATGTCAACCACAAAGAAGAAAGTTTTATTTATCCATTCTGATCTCTATGTCATCTTTTTTTTTTTCTTGGCTTTATTTCATTAGCCAAAATTTCCACCACTGTGCTAAATAAGAATGGTGATAATGGACAACTTTGTCTTGTTCCCAAAGTTAGAAAGAAAGAATTTCGACTTTAGCTACCAAGCATATCGTTACATTTCAATTTTTAATAGATTTAAATTAAGTTTCGGTTGTTCCCCTTCACTCCTATTACTCTGAGCCATTTTATTTCAAATGGGTATTTAATTTGACAAAATACATTTTCTTCATCAACTAACATAATTATTTTCTTCTTTAATCTGTTACTAAGTTAAGATTTTAAATACAAAACAAGCTTAATATCTCTAGAATAAACCCTACTTGGTTATGGTGTATAATTCTTTTTATATATTGCTGAATTGTATTTGCTAATATCTTGTTAAGGATTTTACATCTACTTTCATGAGGAATACTGACCTGTAGTTATTTCCTTATTATTATCTTTATCTGGTTCTAATGTCAGGGCAATACTGGCTTCATAAAATGAATTAGGTAGTGTTCCTTCTTTTTCTCTTTTCTGAAAGAAACTATATTAAATTAATGAGAATTCTTCTTTAAATGGTTCAGAAAATTATCTATTGAAAACACTTGTACATGTAGATTTTCCTATGTGGCTTGCTTTTAAATTACAACTTAAATTAATAGTTATAGGTTATTTGGTGAGTTGTGGTAGTGTTTTTTTTTAGAAGTAGATCCGTTTCATCTAAGTTACCAAATATATGTATATAAAATTTTTCCTAGTATTCTTTTATTATTATTTTGATGTCTGTAAGGGACTATGTTAACCTCCCTTCCTGGGTCCACAGGGGTGTGGTTTCAAAGGCAAGAACTTCCTAGTGCCATGCCTCCATCCACCTCCCCATCTGGGACCTACAGTTCTTTGTCTAACTTTCCAGCTTCACAGTCTAGGTAAAATTTCAGGTGTGCTCTTTAGCATTCAAAAGCCCACGAAAAGCTCTGGGAGGAAGGGCCTCTGTTCTGGGCCAGGCAGCCTATCCAGCATCAGAGTTGAAGATCAATCACTCCAGAGAAAGTTTGAAAGAACTCCTCTCATTGGACAAGAACATGAATGGGGCAGGAATAACTAAAAGCTAAAAACTCCACTGCAGCTTACCTGCGCTGATTTCCCTCCCTGGGATCCCCATTCACAACAATGTGGGAGCTGTGTTTTTCCCTCTCTACCTGTGCAGATATCCCCTTCGGATTCCCCTCTCACGGCAGCGTGGGAGCTTTCTCTCTTTGTCTCTCTCTCTCTCTCTGCCTAATCAATCACTTTCTGCTAAAATCTTTGGGTCCGATATTTACTTGAACTGTAAGCTCACCTCGCCGCCAGAGCCCCTTCCCCATTCTTGGGGCAAAGAGAGGCCAAGAACTTCAGGCACATCAAAAGGGGTTGCGAGCTGAGCCCCGCCCTGTCCTGCCACCCGGTTACATGTGCACAGTGACATAAGTTAAAAATTAAAGAGATGGAAACTTTATTGTATTTACCCATATGTTTACTCTTTCCATTTTTCCTTTTCCATTTCATGGACTTTCCATTAGCCATTCTAGGATAAGTCTGCTAGCAACAAATTTTCTTAGTTTTCTTTCATCTGAGAATGTCTTAATTACCAACATTCTAGAAGAATATCTTCACTGTTTTCTAATTAATAAACTTGAAAGAAATATCTTAATGTACAGAGCATTTTTAACTCATAGTAGGCCTACAGCCTTAGAATAAATTACCTTATATTTAATAATTCAATGATCATGCTCTAGTACTTTTTAACCTAAGTACTGCCAAATTGTTTTCCAAAAGGCTTGCAGAAAATTAGACACCATAAAAAAACTGTGTAAAGAAGTGATCCCTAGTTGACCTCAGAAAACTCACTCCACACTCCATGATTCTACATGATTCCTTTGAGAAGGTTCATTTATCATGTTAATTTTTAGGCAATAGAGGAATAAACTTTGAATAGCAGTGAGGAGTTTCTTTTGCCTTCGACATTCTAAACCAGGACCTGTTCTCTCACATTCCAAGTCACCTTGGTATTTTTGCTTCACTTTTCTCTCATAGTTGAGAAATTTCATTGAGGATATATATCCTATCCTGAATCTCCTTTTGTATAAAGAAGCTAGAAATGAATTTAGGCCAACCTTCATTTTTCACATGTAGAGTAAGTCCTTGAAAAAGGAGAATTACTTAGTTACTTGCATTCTTACTTGAAAAATTAAGACTAGAGCTAGAGGTATTGATGTTCCTCTACTCATATTTGCTTTTCATAAAGCTACTCATCAGGCATTTTCGCAGCCTGAAAAACTGCTACACACCCAGAGAAGAAACACCATAACTAATATAATTTTGGAAATATTTGAATTTATATATGAGATTTTTTAAAAGATGACTCTTTAAATTATATCAAAATAATGCAAACATGTAAAAAATTACCATATATTTTTTTCATCTACTTCAAGTAACTGTAATTGTCATTCATTTATTTTTCAAAAGGGATCTCTGATAAAATCATCAATAATTTTGATATATTCAACATGTCTCTGCCCTATAAAAAGAAGATTAACAATAATATTTTGCATATAGTATTCATATAAACTATGCATATAGTATTCATTCTATTAAAAAAATCTATATATATCTGGCCGGGTGTGGTGGCTCACAACTGTAATCCCAGCACTTTGGGAAGCCAAGGTGGGCAGATCAGGAGGTCAAGAGATGGATCATCCTGGCCAACATGGTGAAACCTAGTCTCTACTAAAAATACAAAAATTAGCTGGGTGCGGTGGTACGTGCCTGTAGTTCCAGCTACTCTGGAGGCTGAGGCAGGAGAATCACTTGAACTCAGGAGGCTGAGGTTGCAGTGAGCCAAGATCGCGCCAGTGCACTCCAGCCTGGCAACAAAGTGAGAATTCAACTCATATATATATTTATATTTCCTTCACATTAATCAAGTCTATATGAACTTGATACAAATTTATCTTGCATCTATCTCTACACACACACACACACACACACATATATGTTAAAAGAATCTACAATTTTCCCACTTAAATGGAACAAAATGGTTTTATGGTGTTCTGCTATACCTGCCCATGTTGAATAAAAAGAAACATATTTAACATATATTAGGGTTACAACTATAGATTATCATGCTTTTTTAAAATGACAATTATTTATTTCTTCATTTGAGTAAATACGCCAACATATGCATTTTAATATAAATTATTTATAAATCAAAATTATAATGGCAGTTGATTCCATTAATCAACAGAAAATGAGATGGGAGGTTGGAATTTATTTAACACTAAACACATCATTTCATGGGGGGTGGTCATTAAAATAAAGGCTCAAAATTATGACTGTATGTGGGATGGAAGAAAATTATGAACCAAATAATTATATACATAATTGTTTTAAAATTATCCTCTAGGTGGGAAACACATTTAAAAATTCTTTAGGGACTTAATTAAAATAGAAAGAATTATCACTTTTCAAAAATATGACCAAGAGATATAATTTTGGCTTTTCACATTTATTTTGACATTTTAAAACGCATTCTAATGTGAGGAAACAAAACACCATTTTACATTTAAAATGAAGTTTTTATTTTTACTTTGCTTTAAAACCTTTTCATATTAAGTTAAAAAGCATAGTATTAACATGTCATCACCATTGAGGAATATATAAATTTATATGCTAAAATATCTCCATAATTTAAAAAACTATGCTTTACAAATTAGTTAATATTTTTAAAATAAATCTTAATTTTTATTTAAAATGATTGCTTTCATAAATTTATCAGGAAATAAAATTAAATCAATAATGTAAAACAGAGCAATTTAAAAGGCTGTCATATATGACAGCATGGGAAGATCAAATTATTTTTGACATGGAAATAATTTTTTAATAACAAAAGCCAAAATAAATGGCAGAGAATTTTGCTTTAATATATGAAATTTAAAGAGCACTTACTCAGTATATATACTGTTATTTTAGAAAGAATTCTAATAGTTAAGCATTTTTTTGATAGCAAGCATATGCTATGGAAATAAAGTCCAAAGGCAGGTCACTGAAGTGACATGTGGTCCAGTAAAAAGATTAAAATTGGGAGAGTTTTTTTTTTCTTCTAAGTATAATATAAACAATATTAGACCTATACACGATATTTAAGTAAGAAGGGGAAATCCTGATTGAGTTGCAATGAGGTGGTGGGGATGAATGTCAAGAGGGCAGGAATAAGGATGAGGACGGGAGATCTTCTATGAAAGTTTCTTATAAGAGAAGAAAGATATTAGGTCTTAAAATACAAGATAGTCCATAAAGCAAAATAGAGGAGGGGATGTATTCCAAATGAAAGGAAATGTCATGTGTAAAGTCACAGAGACTCAGGATATGAGAGGACAGCAAAACCGAGGAACTCTGCAGAGACCCCATCAGCAAGAAGGACCTCATGGAGGTGGGCCCCTGACCTTGGAGTTCTTAGTCTCTATCACTGTAATAAATAAATTCCTTTTCTTAATAAGTTACCCAGTTTCAGTTATTCTGTTATAAGCAACAGAAAAAATACCACTGAATGTTTTACATTTGTGAGTTACATATCAAATCTGCATTTTAGAAAGCTTACTCTGGTAACACTTTGGAGAATATATTTGGTGATGGATTGAGTGTATTCGAATCAATTGTATCTCAAGGTTACCTTATAATTATACCTCCTGCTGTGGTTTATTATTTAACACTATAGTTTAATAGATTTGACCTAGAAAATTGAATCTTTTTATTGTTGTTGTTACCATTTTGGAAAAGTTACGTATATGAAAATGTAAGGGAAATGGAGAAACACAACTGTCATTCATTTTTGAGAGCCTCCAATGAGACTGCCCTCCTCCTGGCTTTCAAAGAGCCCTGGATGTGACTTAGGGAAGGCGCAGCATGTTTCGATCTCCTTTTAAGGCTGTTTGCTCAATAAACCAAAACATTCAGTGCCCTCATCGAACAATTCTTCATACACAACAGGAAATTACTCTTAACCCCACCTTTTGTACCTACTATCTTCTTCCGCTTCCTGTCCATGCTTATCCAACTGAGAATTTTCATGGTCCATTACCATAATCATTGTCTTACATCACTCTCCCAATCCTAGCAACACTCCATTCTTAAATTCAATCACTAAGGAATCCTACCACATTTTCTTAGTCAACTACTCTCCTCTTGCAGTGGACAATACCACACTTCCTCTCACCTGGAATTTTCATACCTCTCCCTCATTTACTTTCACTGGATGACCTTGGTTTTTACTTAAATGAGAAAATGGAAGCAATTAAAAAACATAAACAATCAATTAAAAAACATAAACACTACTTCCCTCCCTGCATAAAACCAATATACCTCACTTCCATTTTATTGCGTGAGAAAAATTGCCCCTGCATTTTTCTAAGAACACTCTCTATCAGCTGAATCCCATCAGCTGAAATATCACCTAACTTAAAAGAAACTTTTTGACTTTTAACCCCCATTCCAGCTACCAAACTCGCTTTTCTACTACTTTTTAAAGAACACCCTCTCTCTCTATATATAAAACTTATCTGCACTTGCTGCCTTCACTTCCTCACTTTCCATTTTCTTCTGAACCCATCTGAATCAGAATTTCAGCCCAACCATTCCACCAAAACCCCTTTTAGTCCAAATAAATGACCTTCATGCTAAATCAATGGCCGATTTTCAATCCTCATCTAACTTAAACTCTGCAAATGCAGCTGACATTTTGAATACTACTTCCTTCTTAAAACATGCTTATTTCAATAGGTCTTCCTATTTCACCTACAGATCCTTCTTTATCTTCTTAGCTCGCATCTTCTTCTGTTTTTCTTCCTGACCTCTTTATGTTACAGTAAGTTGGAGCTCAGAAGCTCAACCACGTCTTTCTTCACACTTACCCTTTCGATAATCTGATACAAGCTCATAGTTTTGAATGCCTTTTATAAACAGATGATTTCTGACTCAAATTGCCAGTCCTAACATCTCCACTAAATTCCAGGCTTATATATTTAAGTGCCTACACAATATCTCCACTTATATGGCAAACACGCATCTTACACTTGTGATATCCAAAACTAACCTCTTGATTTTCCCCCAAATCCTTCTCCTCCCAGTTCCCCATGGATCTGTGAATGGCTACAGTGTATCTTATGCCAGACATGGCGTTTTCAGACGCCTATTACCTCTTGGTCAAAAACTTAAGAGTTAATTTCTTCTTTCTCCTCATATTCAACCAATTGCTTAGCAAGTTTTGTTTTGTTTTGTTTTTATCAGTTATACCTTCAACACGCACATCATATTTAATTTAATTAATTATTAAAGATCCTGATGCTACTACACTGATCTAAGACAGCTTCTCACTGGACTATTGCAAATAAATATCTTAAACCTGCCTACCAATTCTACATTTGCCCAACATCTCCCTTCTAGAACAGAAAAATGATCATTTCAGTAATGTCATACCATTCCCCTGATCCAAGCCTTTAAAAAGCTGTTAAAACAGCTTCCCATCAAACACAGAATAAACTGAATAAAAAAGAAGAAAATTGAATCTCCTTACAAGGGCCTAGAAGGTTTTACATGATCTGACAACTGCCAAACTCTCTGGAGTCCCATAAATTCTCCCTTACTTGCCATTCTACATTTCCCTGGCCTTCCTTTAAACACACCAACCTCATCCCCCCTGCAGGGACTTCACAATTGCTTTTTTCCTCACTGTTTGCTTATTCCCAGAATATGATATTGCATGTCGCTGCATTCAGGTCTCTGCTTAAATACCACCTTTTCACAATCCTTATCTTGATCACACACTGACAGACAGCCACTTTACAACATAACACTGAATATTTCTAGCTGATTGCCTTTTTCTTCATGGTACTTTTTGCCACCTGGAAATTTACTTTGTATTGTTGGTCTTCCTCACCAGGAAGGACTCTGAGGGTTGGTGTCTTAACTGCTTTTTTTCACTGCTTCATTTCCAAGGTTCAGGAAGGCTGGGTACCCAGTAGGTACTCAAACTTTTGTTAAAATAGTTAATTTGGCATCTGTTGTGTGCCAGACTTTTATTATTATTATTATTATTATTATTACTATTACTATTGTAATAATAATACCAAGGCTGGAGTACAGTGGCAATACCATGGCTCACTGCAACCTCCTGGCCTCACTGCAGCCTCCAGATTGCCTGGGCTCAGGCAATCTTCCTGCCTCAGTCTCCTGAGTAGCTGGGCCTTCGAGTGTGAGCCACCTTGCCTGGCAATTTTTATTTTTATTTTTTTAATGAGGTCTCACTATGTTTTCCAGGCTGCTCTTAAACTCCTGACCTCAAGCAATCTTCCTGTCTTGACCTCCCAAAGTGCTAGAATTACAAGCCTCAGCCACTGTGCTCAACAAAGGCTTATTTTTAATATACAATTTGTATTAGTTCATTTCATATAAAGAACTGCCTGAGGCTGGGTAATTTACAGAGGAACAAGTTTAATTCACTCACAGTTCAACATGGCTGGGGAAGCTTCAGGAAACTTACAATCATGGCTGAAGGTGAAGAGGGAGCAAGGCACCTTCTTCACAAGGGAGCACGAAGGAGAAATGCCGAGCGAAGGGAGGCAAGGCCCTTATCAAACCATCAGACCTCATGAGAACTCACTATCATAAGAACAACATAGGGGAAACTGTCCCCATGATTCAATTACCTCTACCTGATCTCTCCTTTGACAAGTGGAGATTATGGAGATTACAATTCAAGATGAGATTTGGATGAGGACACAAAGCCTAACCATACCAGGACTCTCGGAAGCATGTTACCTAAGCATTAACATTTGTTCATAACGCCACTTGCTCCTAACATGTAATATTCATATATTTAATACAGAAACAGTATTTCATATCTAATTTAAAATAAACCTCCTACTTGCACAGTCTAGAAATGTATATTCTTGCCTTATTGTCTATACATTTGAGGTGTGCTGAGATTATGAATTGTGGTTATCAGCAGGAGACCACAATATTAAATAATATATGATTAACAAGTATAAAATTTTGGACTTTAGATGTGATGCACACACATACATGTACACCCACACATACACATCTAAATAAATGTTAAGAAAATAACTTACTGGATATTTATATGAACTAGTTCATATATATAAGGTAACATAACTTAAACACACACAATATGAGAAGCAGATCTCCACTTCCCATGAGATGTTAATACATCCTGCAGAAAGAGTGGAAAAGGACCAAGTTTCCCTCTGGTTTGCTCCCAGTGTGTCTGAATTAGCTATGTTTATGCTCACATAGCCTCAAAAATTCACATTTCTTAAGGCAACTTTCTAGCAGCAGCCACTTTTTTCTACGTGCTAAAATTATCAGCATAGCAGGGAAAAGGGCCAACCATAGGAAAGACAAAGAGAAGGGCCCTAAAATAAAACCACAGCTACACTTTTCCTGACATAGACTCAAATCCTTCCCTGCCTCAGAAGCCTGCCTGCCTTATGACTTTAAAAGCGAGGGGGGGGGGGAGGGAGGGAGGGAGGGAAGAAAAACAAAAACAAATAAATGAAGGACAGAATGCTTCACTCCTGCCTTGATAGGAGATATTTTCAGGTCTTTATCAATTAAGAGAATCCTATCTAAGATGCTAGACACAACTGATAGCTTCTTCTCAGGATATTTGATTCTGACATTCCTATTTTTGCACTGGCTGTGATCTTTTAATATTTGACACTTCAATCACTTGAGGCACCTGGAGTCTGTATATTAAGACTTTCAGAAAGAACATAGAGACAGCTTTTCCCTTACATCTTTCCTAAAATTGATAAGTACCAATAAAACATAAAATACTGGACTTTATTTATTTATTTTTTTAATACTGTGCCTCACTCTGTTGCCCAGGCTGGAGTTCAGTGGAATGATCAGAGCTTATTGCAGTCTTGGCACCCCGGGGCTCATGCAACACTCACACCTCAGCCTCCCAAGTTTCAAAGGCTACAGGCATGCACCACTATGCCCAGTCAATTTAATTTTAATTTTCTTGTAAAGACAGGGTTTTGCTATGTTACCTAGGCTGGTCTTGAACACCAGTTCTCAAGTCATTCTTCCACCTCAGCCTCCCAAAGTACTGAGATTACAGGACAGTCACCATACCTGGCTCTTGACATTTATTTCTGGCTTTTGGCTATTTTCTTTCTAATATCACAAGGCTTAATCATCAAATGTACAGCTGATATCTACTGGAGTACAGGGAGAAAGGGAAAAGGAATGAGAAAGAAAGAGAAGGAGAAGAAGAAAGGCAGCCAGAGAAACTTCCGATGGGCTGATGAGGAAAGGCTGAAATAGTGTTTTATTTCAAAAAGTGTAAATACTGAAGCAGGTTGTGCTATTATCTTCTGCTAGAGGAAATAACCATAAAGAGACTTCATTTCCCTAACTTGTACTTTGTAAATAAACAGTACTACATGTTGATGCTAGTTTAGGGGTGGTAAGATTTCAATAAAGTAAACAACAAAACAATGATAGGCACTGCTCAGTAAGGAGCAGCTCATAGCTCAGGAACAGCAGAGCCTGAATGCCAAAGCACATCTATTCTAATTTTATCCCCTCACTAGCTCACGCTATTATCACTGTATCTGTATCAGCTAATGTAGTAGTAAAAAAATTTATTTTCTTTCAAGGACATAGGATTCAAACAGGATATTCTTTATATAAAAAAAAAAAACTGTAAAATAACCTTAACAATGTTTATAGTATAGAATTTACATATGTATACTTATGCAATGGAATAACTCTTCAAGGTAAAATCAGAAGAAAAATAGGTAAGTTATAAGTATTTCAAAACATAAAACACAAATACAATCACAACTTTTAACTACAGATTATATAAGTAAAGGATAAAAAGAGGAAGCTATGAGCAAGCATTCCCAATGAACTGATTTTAGACTGGTGAGGATAAGGAGAAGGGGCTTTTACACTGAGGACCAGAAAATAAACAGGACATGGATACCAGGAGAATACTCCAGGCAAAGGAAAAAGCGTGTGCAACAGCCTCCATGCAAGAAAAGCACTGGAGGGGCTAGAGCTTAGTAAGCAAGAGAAAAAAGATGTCAAAGTGAAGCAAGAGCCAGATTCTTCAAAATGCCATAAGCCATGTTCAGACTCATTTAAAAAAAAATCTATGTGCATTTGAAGTGCTTCAAGGTCAAATAAATTTGAAAAATGAAGTATTATTGTATAGCATTTACTTGGAAATTCAAAATGCATATTAGCTAATTAGATTCCAGGAATTTCAATTGTTGAATTTTCTTTAATTTGGGGTTTTCCAAGTGAACTTGAGCTGTGAGCACGTTTCATGTGCCACACTTCTTGATAACCTGCTGAACTTTCCTCCTTGGTGGATTATTTCCCAATTTCCCAAAGTAGTTATATGGAACAAAGAGCTGTAATAAATCTGGATGCCATTGTTATCTCATGAATGAACTGAAACACCAATTTTCTATATCTGGGTATACAAGGACCTAAACTATTAAAAAAGTATTACTTCATATAAATAATGGGCTTCATTTCTGCTCATCTGGACAAACTCTGACAATATATCTACTCTCTAGTGAGTTCTGACATACTTGCTTAAGGAAGAGGGTTATAAGGCCTATATTCTAACTTGGGAGAATAAGCAAAAACGTGTTCATTTGTTTAATCATTCAATAAATATGTGTTTAAATTAGTCAAGCACCATTGCAGTTCTGAGAAATAAAGCGGGAAACAAGATAAATATGGTCTTTGCCCTGCTGAAACTTATATTGTTGATTCATATAAAGGAGAAAACCAAACTAAATATGATAATAATGCAATGCAATAAATGGTATAATAGAACACATTCTCACATGCAAGAGAACAAAGAGTGGAGGTGAATAATAACAGCACTGTTAACACAGGCTAGGGAGTAAGAAAGAGAATCTGGATTTGAAAAATCATGTGGAAGTAAAATAAAGAGGGGAGGAACTGTAACGGTTAAATGAATGTGTGTTGTTTATATGATACATCAATTTGAGCTCAACTGACAAGTCTAATTTTACAATAAGCCATGGCAGTTATAAGAAACAATACAAATTCTTATTATATGCCAAGAACTGTTATAAGAAAAAAATTACATATATCTATGTGTGTGTGTGTTTGTGTATATATATAGAATATATATATATATATAACACAGATAGAATATATATATATATATATATATATATTATATATATATAATATATATATACATATTGAGGGCAAGAGGTCTGGGAAATCTGAAAACTGATTTATTCATGTGATTACTATGGAAGAATGGAAAACGACAGAAAACAAAATTCTGGTCAAAGGCAAAATGGCTATATATATATACACACATATATATACACATACATACATGTATGTATTTTGTTGTTGCTGTTGCTGTTGTTTCTACTTTGTCATCCAGACGGCAGTGAAGTGGGCAGTGGTGTAGTCATAGCTCACTGTAACTCCAAACTCTTGGCCTCAAGCAATCTTCCCACCTACGCCTCCAAAGCACTGGGACTACAGGCTAGGATTACAGGAGTGAGCCACATGATTTGGCCACAAATTTTTAATATTTTAAATGTTATAACAGCTCCAGGAGGCAGGCAACCTTTAAATTAGCATTTTAAAGAAGAATCTGAGACACAGAGAGTTTACGTGACTTGCTCACTCCAAATTAGAGATAGGGAGGGGCCATTTGTTCCAGGGGCTTTCATGGCAATTCCACTCTCCTTTCAGACTCAGGTGGCCCTCTTATATGTGTCTTCAACTATCAATATGTCAACCTGGGTTGCATTAGTGTACATATTGTGTATTATCCTCTTTAGACTTTTAACTTCCAGGTATAGGTATCATGTCTTCTCTTCTTTAAGGTGACTAGGTCTAGCATAATCTCTACAACAAAAAAGGTACTGAATTGATAAAAGAAGGAATATCATAGCCATGAAAGAGATAACGCAAGAAAAGCATACAAATAAGAACACGAAGAAGACCCTAGATGGAATCTTGTGGACTGTAACACTGAGGGCAAGAGCTCTAGGAAATCTGAAAACTGATTTACTCATGTGATCACTATGGAAGAATGGCAAATGATAGAAAACAAAAATTCTGATCAAAGGCAAAATGCCAAAGAGCCAGTGATGAGTTTCTTAATTACTGCTAACATTGTTTTCTGTATGTAAATGACTATGTCATATTTGTAAAATTTAATTAATGAAACTTCTTTGAAAATTCATGACAAAATTCAATTGAACAGTCTACTTCACAGTATATTTATATATTCTACCCATCATTTAAGCAAATAGCCTAACATTTGAAATATAAAGGAGAAATAACTATTACATATACACACATATATATATATATATATGCATATAGATATTTTGCAACTGAGTATATTACTAAATTATTTATTTCATCCTAATCCCAGAATAACTAAATCATTCATTCTAATTCACTTAGGTCTAAGTCATTTGTGAGAGGGAAAACAAGACAAAATAATTACTTACATGTGTTTACTGGCTGACAAATTGGTGATTTTACTGGTAGTTATATGAAATAGTTCTTGGAGACTGATTTATACATGTTAGTGACTATTTTGTTTAAGTTACATGTTTAATTTCTTGAGAAACTGATATTTAATATTTTTCATAAAACATACTTTTTAGTTTATTGCTGCTAACAAGGTTTATTGAAAAATAAAATATTATTATAACTACCTAACTCAATAAATGGATGTAGATTTATCCAATGTAATCATTAGAAAACCATAACAGCAAGAGCATTCAGACTACTTCTTTTACCTGTGTTATCCATGCAGTCTACATAGGGCTACTGAGCTCTGGGAAACCAGGCTAAGGAGAGTGCAAAACTTGATGTTTAATTGTGTTTTGTATTGATGTAGATTTAAAAACTGACACTCAGTTCCATTACTGCAAAACGTAAGTGTGTCTGAAACAACTGAAGTAAGTATGGTGAATCCTCTTTTCACTGTAAAATTATGAATTTTAAATATATATTAAGTATTTTTGATGAAAAATTAGCATCCAAATTGAGATGTGCTCTAAGTTCAAAGTATAAACCAAATTCAAAAACTTAGTACCTCTAAGATATGTAAAATATCTTGTTTTCCAACTGATTTTAGCATTGGTTTTTTATTGATTATGTGTTAAAATAATACTTTATAAATGTAATCAACAGAGTTAAATTAGACAATGTTATAGGCATTACACAAAAAAATTTGTCACCTAACTCCATTATGGAAAAAAGCAAAAAAAAAATTTTTGATTTAGAATAAATATTCTGAGAATAAAATCCTGTTTTCTTCTCAGAAAAAAGCATCAGAAAACAGGATCCTAAGAAATACGTAAGATGTACCCTGGGCTGGGCATGGTGGCTCTTGCCTATAATCCCAGCACCTTTAGAGGCTAAAGTAGGAGGATCATTTGAGCTCTGGAGTTGGAGGCCAGCCTGGACAACACAGGAGGACCCCATCTCTACAAAAAATAAAAATAATTAGCCAGGAGGCATGGTGCTATGTGCCTTTGGTCCTAGCTACTCAGGAGGCTCAGGTGGGAGGGTTGCTTAGGTATGGGAGGTCAAGGCTGTCATGAGCCATGATTGTGCCACTGCACTCCAGCCTGAGCAACAGAGAGAGACTCTGTCTTTAAAAAGAAAAAGAAAGAAAAAAAAAAAAAAAAGGTGTTCCCTGATATAAAATGCAAAATAAGCAAGGAAGTCAATTCAGCAACTGATTAATAATATGCCTTTAGCCACCTGAACATTTAAAACGTAAGTGGAGGAATGCTTAATTTATTCTACATTGGAGGGAAACAAAGTAGTCCACATAAAATCTACAGTCATCCCGCATTAAAACACAGTTGACAGGTAATTTTAACTTAATCCCTAAAACAACATTTAAAAATTTAACATTTTTAAATGGAATTACTTTGAAATTATATTTTACTTTTTAAATTATACCTCAAGTTTGGGGATACATGTCTAGAACATGCAGGCTTTTTACAAAGGTATACATGTGCCATGGTGATTTGCTGTACCCATCAACCTGCAATCTACATTAGGTATTTCTCCTAATGCTGTCCCTCCCCTTGCCCCACAACCCCCAACAGGCCCTGGTGTGTGATGTTCCCCTCCCTGTGCTCATATGTTCTCATTGTTCAACTCCCACTTACGAGTGAGAATATGCAGTGTTTTTTTGCTGTCCCTGTGTCAGTTTGCTGAGAATGATGGTTTTCAGCTTCATCTATGTCCCTACAAAGGACATGAACTCACTCTTTTTTATGGCTGCATAGTATTCTATGGTGTCTATGTGCCACATTTTCTTAATCCAGTTTAACATTGATGGGTATTGGGGTTGGTTCCAAGTCTTTGCTATTGTGAATAGTGCTGCAATAAACATACACGTGCATGTGTTTTTATAGTAGAATGATCTATCCATCTGACAAAGGGCTAATATTCAGAATCTACAAGGATCTTAAACAAATTTACAAGAAGAAAACAAACAACCCCATCAAAATGTGGGCGAAGGATGTGAACAGATACTTTTCAAAAGAAGACACTTATGTGGCCAACAAACATATGAAAAAAAGCTCATCATCACTGGTTATTAGGTAAATGCAAATCAAAACCAAAATGAGATACCATCTCACACCAGTTACAATGGTGATCATTAAAAAGTCAGGAAATAACAGATGTTGAAGAGGATGTGAAGGAATAGAAATGCTTTTACACTGTTGGTGGGAATGTAAATTAGTTCAACCACTGTGAAAGACAGTGTGGTGATTCCTCAAAGATCTAGAAGTAGAAATACCATTTGACCCAGCAATCCCATTACTAGGTATACACCCAAAGGATTACATATTTTGCTTTTTCCTGGCATCTTAAAAAGAAATTTTGATTATGAC
Organism: Cebus imitator; assembly: GCF_001604975.1. Lineage (NCBI taxonomy): Eukaryota > Metazoa > Chordata > Mammalia > Primates > Cebidae > Cebus > Cebus imitator. The sequence continues at coordinate 12,951,094 of NW_016107322.1, forward strand.
TTGGAGTTTTTTTGTTTTATCTTTTTAATGAGTCAGGCTCATTATGATCAATTATTATACTACACTGCAGTCTAATGATGCCCAGAGGGACAATTACACTGTACAGAGCTGTTTGCTGCTGTACCTAAGTGGCCTTACAATGAATGCATTCAGTTCTGGTTTCTGACCATGATGCATTTTCTCTCTCTACCACTGCTTTTAGCTGTGACTTCTCAATGCTGTTGCACGTTGATCACAATTAGTCAGTTCCACCACTGTTCCTAATTTTGTCCTTCTACCAAAAACACCTTGACTACCTTTTAAAAATAGTGTGATACAACAATGAACAAAGATCCATAGCCGTTATGGTACATGCTTTGGCTCATGAGAAAAATATCATTACTTGGTTTCATCGTTGTAGTTATGTTTCAGGGAATGAAGCTGGCTAGTTATTCTCAACCACAGATCATCATGACAATGATATTGTGATGATGATGACAATAACGATGATCACAACTATAAGTGAGACACTGGGAAAAGTATGTAATAGAATCTTCACAATTATAGGAGGTATATAAACTATAATCTTATTAATGTTTTATGGGAGGGTAATTAAACTTAACCTTAGAAAGATTAATCTGGCTATGGTTACATGCCAGTAAGTGGGGAACCAGTATTTGAGCCCAGGCCTATAATCATTCTCTATACTATCTGCAAGGTCAGTATCTATATTTATATTTTAAAAAACAAATTACTTGCAACTTAGATGCAAGGCATTAAAAGAAACAAAGTTACCATGTTTTAACTATGTAGATTTCTTTAATAAATTTGTGTTCTGCTTTATTGAGCCTGATGTTGAAAGACATTTATTGTGTTCATTCATCTAATACTTAAAATCAAGGAGATATTACACAATTCTGCTAACTGATAATATACTAATAGTTAAGGTTTATAAAATTATCATTGCTGATACAAAAGAAATTGAGTAGTAATACTGTATTTAAGCTATGAAGGTATAGTTGTCCTTATTAGATTTGACTTACTGCTTAATTTATTTACTAGTTTGGTAGAATCTGATTCACAACCTAAGGCACATTTTGGAGCCCAGAGATAGCCTTAGGGGCTGTTTTTTTATCCATCCTGCATGTATGTTGCTTTGGTATGCACAGTGAATGAACATTTTCAATTAATTGTATGACACTGTAACATGGGGAGTTTTCATATAATATGTGGGCTCTTGATTTATCTTAAATAACTAGAAGATGTGGCTCCATGGGTCCACATTCTCAACATGAAGGCAATTGACAATTGTATTCAAAATGGTTTGTGAATAGCAGCCACCTCACAGGAGATCTCTCTGCCAGGTTGCCAATAGGAACCACCTGGCTTGCTTCTCGCAGTTCACCTGCCTCATTTGTGAGTCCTGCTTTCATCCTTTAGTAAAAATCTGATGGTATAACTCCAAACTTTACATGATATTCTATATTCTAGTTTGTTGCACATTTTCAATTCTGTTATTTTATACAGTCTGAACCACTTCCCTATGTCACAGAAATAATATCATTATTAGTTCTTTATAGATAAAACTGAAACTCAACTCTAAGTAGCTTGGTTCAACAGCAGAGAGAGAAAGATCATCCAATTCTAAAACCACCTATTTTATATTGTGTATTAAGTCGTCAATCTTAATTCTATATTAATTCTATATGATTATTGTTATTATTAGTGTTGTAATTAGTATTTTAGGGGGAAGCATCTTGTGTGGTTTTCTTCACTGTATTCAGAACAGGAATTTATCACATCACTTTTCAATGGAGCCCCCATGGCAAGCATGATGGTGAAAAGTTTATGAGAGAGACGGGGGCGAGGGGGAGAGAGAAAGATCAAGAGACAAGAAAAAAAGACAGACATTTTACTTTAAACAAAATATATTCCATAAGAAATCATAAATTATTAACTTTCCTTTCACACTTAATATAGAAACAACAAATATAGCACTAACAAGTATTAACAAAATTAAGTATTCCAAGTATTTACTTTAAATAAAATATATTCCATAAGAAATAATAAATTATTAACTTCCCTTTCACATTTACTATAGAAACAACAAATGTATCACTAAGAAGTATCAACAAAATTAACAAGTATTCCAAATGTCACATGGTGGGAAGGACAATGGAGAAAAGTTAGTGAAGGAGCAAGACAGGTGCACTATCTTACTTTGTTTTTTTTGTTTTTTCCAAGTCATAACCAGTTTTATTGCAAAAGGACCCTGTACACATTTATCAATTCTAGTACCTTAATAGCTACCCAACAAGTCATTAACATACAGAAACATGCATCATGAGAAGCAAGAAATATCACCCGTCCCTTCTGCATATTAGCAACTTGTCACTCCTGAGCAACAGTGCTCACATCACTGAGGTCTGTGAACAGTCACTTTTCGCATTCATCCTGAATGAAAGATGGAATGACTTAAGTACAAATGCAACATGTTATAAACAATTTCTTACAAAAAAAGTCACAAATTAAAGCAAAGTAAGATAATACACCTATCTTGGTGACAGGGAAGGAGAGGAGGGATTGGTTGAATTATTTTATATCAAGTGGTCTGAGAAGCATATAAAGCACCCAATGCTTCAAAAGTGAATGGATGAAGGTATGACAGTAACCATCATGAATATCATCATCTTATGAAGAAAAGGGGAACCCACCTGGACAGCTCATCGGCCTCCTTTACTATCTGAACACAGTGTTAGGAACAGAGCTCCAGTCTCAGAAAAGTTGGCTACCATGCTGTTTTGCTTCCTGAAGCACTACGAGAAAATGCTAACTTTAATTGTCCCCAAGATTTACTGATGCTTTCAATAGACAGAATTTGAAAGGCTATCAGGCAAAATTCTAATCTTGGGGAGGCCTGTAAGCCTAGAATTAGACAATGAACCAAATCCTGTGGCTGTCCGCTTATCTTATATATGGTGAAAGAAACAGAATGAAGACCAAAGATCCAAAGACCAAAGATCCTCAATAAGGATGCCTCAACATTGTAAAATGTGGATGGAAAATGTGAAACTTAAGAGAAAAATCTCCTGATCACTAATCTAAGTTAATGGAAATAAAGCCTTCAAAATGAATATTTGATATTACTTATATACGGATGTATTCAAAATCATAATACCTATATTTTCTCAAAATAAGTGGCTCAATGTAACATGAGTTATTTACCTGCAGCACAACACTAAGGAAATCATTCAGCTAGAAAACCATGAAATATCTGTTCATAACTTCAAAACTGCTAGTCCATCTTATAGAAAACAGACATGCTTAAACAAGCTGTTTTGTTATACCCAGATAAAAGTAGAAAAATTGATTTTTTCCCACTTTTTACCTGCTTGTTTAAAAAGGTCATAAACAAAGTCATTATTATTATAGACTCCACATAATTCCCAGAATTAAATGGATAATCACTTGGATAGAGACCGTAAGACCACTTTTACAAGCATGCACCAACTATTGTTTTAAGCGAAAAAGAAGAAAACAGAGACGCTTTAGGGCAATGAGCAGCATTTTTAAACTTAAGGTAAATTACCCAGTAGAACTGTCCTACTTCAGCGTGAGTTTGGATTCGAGAAGGTGAATGTTATAGGTGAGTAAGACCTAAATACTCAAGATACTTTCAAAATATCCCTGTGCACCTAAATTTTAGGCTTGTGGGGAATAAACGAGGCAGATAATACCAGGAACAAAGTTTGCACAAAGACAGTAAATCCTTACTCCTGTGCTATGCTCTGCATCAACAGAAACTTTCTGTTAGACTGAGTAATCTCATAAACCGTGTGAGAAAAGTTATATTTCTACTATTCAAACTCAAATCCAGATAGATTAGATTGACATAGCAACTTTCTTAATCTCTTTTACAGAAGAGAATTAGTCTGTCTGAATTTTGAAGCTAACTCTACTCTCTTTGAAAGAGTAGTAGATTTAACTGTTCTCCATAATCAAGCTGAAATAAAATTCTGGTTTTAACAAGGAAGAAATGCTGAAAGGAAAAGAAAAATACTAGCAGAAGAAAACAGAAAGACTTCTAATGGGACACCCAATACTTTCAAAAGTTATTAACAAATCATACTGTGAGATTATAATATTCTTAATGAAGAACAGGCTATAAGTTATTGCTTATTTTTAACTGTCTGACTCCCTTTGGAATAGATAGCTGTTTGCTAAACTATGTCCAAAATGTCTTTTAATCATCCATCATTTTTTTTTTCTGTTTTTTTGTTTTGTTTTGTTTTTTTGAGATGGAGTTTCACTCCTGTTGCCAGGGCTAGAGTGCAATGGCATAATCTAGGCTCACCGCAACCTCTGCCTGCCAGGTTCAAGCGATTCTCCTGCCTCAGCCTCCCAAGTAGCTAGGATTACAGGCATGCGTCACCACGCCCAGATAATTTTGTATTTTTAGTAGAGACAGGGTTTCTCCATGTTGGTCTGGCTGGTCTCAAACTCCCACCCTCAGGTGATCCACCCGCCTTAGTCTCCCAAAGTGCTGGGATTACAAGCGTGAGCCACTGTGCCCAGCCATCATTTGTTTTTATAAAGCACATAAGGCAGGTGTTTATATGTCTAAAATGATGCTCTATTACTTCAATTATAAAAAAAAAAAAATCAATGCTTTGAAATCTATCCAATGAAATTAAAAAAACAAATACATTAGTTCTTCATTATTTTCAGGACTTACAGTCCAAGACTGCCAGTGGATGCCTGAAACCATGGATAATACCAAAACCTACCCATACTGTGTCTTTCTCTACACATATATACCTATGATAAAGTTTTATTTATAAATCAGGCACAATAAGAGATTAACAATAATAAAACAGAACAATTATAACAATATACTGTAATAAAATTTATGCGAATGTAATATCTTTCTCTCAAAATATTATACTGTACTCACTCTTACTCTTGTGATGCTATGAGATGATAAAATGCCTACATGATAAAATGAAGTGAGGTGAGTGACCTCATTGTGACGTATAATTAGGCTACTATTGAAAACTTATGAATTGCTTATTTCTGGAATTTTCCACTTGATACTTTCAGGCTAAAGTTGACTATGAATAACTGAAACAATAAAAAGCAAAACCATAGATAAATCGGGGAATCTACTGTACTCTGAAAGGAGTGATTTTTTTTTAAGTCTCTTCCCAAAATTTCTGATAAAGATATGCTCGAAGCATATATATTGAATAATGCATCCTAGTATATATGTGTATCTTTAACTTTACTAAATAATACCAAATTGTTTTCAAAAGGGGTTGTACATGTTTATTCTTTGTATGTTATTCTTTCTGTTATTTGTTTTGTTATTTGTTTCTGTTGTTTCTGTTGTTGTTTTTGTTTTTGTCCTTGGGTGAATGGTTCTTTTTGTAATTCAATGACAAAATAAAAAAGTAGTATATGGCTTAAAAATCCTCTTAAAAATAATTTTAGGGGTTTTCATTCATGTCGTGGTTGTTTAGTTTTTAAATGATCTTGCTAATCATGATGGTGTCATATGCTTGTTAGCTAATATACTGATGCATAATAATCCTCAAATTAAGATATATCATTGAGAACTGATTTGGTCAAGATGTAATATCATATATAAATATGCTAAAATTTTGTTTAGAATACTTGCATCTATGTTCATGAGGGCTTACCTCAGGAATGCAAGACTGGCTTACCATTCAAAATCAATGAATGTAAGACATATGGTAAGATATCATAGAATAACTATCTCAGATACAAAAATCCGCTCTGGGCAGGGAGAACCCTGTGAATTTCCTTCCACGTAGTAACCTGTAGAAAATGCCTAGCATGGTTTAGAAGCCCCAAATATTATAGTATTTATACTAAGGAGTACTTTATTCCACATAGTTATGACCCTAAAAAGATAAACTGGACTCACTTTTGTTTCTGAAAACAACACTGGTAGCTCAAGAGAAAAGAATATCTTTTAGTCTAATGGTTACCATATTATGAACTCAGGCTGATGAAATATAACTATAGTAATTATGTGACCAAAAATAAGTTTAAGGAGGGGAAAAAGATGAGCGTTAGACTTACTTTGCTATCTCCTTTAGAAGTCAGTATTTTATCTTTGAAAGAAATATTTAACAAACAAAAAAGATACTCACTTGAAGATTTAGTAATGGTTAAGGCATAATAGTTATTTAAACTCAACATGTTTTCACTTGTCTTATTGTTTTATCAAGTGAATTTATATAGTGGCAGAGGAATATTCAAACAGAATTTAAAATTGGGACCACTAAATTATATCTACTAAATTCTAGAAACTCCTAAAACTTATGTGTGACAGACTTGTCAGAAAGTTCTCTTTACCAAATAAAGGACAACCTAATCTCTGTTATGAACCGTCATTAGTAATTTAGCAAAGCTAGAAGGCAGTTCAGCCAAGTAGACAGAAAATTAAAACATGGGCAGCTCCTGATTGGAAATTTATTCATAGCAGGTAATGAAATAGCACAGTCAAGATCTCTGGCATTACTCAGAGTGAGAGATTTAATTCTGATAACTTTGATGATGGCACTTGAATCAGAGATTATAAATGTTGACAGGTTGTGACATATAGGTAGGATAAAATGAGCATCAGCAACATGGCTCTACAGAAGCAATTCTATAACAGTTTTTACACAGTGAATATAATAATTTCAAAAATTATGGCAAAAGTTTTCAAAGTAGAGGCCTAGGCCTTAAGCAAGCCATGTGCCATATTTATGTCTATTTGTCAATGGGCTATAAAATTAATCAGCCTAACAAAGGTAAGGGGTGGAAAAATTAATATTTAAAATATGAAACATAAATTGGAGTTTCTGATTTCATCTGGATGAGGAACAAACTCAAAATTACAGGCAGAGTAGCTATTACATGAAGAGGGTGAAAGTGAAGGATTGGGTTATATATCTATACGCATGTAAGGAATATTCATTAAATGCATTCACATATAGCTAAATACAACTATGCTGTTCACGCTTTTTAAATTCAGTTTTTTATTTTGGACTTTGTGTACCTTTTTATATTTTCTAATTATCTACAATGGCATTATTTTATAATAAAAGGTGTATTTTTTTAATTGCCCATTTCAGACATAACTCTCTGATATTTCTCATAACAGAAATATGACTGAGTAAATAATATTTCCACATGGAAAGGTATTTCAATACATCTCTTTTGAAATTGTAAAGTAGGATATTCATTGTATGTGGTTAAAATTCTTTAATGTCCCTTCAAAGTGAGGGGTCTTAAGGAATTTTAATGCTATGTGCATAAGTTATCATATCTAACAAGTTTTATTAGATAAACTAACAAGTTTTCATGTTTCCTTGAAACTGTGATTGACTAGTAGTTTTCAACAGAAATGGTACCCTGCCCTGTTCTAAATCCAGACCACATAAAATGGCAGCCTGCACATCCTGTCTTTTGGGACTATCACTCTTGTGAGAAAGCCCATGTCGTCTGTAGAGTGGGGTATGAGGAGGGGTTGCTGAAGTCCTCGAACTGACAACCAAGGCTAAGCTCCTAGCTGACAGCCAGTACCAACTGCAGGCCATGTGAGTGAACCATCCTGAAAGCAGACGCTCTGTCCCCTATATAAGCCACCTCAGCTGACATGAGATAGAGAAGGAAGAGTGGTTCATGCTGAGGTATACCCAAATTGTGAGTTTAGGAACAAAATAAATATTGCTGTTAAGTCACTAAATTTTTGGCTTGTTTATTAACCAGCAATAAATAACCAAAAGAGCCAAGTAGAACTTTGATCATGAATACTAACAAGTATATGTTTAAATGTATTTATATACACTGGCTTTGGAGGATTTTATCTATATTGTTTAATAATGACATAACTAATTGTGATGGCTAATACTGACTGTCAACTTGATTAAAGGATGCAAAGTATTGTTCCTGGGTGTGTCTGTGAAGGTGTTGCCAAAGGGGATTCATGTTTGAGTCAGTAGACTGGGTAAGGCAGACCCGCCCTCAATCTGGGTAGGCACAATCTCTAATCAGCTGCCAGCACAGCCAGAGAAAAAGCAGGCAGGGAACCAGGAAAAACTAGATTGGTTTAGTCTTCCAGCCTCTGTCTTTCTCCTGTGCTGGGTGCTTCCTGTCCTTGAACATCAAATGCCAAGTTCTTCATCTTTTGGATTCTTGGGCTTTTCACCACAGACTGAAGGCTGCACTATGGACTTCCCTACTTTTGAGGTCTTGGGACTTGGACTGGCTTCCTGGCTCTTCAGCTTGCAAATGGCCTATTGCGGGAATTGACCTTGTGATCATATGAATCAGTTCTCATAATAATACCCTTCGCAAAAATATCTATCCTACTAGTTCTGTCCCTCTAGAGAACCCTGACTAACACACTAACAGTATAAACCTATATAGTTAATACTAATTCTATAAAATTGGCAAATCTAGATATTGGTCAGATAAAATGACCTATAGAGTAACACAAATGCAATTTAATAAAACTATATTTACGGAGGACTAAGCCCATATGATAGCAAAAATAAAATAAAATGGTCACAATTTAAAAAATTAAGCTAAAACCATACGATACTTTATTTACCAAAAGTGTGTACATAAGAAAGATTAATAGTTATTAAATAACAATGTTAAGTTTGTCTCAATTTATGTATTAGAAATGTTTTTGAAAACAAGTATAATCCCTTTTGTTTAGAAAATTGGCTAAGTTTAAATGCACTTTGAGAGCTTGTGGTACAGCAAATTACACTAGGGTAAACATGTTAATAAAATAAAAATGTTTTATAACATAAAAATTAATCCACCTAATGTATTTCTTTTTATGGTATAGTTCTACATAAAAAGTTTTAAAACATAAAAATCTAACCATTTAACAAATATATTTCTTTCATAAGGCACAGTTCTACAAAATAGGGTGAACCCTCATTCATCCAAATATGAACCAGGGAGTTCAACTGACTGAATTTCTTGTGAATATTCTACTTCTGTAAGATTTACTCAATTATTTAATTAGCAGAGTTTTGTAACTGCAGTGTTTTGCCAACAAAAGGGCAAATACCACAATCACTTTTGTACCAACCTACTATATCACAGAATTAATGCAGATTTAGTCTTTTTTATTTGCTATCAATATGTGGCATAAAAATAAATGTTCAAAAGGTGACAGAAATACAAAATACCTTCATGAGCAAAATTACGTTAGCCCCCAAACTCTGCCTCCTTCTATAATAAAAAGCCTGAGAATAAGAATGATTAATCAGTTTGTACCAGAGTGCGGCTAGCCAGGAACTGTGCTACCATCTTGTTTCTTTTCTCACCGATTACACTGCCTCATCTGGCAGGAGTGATTACTGAATGGCTGTGAAATGTGAAATAATGTACGATATTCAGAAATAATGTACAAATTTCCTTCATATGTAAATCACCTAATTTATGTTGAAAAATGTAGGTGATGGGAAGGAAGGCAGCAAATCACACTGCCACGTGTGTACCAACAATTTTGCATGTTCTTCACATGTACCCCAAAACCTAAAATGCAATAAAATAAATAAATGGGGAAAAAAAAAAAAAAGAAAAATGAGACTTTTGGCAAGCAGGATAGCTCATGCCTGTAATCCCAGCACTTTGGGAGGCCAAGGCAGGGAGATCACAAGGACATCAAGACCATCCTAACTAACAAGGTGAAGCCCTGTCTCTACTAAAAATACAAAAAATTAGCTAAGCGAGGTGGTGTGCACCTATAGTCCAAGCTACTTGGGAGGCTGAGACAGGAGAATCGCATGAATCTTTGGAAGCAGAGGTTGCAGTGAGCCAAGATAGCATCACTGTACTCCAGCCTGGGAAACAGAGTGAGACTCCATCTTAAAAATAAATAAATAAAAAGAAAGAAAAATGAGACTTTTCTTCATTTTATAAAAATATTTGCTGAGACATTTTTCTATAGTGCCTATTTTCCAGGTATATATATGTTTATGTATGATGCAACACTAGAAAGAAAATTCATTAATTTTTTTCAAAAATACATATTTGTATATATAAAATATATATAGTACATATATAATATATACATATTTTAAATAAGTATATGTATTATAAAAATATGCATTATATATTACTTGCTACTTTGCTACTTTTAATATGCTTAACATTTTCATTTTTTCATTTATGATAAATAACAAATACAAGTTCATGGTTTTTTAATGTTTCTTTTTAATTTTTGCCATTTGCTATTTAATGACCTAAAACATCTTTCTACTTAGATGGTAGAAGAGGCCAGAGATCTGTTTGATCTTAACAAATGGTTTTAAACACTAAGCTTTAGTTTATTTATCTGTAAGATGACCATAACAATAGTACATCTGTAAGATGAGCATAACAATAGTGCCTACTACATGTAAGTAGAGTTGCTATATGGATTAATAAGATAAAACAGATAGCTAATGTATCTAAAACACTTGGCATCAAACATGAAACATATACTAGTAACTGTTGTTTGATAATTATAACTATAATCAGAACTATGTAATTTTAAGGTATAAAGCAATGAAGTATATGATTTTTTTAAATGGCCTATTTAAGACAGTGTACTTCTCTATTAAAAGGAGACCGGCTATGGTTTAAGTCAACTTGATAGAGTGGCCTTTTAGATATTTAAAAAAAGTTTCAAAGTAAAATTTTTAAATGACCATATAACCAATATGTTTTACAAGGCATACGATACATAAAACTGAAAGTTAATGCAATATACCACAAATACCTATGCTATACAAAACGAGGTAAAATCCACTGTACAATAAAAATAAATCCAATTAGGAACATTAAGTATCAGTAAGAGAGTACACACACAATAAATTTAGTAAAATTCTTTAAAATTCATATTAAGCAGCAACAATAGAAAACATTTCTATATTGTATGTACCTACCTGGAGTAGGCAAACAATCTGCTATCCCAGAGATCATGAGTCCCTCTAGGTCCAGAATGAAAATAACAGGAATCTGTCCCATCAAACATATTCAATCCATCTGCTGAATTTTTTGAAGCATGGCTGTGTACCACATCTAAGAGGACTATGATACCCATGGAATGAGCTGTGTCAACCAGTTCTTTTAGCTCTTCAGGTGTTCCGTAACGGCTAACAATAAACAACACAGCACAAACAAGATTACATCATATTTAGAGGAAATAGCTAATTGTGCATCTATTGTTTCACCATCACAGTACTAAACACTTTAAACATGCAAACACCATGTGATATGATAATTGGATACAACTCACATTTGCTTAATATCTGATATTAAGCAAATTTAAAACCATTAAATTAGAAAATAATATAAATCAGGTTATTAAATGTAGATTTATGCCCCAACCAGAATTCACATTTTGAGGATATAAATAATATAACTGTGCTTCTCTATTTTCAGCTTCTGATTTCTATCTGCAGGTCTATCTAGCCATGGCCATTCCTGCTTTCATGTCTGTCCATTCCTTTCAGTGTGTACATCTGGGATTGAGGGCTCTTCAAGAATTTCTTTGAATACCCGTGAAGCCTTGATTGAGGTCGTCCCTCCTGCACTTATCCAAAAATAGAATGCCCTCAGTTACCAGTGGGCTGAGAAAATCTGCCATGTCCATCACCACCCAAGTAATACAGATGGGTAATTCACAAGCAGCTGTGTTTGTGTTAAAGGTAGCCTCCTAGTCTGAATGAAATAGATAATAAAAATTATTCCCAGAGGAAGGCCTTTTTAAACCTGTGTAAAATTTTGACATTATAGTCATCCATAGCATCAACTTTGCCCTTTAAAGGGTCACCCTTGCCTTCAATTGTTTACTGTCTCTCTTCCTCACTCGACTATACGCTCCTTGAGGGCAGTGGCTGTGACCATCCGGCTCCTCATGATAAGGTACAGTGCTAAGTATAGCGAGTCTCCTGGCAGCCAACTCCACTGACCAGCAAGAGCTATCTTTTAAAACTGCAAATAGGATCATATCACCTACTTAAAATCATACTTGTGCTCCCATTGTTCCCAGGGTGAAGACCATTGTCCTTATCAGGGCCTACTGCACCATCAACTGGCTTTTTCCAACAATGTTAATCAACTTAGGACACTCTCCTGCCCCCTCTTCTTATGCCAGTCACCTATTCATTTTTATTCTCATTGACAACATGTTCAATAATAAACAACATTAAAGTTTTTCTCATTTAGACATTCACTCATTCCTTCATTCATTCCTTTATTTGTTTGCCAAATACATAATAAAGTCATCTACCACATGCCATGACATTTTCCATGTTCTGTAGATACACCAGTGAAAAAAGTAAACATCACTGACCATATGAAATTTACATTCTCATTGGGAGACAACAAACAGGCAAAATATGCAGAATGTCAGATAGTAATAAGGGTTCTAAAGAAAACAAAGGGCTGGTCACGGTGGCTCAAGCCTGTAATCCCAGCACTTTGGGAGGCCGAGGCGGGTGGATCACCAGGTCAAGAGATCAAGACCATCCTGGTCAACATGGTGAAACCCCGTCTCTACTAAAAATACAAAAAACATTAGCTTGGCATGGTGGCACGTGCCTGTA
>NW_016107322.1:12964646-13028540 GCF_001604975.1 Cebus imitator
ACCCCAACATCAAATATATACTTTCTGAAGTTCATATGACAGGTCAGAGAGACTTAAGTTTGGGAGTTAACATTTAGCATATATTTAAGCTACAAAAATGGATGAGACTTGATGAGATCCTCCCAGGTATTTAATATACACAAAAAAGAGAATGGAACTAAGTACTGAGTACTGGGATGTCCAGTACTTAGTGGTCATAAAGATCAAGACAAAAGAGCAAAGGAAATTAACAGTAAGCAACAAGTGAGGTGGGAAAAGCAACAACAGGAGGTCAAAATATTCTGGGATCCAGGGAAAGAAAAAGGTTCCAAGAAAGTGAGAGTAACCAGCTGTGCTGACAGCTGAAGTAAGCTAAGAATTGCCTACTGTCCTCAACAATGTGAAGGTTACTAACCCCTTGACAAAAGCAACTTCAGTGAAGAGGCAGACAGCCTACTTGGAATGGGCTCAAGAAAGAACCAGAGTGGAGGATTTGGAGGCAGTACTATAAATAACTCAGTCAGGGAGAACTAACATAAACAGAAACAGGTAAATGAGCCAGTTATCTTTTTTCTATGTCTGAAATGTTACCTATTTATGCCCACTTCACCCCTTTCCCCAGTTAACTCTTAGTCATGTTTTAGACCTCACTTGCAATATTAGTTCTGATCTAAACTGATCAGACCTCTGATTATAGCTCCCTGTTATTTTCATTTTAGCTTTTATTACAGTTAAAAATAATAATATGTATGTATGATGATTGGAGCAATGCCTATATATCACAAACTCCACAACACTGAGAGCGCTGGACTTCTTCAGTTGTGGTCATTTAGATCAGCACCACTTTAACTGCATAGAACCCCTTGGTGTCTTTCTGTCCAGAGAGCAACATTCCATCCATTTCAGCCTGGAGGGAAGGGCAGTCCTTCTGTGAGTAGTAACCATCCTACCAAGGGCCTCTTCAGTGACCTTCCTAGCTGAGTCAGTCTCTTTCCAGAAAACGATGTGCTCTCTCACAATAAAGGCTTCCATAAGACAAGGTTTTCTGACTAAAACTTGGACCTCCAAATATGTGACAATTACAGCAGGTAATGACATTCTATATCACAAATCATCCCATGAAGAGCAACGTAAATTCAAGGACAATTTTTAAGGCTGGAAGGGAAGAAGGTCTGTGACCTTAGTAAAAGAAAATGTTCAGCTTCTGTTAACTCTGTTAACTCTCAAATGTTACACAATGTCATATAAAATGTAAAATTTCATTTTATTTATTTAAACATTTTACTAAAAATAAAAAAGAATATAATGAGCCTTTGATGTTACCTTGAAGCTGCAAAGAAGCTTGTGATTTGGTAACCAAAGCTGGCATAGTAAGCATGCTCCATGATTGCCATCAACTGAATGCAGTTGTATCCTATATAAGGCAATGGTCATATATAAATTAAAAGCCACAAACAAACAAACAAAAAAAGTAATAGGGAAAAAAGCACCCTTATTCCAAATACATTAAAATTGAGAAGCAATCTAGAAGCTCTGATCGTCTGGAAAAGTTCTACTACATTAACATTTTCTGTTTGACCTTCTAACACAACATTGGATACTTAGACTCTTAGAGCTTTATTCTGACTAGCTATTTGATATATCTTTATTTTAACAAGCAATAAATAATATGCAAATTTACTTAATTTGGTTTTAGCATATTAAAGATGGCAATCTCCATATGCTAAACATCAGCTACACTTGTAATATTCATATTGAAGACTATGAAAGCTAAATAAAAATAATCAGTTGCATGACATATACTTCTTATTTTGGCTCTTTCTATATATTTCAGCCCATTTTATCACATAGCATAAGAAATATCATCAAATCCACATTTTCCACAAAGGAGATTTTTTTGTTTTTGAGAAGCAGTCTCTCTCTGTTACCCAGGCTGAAGTGCAGTGGCATGATCTCGGCTCACTGCAACCCCTGCCTGCTGGGTTCAAGCAATTCTTCTGCCTCAGCCTCCCGAGTAGTTGGGACCACAGGTGCATGCCAAGACACCCAGTTAACTTTTTGTATTTTTATTAGAGACAGGGTTTTACCATACTGGCCACGGTGGTCTTGAACTCCTGACCTCAGGTGATCCACTTGCCTCAGCCTTTCAAAGCGCTGGGGTTACAGGTGTGAGCCACCACGCCCAGCCCACAAGGTAGCTTTTATAGAGTCAGCACTAATGCTTCTACTTTCCACTATATAATTTGCACCTATAAAATTATTTCAAAGTTGCACACATGCATGCATGTGCACATACAAACACACATCACCTTCCTTTCTTCATCTGAATATGTTTTGCTCTAACAGTAAACAAAGTGACTCAAAAAAGCAGATACTGTGTTTTAAAAATCCACAGCATTAAAAAAATTCTAATGTATTTTTAATATAAGTAAATAATCAGAGAAAAAAAGTGTTGGTCTTAAAAAAAAAGCTAGGAAAAACAGGTTTTTATTCTTGAAGGATAATTTGGTAAAATTTTCAAATATTATTTCATTACTTTGGAAGTTATATTTCTGTAACATACATAGAAAATATTCTTATTTGGCTCTCAAAGTCCAATTAATATAAGTTTTATGATTTTCTTAAGTTTTATATAAGTTCATTTTTAATGCAAGTTCATTTAAATATACAACTATACTTGCAAATATACTTCTAAACAAACAAAGGTATTAGATTAGTTTCATTCTTCTGGGTTGACATCTTGTAGATTTTCATTTTTACAAGTACATTTTTCAGTACATCATTAATACTGGAACAATTACAAATTCACATGCAGAATTCAGGATTTACACATTTAAAGAAGAGCATAAACTTGTCCATGACTTAATAATCTACTGAAAAGTTATTACTCTTGGCTTTTCTATTGTAAAAAATCTAATTAACCCTACCAGGCCTGATAAATATAAATATAAACTTCTCAAGTAAATATGCTAATTATTAAATCCTATAACAAAATATAGAGTTTATGGTTATTTGTCTACTGTGCAATAAATATCATTCTTATAATCAAGCACAAATTTATAGTTTTAGTCTTAATTTTTATGACATTAATCATTCCTGGATTCACTTACATTCCAGGTGCTAGGCTAGGCAATTCAGACACAAAGATGAATAAGAGAATCCTTGTGCTGCTGTACGTTCTGCAAGAACTGGGTCATAAGCAATCTATTTCACTATAATATGAAATAATATATCAAATATAATAATTTAGCATAATATCTATTAACTATAATTAATACTAAATTATCTATACATTTAATTAATTTTGGTTTCTGGAACCTGACTTTGCCATCATGGATAATCCATACATAACTGAAAACTTTAACCATGACTTACAAACCTTTCTTCTAGCCAAATTTTGCGTAGAAGAAACTAAAACTTCTCCCTAGCAGAAGCAGTGTAATTAAATGTGCTGTATCCTCCTGCCTAGCCATTGAAGTAGGTGTTAAATATACTGTTATATTATTTTAAACAGCATTACTTATAAAAACAACAGATTTAAAGCACACTGAATCAATAATTCAGCATATAGTATTCACTCTCTGCTTCATTATGAAGACAGGATGTGTGCCATTACAGTTCAATATGTGAACATCTAGCACAATGTGTCTCACATAGATATTCTATAAATGTTTGTTAAATAAGTCATCCAGGCAAGGGCTATATGCAATAACTCTGATAAAAAATGAGTTCCAGGCACATTACAAATATGAGATTTTTTTTCCCTAATAGACTAAAATGAACAGGCTATAATCAATGATCACTTAAATTGATAAAGGTTTCCTCCAGTAGAAAAGTAATTATGCTTACATATTTATCTACAATTTTGGAAGTCATCAGTTCACATTACTTAAAATTGAAATTGGAATAATATCTTTAATTCTTATGCTCTATCTTATTCTATTTCTCTTTTCTATGCTATCACTATTACAGGGCAATTTGAGAAGCCTAAAATAAAATGCATTTCTATTACATATTTTATCTCCTAACACAAAGAAGAGACACTTGTAATTAGCTTTTCTAATAAGAGAACAGACTCATTAAAATTTTATCTGAATAAAAATCACAGTTATTACTTACCAAGGTCTTTGATTCTTGGTAGTACATTGCATGTAAAATGTTTATAAGAAGCTACTTTTCCTTCATGGGAAGAAATTCCCACATGAGATTCATAAATTCTTAGACTTCGTGGCTTCTTTGGTCTGGAATGCTTAAACTAAAGAATATAAAATTACATATAAAATAAAACAGGGATTCAGGTGTGACCCTAACTGATCAAGTATATTTTTTTTAAATGGTGAAGAAACTCAAACACTTGGAGCTATTCTCACAAATAAAAGTCACTGGCTACACTCACTAAATTTTCTTTTGGGGAAAAAAGTCCTTCTTATGGTCCAGATAGTGGACCTATTTTACAAGAGAAATACTTAATGGTTTATGCCTTATCATTGAGTAAAGATTTTTTTTTTTTGAGCTTAGGCCTCATAGAAAATGTAAGAGCCATGAAATACATACATAATTATCAAATGGAAAGCATATATCAACAGACTCCAATGATGTAAAGGACAGAAAGTGAGTTCAAACATACACAGAACACTTGTCAATTATACGGCAGTAAAAATTACCCTAATTAATACATTCATGAGATGGTCTTTCCTATTCCATGCTTCTAAGGACATTGATCCTAATTCAAACCCATGACACTGAGACATACTGTATTAAAGAGCATTTGATAAATCAAAAATTGTAGTTTAAGAAAAAAACAAAAACAGTATCCTTTACTGATCAGTATGTAGCAATTTAGTATTCTATGTTTTCCTTAACCTCAAAAACATATACAAACACAAAACTCACTTCTATATTTTATTGGCTACAGAAGACAGACTCTGATACAGGTACAGTATAAGAGGAATACTATGATGCAAAATACTCAACTGTCAGTGAAGAGAAGCATTGAACATTACTATAAAAGTATAAAAGTAAAAATTAATTTTAACAGAAATATTAGAAAAAGGATTTATTTAAAGATTTGTTGTTCTCACTTTATATAAGTGCTCTGGATCCCAGTGTATCCAATCATAATTCACATTATCAGCTTCACGAACCACATACTTTGCCCACGGTGAAATACGATACAAGATCTCTCCACTTTTACTAGTAATAACTACCTAAAAAGAGAAGGAGATGTTATTGCTTTAAATACTTTCAAACTCTGATAATACATAATGGTTTAGGAGTATTGCTACAAGTAGGAAAGGAGGAATGATCTTAAGAATCTGGACCACCATACAGATGTGTGACCTTCAGGAACATACTGCAATTCTATCAATGTTGGTTTTTCTCATCTGCTATTACTATATCATCCTTGAAGTAACTTCCTAGTTTGAACATTTAATAATTTTCTGGCAATTACCACCACTGCAAACCAGCCATGAGAATGTGTAATTAAACAGAGTAGATACTAAAAAGACAAGAATATTATTTGGAAGCTGCTGTCAATAAATCAATCAATGAAAGGAAATCATCCTACTCCATTAAAAAAAGGAATTAGTGAGTTATATAACCAACTCTTTTGTTTCCTTTATATAGCAACTAATGATAACATTTCAGGAAGCTAAAGGAGAAAAACAGGTTTGATTAACACAATGTGTGCGCACAGACACATACAGACATTTTCCACACCTCCTCAACTTCTTTTACCTCCAATTTGCTGTATTCTTTATCATATAAAACCAAACATTACCTCCTTTAATCATCCGTTCATGTTTGCCAACAGTACCACTACTGTTTTTGATAATAAAAAATAAAATAAAAATTTTTATTTTTATACTGAATCTACCATTGAGACTTGAACTGAACAAATGATTTTGAATCTATCCAGCCACATAAATGGAATTTCCAAATGATTGAAATTGTAGCTATTGATTGATTGATTGATTGATTGATAGGGTATCACTCTGTCACCCAGGGTGGAGGACAGAGGTGCAGTCACAGCTTACTACAGCCTCAACTTCCCAGGCTCAGGTGATCCTCCTACTTGAGCCTATGGAGGAGCTGGGACTACAGGCACGTGCCGCCATGCTCAGCTAATTTGGGTTGGTGGCGGGGGGCGGTTGTAGAAATGTTGCCCAGCCTGATCTTGAACTCTTGGACTCAAGTTGTCCTCCTGTCTCAGCCTCCCAAAGTGCTGAGATCACAGGCAGGAGTCACTGCATGAGGCTGAAATTGTGGCTTTTACACAAAGTTATCTTTTTTACTGAACTTTCTAAAAAATAATGGTAGAACATGATGAAAAAAATGTCCAGATTAAGAGCTATATTATGCCCTCATCATTGAGAAAGTCTCAATGACTTTGAGTCATTCTTCTTCAGTCTCCTCTAACAGAGAAAAGCTTAAGTACTCACAATTCTTGGTAATTAAATATTTGTATAATGCTTTATAGTTTATAAAGGACTTTTACATTCTTATCTTACTTGATTCCAGAAAATCTTTATGACCCAAATATTTTAAGTGAGATTATGTACATTGCCAAAAGTCCCAAAATAACCAAGTGGCAGAGCCAAAAGCTGAACACAGAGCTTCTAATACTCACCTCTTTACTCCGAACACGATTCCACAGCACTTTCTTCAGGTGCCAAAAAATAACACATCATGGTTTATGATGGAGAGGCCAAGTATGCGGTGAAAGGATTGTCTAACTTACATGAATACAATTATTTCTC
This sequence comes from Cebus imitator, assembly GCF_001604975.1. Classification (NCBI taxonomy): domain Eukaryota; kingdom Metazoa; phylum Chordata; class Mammalia; order Primates; family Cebidae; genus Cebus; species Cebus imitator. Next base: position 12,971,387 of record NW_016107322.1, read on the forward strand.
CTTCATTATGCCTCCCAGCTATTAAAGCTTATCATAGCCAGGCGCTGCTATTATTCAAGGGATTACCACAAAACATGAATCAATAAGACCAACCTACTTCAAGATTATTTTATCTTAAAAAAAAAAAAAGTTCCTTAAGCTACATGAATTTCTAGCATAATATGTTATAGTAATACGTTTGAGAATGGGCCTCTTGCTCACTCACCAACCCAGAACAAGGTATGAGGAAACAAAATGCTATAAATCAGTTTTTGGTGGCTACCACTTTGGCTAATCTATCCATCTATGCTTCTCCGTTTTGTAAATGTCTCCATAATAACTCCAAAGGCACACCATAAACTAATCATCATTTCTGAAGGTGTCTGTTGGCAGAGAAAATATCTGACATTTTAAGGCATGAAGAATCTACTTCAGGCTAAATTTAACCCCCACATCCTCTGGAACACTAATCCATTCATCTTGCTGTACACAGCAATGTCTCCAGAGGCTACTGAGTGATGGGTATTGAAAGGAACAGTCCCTCCATGGGTCTCTGATGCTCCTACATCTTTTGCTGGGTATGCCAAGAAGGTGAGGCCCTGACCATTGTTAATGGGAGCCATAACTTAGGGCTGTGCTTGTAGCGAGCAACCTTGAAGGATGTCATGATGATGCCCTTGAAGACACAGAGATGCTACAAAAGAAGGGAATCTTCAGGCTCCATATTATCCAACTATGATGTGAACCCACTGTGTGAGCAGCAGCCATCTGGATCATATAGTGTTACCCCTGTGGGGCTTGGAGGATAAGGGGAACCAATGCAAATATGATACCTACTGTGCCATAAGTAATAAAATAATTCATCTCTGTTCTAGGAGCCCTGTGCCAGAATTGATGTTATGGTAACAGGTTAACTTCTAGGTTTGTAGGTAGGGGTAAATCAAATCACAGATCTGACAAAGCGGTATTTGCTCATTCACTGAATGACTTCAATATTTTGTTTCCAAAAGTGCTGTATTTTCCTACACTAACAGTCATTTCTACTAGGGTTGGTTGTTGGAGTGGAGCATTTTAGTTTTCCCATTTCCTCCTTCTCTCTTAGTAACAGAATTGCAACCAAATGTTAAGTAGAGCAAAGCTTTTTACCAAATCAGGAACACTGACCTGTGATTGTTACATAATAAATATCTCTACTCTTTAGGCCCCCTGAATTCTGCAAGTATTTTCGTTACAGTAACTTAGGTTTTCCTTACTGATACACTGGTCTATAGTAGCCACATCACCTTGCTTTTCACTTTCTCTTCCTAAATTGTTGTAATCTCCATAACCAAATAATAGTATCATAATAAATCTAAATAGATTTAATTTGAGAGACAATGCAGAAAGTAAAGACTATATATAGCCTTTATGGACTAAACTTTGCTCACAAAACTCTTTTGGTGAGGGAAGGGTACATCCTACATTTGTGTTATGCTGCAATGAGTTAAAATTCCAGTTGAAAAAATTTTTAGAGAAAACTTTATGTCATTTAACTCACAACCTCAAAATGTCAGCATGCTATGGAGCAAACTGAAAGAGCTGGCTTGATTGATCTTTCAACAATAAGTCTGGTAACTAATGTTTAAAAGAGTTCACTTGATACTGTCAAATAGGAAGTCTGATACACTGCTAGTGTGAGTATAAACCAGTATAAAATTTCTAAAAAGAAATGTGACAATCTGCATCAAAAATTCAGAAAAATTAACTCCATGTCAGGCACAGTGGCTCACACCTATAATCCCAGCACTTTGGGAGGCTAAAATGGGAGGATCACTTGAGGCCAGGAATTTGAGGCTAGCCTGGGCAACCTAAGGAGATCTGGTCTCTACAAAATATTAATAAAAAATTAAATTAAATTAAACTGGCATGATGATGTATGCATATAGTACTCATTAATTACTAGGGTGAAGCAAGAGGGTCACTTGAGCCAAAGAATTCAAGGGTACAGTGAGCTATGATCATGATACTGCACTCTACCCTGGATAACAGAATAAGACTCTGTCTATTAAAAGAAAAAAGTAACTTCAATGAGTCAGCAGTACTAATTATCAAACTGCCCCCATGGAAACAATCAGAAATGTGCCCAAAACACTACATCTTTGTCTATTAGTCTTAGTGCTACTTCTATTAGCAAAGACAGAGTGACCGAATAATGCAGAGTTGTTTAAAAATTATACTATCGAATCATATTAAAGGTTGCAGAAAAAGTCTTCTAAGTTATGTGAAGGAATATACTGTATCTTTCTAATGTAAATGCACAAAAACTCACAGCCCAAAGTATTTTAAAAGATATAAAAATATTAATATGGTTAACTGCGGGTAAGGGGATTGTTAGTAGTTTTTATTTTCCAGCTATATATTTTGACATTATCACTTCATTTACTTGTATAGCTTCCAGATTTCAAAAACATAAGTAGTTTAGTAAGGATTGCAAATATATGAATCATGTAATCACACATACATCTGTAGAGTATGCTACTTAAGGTACAAGCTGCATACCTTAAGTATATTAACACATTGTTTAAGAAATACAACTTAAAAAATACATCATATTACTGGAAAGAAATATAATGAAAATAATACCATAATAATACCAGATAATATGATAATAATCCAAATAATTTGATAATAATCAAATTATTTCTTTGATTTATAGGAGGTTTTCATCAACAGATATTATTAGATTACATAATTTAATAAAAGAAACCTCTAACTTCGAAAAAGTCAAATTAACTTAGTGAATGGTTTAAAGTCAAATTTTATTTAGAACATGTCATTTAGAACTCAATACACAATATAAAAAACAGTAAATGGTAAAGACAAAAAAGAGTGTGTGTGTTTCTGCGTGTGGGTGTATATGTGTTCATTCATGCTTGGAATAAATTTTAAAATGCTTCTTGCAAAAAAGACATTTTCCATGTACTGGAAAATTACTGACATAATATGTTCCATAGGTGGCCAACAATTTTACATCAAAATGTCGGATGTGTTCAGCTGGTTAGAAGTAAATGTTAGCATACTCTGAAATATGGTAATGAATATAGCTCTAGGTTTCATGAATGAAAGCGTAGCCAACTAACAGAAAAGGCACAGTTTTGAATCACATAATTCAAATTGCCCCAATTATGCTACAGACATCTCCTAATGTTGTGAGGACCTTTTCTTAAATTTTTTTTTTTTTTTTTTTTTTTGCTTAAAGCAGAGTGAAAAAAAAAGTTATTGATCAAGATAACTATTTGATAGGGTACAGGTCAAAATGAATTATGAAACAAGTGATTTCCGATTTACAGAGCAATACTACCACCACTTCTTTTTTTATTTGACTTTTAAAATTTCAGCTTTATTGAGGTATAATTGATAAAAATTGAATATATTCAAGGTGTAAAGCATAACGTTTTGATATATGTACACATAAACACAACATATTTTAACAACATGTATATTACATATTTCCACCAATCAGAAGAGATGATGGCCACAGAGTACAGGCCCCCTAACTTGCCAGCTGTTAATGCTTTAGTAGCTGGGTTGTCCTGAGTTCTGGAAGTAACAGGAGGGTGGTGGGAGTGGTACTAACAAAGTCCCTGAGCAGTGGTTATTTATCAAGCATAAAAATATTTTTTTATTTGGCCAGGTACAGTGGCTCACACCTATAATCCCAACAATTTGGGAGGCCAAGGTAGATGGATCACTTGAGGTCAGGAGTTCGAGATCAGCCTGGCCAACATGGTGAAATCCTGTCTTTACTAAAAATACAAAAATTAGCCAGGTGTGGTGGCAGGCACCTATAATCCTAGCTACTCAGGAGGCTGAGGCAGGAGAACTGCTTGAACCCGGGAAGCAGAGGTTGCACTGAGCCAAGACAGCACTGTTGCACTCCAACCTGGGGGAAAAGAGAGAGACCGCCTCAAAAAAGAAAAAAATATTTTAATAATAAGTATAACCATATCATTGAACAATGCTGATTATCAATATTCTATATGCATGTATATATATATATATGAGTGTGTGTTTATAATGTGACTGAAACAGACACATAGAGACAGAAACAGAAATATACACATATACATACATATTACAATTAATTCTTTTTTTTTTTTTTTTGAGATATTGGAGTCTCACTCTGTCACCCAGGTTGGACTGCAGTGGCATAATCTCAGTTCAATGCAACCTACACCTCCCGGGTTCAAATGATTATCTTGCTATAGCTGGGATTATAGTCACATGCCACCACGTCTGGCTAATTTTTATTTTTAGTAGAGACAGAGTTTCACCATATTGGCCAGCCTCATCTTGAACAACTGACCTCAGGTGATCTGCCCACCTTGGCCTCCAAAAGCACTGGGATTACAGGCATGAGCCACTGCAGCTGGCCTATAATTAACTCTTAAGTAATTTGTAGAAGAAGGTAGAAGGAACATAAAAAAGAAAAAAGGTAATCAAACATTTGTAATTAAGTAGAAAAATAAGTAATATTCCAGAGGAAAATCTTAAAACTCTACCAATGACCTGAATCCCGAATAAATAAATGTGTGTGTGTGTGTGTGTGTGTGTGTGTGTGTTTATTTTTTATTTTTATTTTTTTGAGATGGGGTTTCGCACTTGTCGCCCAGGCTGGAGTGCAATGGCACCATCTTGGCTCACTGCAATCTCCACCTCCTGGGTTAAAGGGATTCTTCTGCCTCAGCCTCCCGGGTAGCTGAGATTAAGGCACCCGCCACCATGCCCAGCTAATTTTTGTATTTTTTTTTAGAGACAGGGTTTCACATGTTGACCAGGCAGCTGGTCTCAAATGTCTGACCTCAGTTGACCCACCTGCCGTGGCCTCTCAAAATGCTGGGATTACAGGCATGAACTACCATGCCCAGCCAAATGTGTGTTTTTAATAGTCACAAACATATAGTGTAAACATTATTTTTCAATACATAGAATTTATAATCACTAAAACTTTAGCTTAATACAATTTAAAATAAAGCTGAGAAATTTAATTTTAACTGAATTAATCTTTTACTACTCATCCTTGTTTTTGTTTTGTTTAAAACAGGGCCTATCTGTATAAATTCTCTTCGCAGTTCTGCTTGTTATTTCTGCTGGGCCAATTTAACATTCATTAAGATTATGTGAAGATTATGTGAGAAAGAATCTCTTTGCCATTGTATGAGGCTGAAAATGGCCTCCCAAAAGATGTCCACATCCTACCCCAAGACTCTGTGAATGATACCTTCTGTGACAAAAAGATCTTTGCAGATGTGATTAAAGTAGAAATCTGGAAATGAAGAGATTCTTACTCCATTTCCAGATTCTTCAGGGGAACAATCACAGAGGGAGATTTTACATGTAAAAGAGGAGAGGACAACGTGACCAAGGAGGAAGAGAGTGGAATGACACAGATACTAGCAAAGGAATGCCAGCCACTACCAGAAGCAAAGAAAGGCCAGCCACTACCCCTAGGACCTCCAGAGGGACTGTGGCCCTGCCAACATTTGATTTCAGCCCAGTGACACTGATTTTTAACTTCTAGACTTCAAAGCTATGAGAGAATACATTTACATTATTTAAATCCAACATATTTATGCAGCAGCCATAGGAAAGTAACAGCCAATAAGGGAAAAATTGGAAACAATAATTTTTCGATAATAAAAGGGAAATATACTTTAGTTGAACTTTGTCAGTACTAGAAAGAGTTAAAAGATATACGTTATCTTCATGAGTAGTCTAAATAATAATTTGTCTTGTGTTCATTTCCTACTCCAAAAAGTAGACAAATATGTACCAATACATTATAGTGTCCCCAACTATACAAGGTAAGTCTCCTTGAAGATTCCCAGGTAAGGCAAACCCCATCACAATAAACACTGCAGAGTTCCATAATGGATAAAAGAGGCTTTAACAATGTGAATTTGTGGTCAGGCACATGGCGCAGGCCTGTAATCCCAGCACTTTGGGAGGCTGAGGTGGGCGGATCACCTGAGGTCAGGAGTTCCAGACCAACCTGATCCATATGATGAAACTATGTCTGTACTAAAAATACAAAAATTAACCAGGCGTGGTGGCAGGCACCTGTAGTTCCAGCTACACAGAAGGTTGAAACAGGACAATTGCTTGAACTAGGCAAGTGGAGGTTGCGGTGAGCCGAGATCATGCCACCGCACTCCAGCTTGGGCGACAGAGTGAGACTAACTCTCAAAAAAAAAAAGTAAATTTGTAATACAGAATTTTTATACCTAGCATTTTTTCCACATAAGTATTTTCAAAGATTATACAAAACAATCGCTGCATATGTGATGTAAATGAAGACTAAATTTATCATATGGAAAAGCGAAGGGAGTATTTTTTCTACCCGATATCCGACGTATTTGCTTTATTAAGCAAAGATAAAACTAGTTAAGTAAACAGATAATCAGTGAACAAAAAAAAAAATACTTACTTAAAAAATTGCATTCTGAATTTCCTAATTAAGAAGATGAAAATCAGAAACATTCTTCATAGTAACTGCTAGTTCATTGTGAACTTTGGGTTTATATTTCTATTAATGGCGAATTAAAACAAAGAGACCACTAAAATTATCACGGTAGTTTTCTAATAATAATAGACCTTGATATATTAATGACTACATCCTGGATAAATTTTTATAAAGCTGTACGTAGTTGATTGATAAAATTATATACACTAGGGTAATATTTAGGCTATAAAGGACATTATATATTATTTAATTAAGCCTGCTATGGGTACCAAAAAAACATAACTGTTTCTTGAAGTTATTTTAATTCTCTGTTAATTTTATCTGGGTACTAAAGTTCATATATTTTAGAAATCTCCTTCTTTGCCTCACTTAGTTCATAATTTTCAAGTAATCAAATGAACTTACACAATCATATGCATAAAAAAATCATCCTTCTGCTGCCTTTTACATCTACAATGTTCAGGAATTGAGAGAGGTGGATAGAGAGGTGAAATGATTAGCCGAAGCCCCTGAGCTCTTATGTTATGCAACACTGGGCACTATACAGGAGTAAAGAAGATCTCCTTTCCATCAGCTCCCATTATTTTAGATTTCTATTTTAAAACATGCCATCACAATGTATTTTTTAAATAAAAAACAATAAACCTTTCCAAGGTTGAATTCATAACAACAGCTTGAATAGGATAGTTAAAGGGTTTCTCTAACAAAAATACTTATTAATCATAATTTTAAAACCTCACTAACTGAAAAGACTGAACATATTAGCTATGAAAAATAAATTTGTAATGTGACACAAATGAGTGTCAGATTGATTTATACAAAACTTTGGCATAACAGACACAGAGGTATAGAACAAAAATTACTATTTTTTAGGTATAACATGCATAGCTACTTTGTCCCTGACAACACCAATTAGACAATTATAAATATATCACAAACTCATTTCTGTAATACTTACATGTGGGAGAAAAGAAACTACAGAATATTGCCAAAAGTAAATAAATAAAGATCAGTAGGCACTTCTAAAAGCAGGTCCTGACTTAGAATGATTTAGAGAGACAGAAGCTTCTGAACCTATAAAAAAAAGTATTATCCCCCAAGATTTATACCCTAGTTCCCCTATCTTCTAGCCTAGTTAAGAAGTATTACAATTGTAATGTTTTTCTTTCTCTACTTTTCTACCGAGGCAAATCTTTAAAGAAATAAAGAAACAACTAAGTAGGACTGGTAAAGTGTTTGCTTCATTTCAAGTACATTTCCTGAACAAAAAACTTATAAAGTGAGGTCGCTACAAAAAGACAAATCCAAAGGGATTATCTGAGATTTAGGAAGCAGGCATTGAAAACGATATCCCTGAATAAGTAAGAATAACTACTCGTAGGTGAAAAGAAAAGGAACAATGCTGAGATGTTATAATCATGTAGAGATTGATTAGGTGTCTTAGACTAGAAAACAAATGAATTACACATGATACCAAAATATGCGATTTAAACATCCAAGATATTGAAAGATCAATATAGTAATAAAAGGAAAAAGCTATGAAAAGGGGAAAAAATCACTGAGTTTTCATTATTGAAAAAGTGTGCTTCAAAGAATCTCATCCATGTGCAGTGAAGGCTAGAATTCTATTAAGTAAACAGGGTTATAATCTGGTATGAAGCCAATAAAAAATCTAAGAAGTATTTTCAGAAGTGATAGGATAGAGGACGCACTATCACAGGATGAGTTGAAGATCTTTTAAAAATATTTTATTAATTATAATTACAAAAGTCTACCTGGTGATACATTCAACCATTTGAAGAAAAGAATATGATTCCTAAGCAATCATTCTTTCCTTTTCAGTTTTGGTGGTTTTTTTTTTTTTTTTTTTTTTTTTTTTTTTTTTTTTTTTTTTTTTTTTTTTTTTTTTTTTTTTTTTGAGACGGAGTTTCGCTCTTGTCACCCAGGCTGGAGTGCAATGGCATGATCTCGGCTCACTGCAACCTCTACCTCCCGGATTCAAGTGATTCTTCTGCCTCAGCCTCTCAAGAAGCTGGACTATACATGTGTGCTACCACACTGGGCTTTTTTTTTTTTTTTTTTTTTTTTTAAGTAGGGATGGGGTTTCACCATATTGGTCAGGCTGGTTTCCTACTCCTGAGCTCGTGATCCACCTCTGGGACTACATAAAAGCCTGAGCCACTGCACCCGTTCTCTAAGCAATCATTCTAAGTGTCATTGCAATGAAGTAAAATATAAAGCATGAAGGAATAAAAAGAAACAACTCAACCCCCAAAAGAAATCTAGAGAAATTCCAAAGACTACATATAGAATACATAATTCTAAAAATATAAGATCTTTTAAGATAACATACAATTATGTATTTAATAAACATTAAGACTATTACATCCAAGAATATAGTTAATGACTATTAAATAAACAGTTAACGATAAAATGAATTTCTCTTGAATCTTTAAATATTCTTTACAAATTAAAGTCTCACAGGTTGGAACACTATCATTCTTTTCTCTCCTTTCTTCTAAAACAAACCTGTATTTTGACAGGTATAGGTGGCTATTAGGGGAAAAGAACTGGAAATAGATATGTATGAACAATGACTAAAGTAAGTACAACCATGGAGAAATAAGAAAGGGATGAAATAGTTTGTATAACGGGAAAGAGACAATGACTACCTGTGGGTATGCATTTGGATAATTTCTTGTCAATCGATTTTTTTATCAGCATTCCAGTAGATTATAAAAGATGGTCAAGAATTGGAGTGACCTTTGGATAATGGACTTAGGCACTGGAGGTGGAAACAATGATGACAGGAAGAAACAGTGGTAAATAATAGGATTCTACACAATAGGCTTTTTACTTTCATCCTTCCTTGTTCAGGTATATCTAAATCTTTAAACACAAATGTCCCCATGTTATGAAGATAAAACAAAGGCATAAGGCAGCAAACTTGAACTTGATCTCTAAGTGTAACAACTCCTCTGGAAAAGTAGAGAAAACTACAGAATAAATTAGTGAATATAATTCAGTCAATAAAGCATAGGTCTGGGAATTACTCACCTGACCAATGAGTGAGACATGGGGAATATTCATAATATGAGATACAGTGACCTATGGCTGATTGTTAGAAAAAATATTATATGTTCATGAGAATGTATAATTTTCCATTTGAGCACTAGTCATGTGGGGAAATGTAATGCTACTGACATATTAGGAGGGACAAAGATGAACATACTGAAGTATTAAAAAAACCACATTTTAAATTGAAGAAAATTAAACATTAATTTTGACATTTAACATACTCTTAACTGTGGTATTCAATAAAAGAACTCAGCTTAAATGTAAATGTTTAAATCATGAATGAGATTGTATACTATGTACTTTATCAGGGAAAAAAGGTTATTTCCTGTAGGCATACCTTTATTCATTATTATTTGAAGGCATACTTGGCCAAAGTGCAAATACTTTTATTAAACATAACCAAAAATAATGTCTACCTAAACATTCACAAACTGTAATTTTCTTCATTTCTCTGGCACAGCAATGAAAGATCAAATACTAAACAAAAGCTCTCCTGAAAATAAATTGGATGCCTACCTAATTTAGAAGAAAAAAGCATTAAACACTTTTACTTTTAAAAAAAGTATTTCCAAAGAAAAATGTGAGAAAGTGTTCAATTTTCCAGACTTTATGATCGTATTTAAAATATACTGTGCCCACATTGAAGAAAAAAAGAAAAAAGATGATAAAATACAATATATTTCAGAGTACATAGATAATATGAAAAATAAGTTTGCTAATACATTTAAAGTATCTATGGAATCAATGTTTACATTAAGGGCAATCAGGAAATAGAACTTTATGAACAGTATAATTTTTTAGATAACGGTGATTCACTTGTATAAGCATTAAATAAATAAGTGGAAAAGAATGCTTTTTTATGATTATTTTTCTAAAATATATCCCACATTCCCCTGGGGTGTTAAACACTTGTTGAGATTGATTTGTATACTATCCTGTATTTTTCACCTTAATTCAGTAAGAAAACGTTAGGTTTTTATATCTGTCTTTGACAGCAGTTTTCAACCCTGAATAAACAATAAGAACTACCTGAGGAATAACTTAGAGATGCCTGAGCCCCATTTCTAACTACTGTCTCCATTCTCCCTATTGTTCTTGACTCAGATTCTGTGATCTGTAGTTTAGTGCTTTAGGAGATAAAAGCTAGACCTGAGAAGATAAAAGACAGAGTAGCTACAAGGACCAGCGTTCCAGCAATAAAATGATACATCTTTATTTTTAAAAAATAATAATACATTATCGTGGAGGAAAGAAAACATCAGGTTACAGGAAATACATTTCCTAAAACCCTGGTAATAATACTTTTACAAACCATAAAAAATATTTTGCAATAAAGTTTGTCTCAATCTCTACTTTACATTTTAAATGTATTTCTTATATTTTAACAAAAATTTACAATTACATTTAATCCTTCATAGCCTAATCTTCCTACTAATTTATTATTCTAAAATAATAAAATTTAAATCTCTTTACAAACTTAAGTCAATCTCACTTAAATAACTGAAGGCATCCATGCTAGCTCAGAAATGTATGCATTTGTGGTCCTCAGCATACCTATCATGGTCCTTAAACTCACATCATTTACTTATAAAAAAGTTTCCGCTATACTTGGGAATGCTGTCATAAAAAGAGTACGGCAAATTTACTCAAGATTCTGATCTTACCCTGTTGTTCTAACCCATCAATTTTTTTTAAATTTCACAATTTCCACACTATGTATCACATCAATCATTTGCAAAACATTAACAGTTTTGTTAAAAAAAAAAAAGTTATCATAGATCCATCTTCCCATGTGCTTTCTGATTTCCATAAAACTGGTGAGAAATATGACACTTATGTTTAAATTTATACTTTCATTAAATTAGTGATGTGATACTTTTGTGTTATATTGGTCACTTGCATTTCTTCATTTGAAAATTTCCTCTCTGTTTAAATCTTTTTTTTGTTTTCTTTTCCCTGATTTGAAAGTGCTCTGTATGTATGAAAAATGCTAGCTTTTTGTGGCCATTGTCATATATATGAATATATTTTCTTCATTCTGCTGTGTGCAAAAAGAAAGAGTTACCAATGTTACTTTAAATGCCATTACTAAAACTTGATACCTTTCTTCTCAATACATAATTATTTTACAATTGTAGCAGATATTGGCTCTTTAGTCAGTCAAACTGCCTTTCTGCATTCTTTCTTTGTATTAGAGAACATGGAAAGCTTAATATCAAATTTTTCTCACTCCCTTGCATGTAGATCTCTACATGGTTAATCAACTCATAAAAGAACCAGAAGGAAGAAGCTAGTATGCGAGGTAGATCATACAGGGATCAATCGTTTCTGCCTGAGAACCCAGAGTGAACCTTAATCTAATAAAATGCCTTTAACTACATAGTCACAAAGAGTGGAAAACTCAAAGATAACTATCATGCTGATATGGGAGTTCTGGGTAGGGAAAGTATGGTCCCTTTAAATAACATGGAAGGGGGAAAGAGAAGTGTTGGGTAGAGAAAGGTGGTTCCCTATCTAGGGCTCCACCCCTGTGGACCAAGGTGAAGACAAGCATTCCTGCCAGCCAGCCAAAATGTTGCATTTTCCAAGACCACTCTGGTCCGCCACACCCCCATCATGGGCCTACAAAAACCCAACACCTTAGCGGGCAGACACTGGCCAGAGTTGAGAGATGTACATCAGTGGAAGAAGACATAGCAGCTGGAAGGCAAGAGGACATGGAGGGAGCACACAGGCAGAAGAGCACACCAACAGACACCTGCAGGGTGGCAGGCCATCTATTGGCAGAACAAGGCATCGTTTGACCAGGGCAATCTGAAGAGAGCCAGGGCCACCAAGGGGCCCAATCCAGGGGAAAACCATCTCCCTCCTGGCTCCCACATCAGCAGAGTTACTTCCACTCAATAAAGCTTTGCACTCATTCTCCAAGTCCACGTGATCCGATTCTTCCAGTGTACCAAGGCAAGAACCCAGGATACAGGAAACCCTCTGTCCTTATGACAAGGTAGAGGGTCTAATTGAGCTGGTTAACACAAGTCGCCTACAGACTGCAAACTAAAAGAGCACAGGGTAGCACACGCTCATTGGGACTTCATAAACTGTAAACATCCACACTAGACACTGCTGTGGGGTCGGAGCAACACAGCCTGCCCATCTGCATGCTCCCCTGGAGGTTTGAGCAGATGGGCACTGAAGAAGCGAACCACATTCCCATCACACACCCTGTAAGGGGAAGAAGGAAACCTTTCTGATCTCAATGCCATCATTAATTAGTTCATGACACTAATAATTTCTATTTGTACCTTCCTATATATAATTATGTGCACATTCGGAATCTGCTTTTTCATGAGAAATAATCATAAAAAGGGGCTGTGTATGGGGGAAAAAATATTTCTCCCTGCATTTGGTTCCAAAATTCAAATTTTAAAATTTATTTTTTACAAGCAGAGTTTATACAGTTTATCATGCAAAAAGAAACAGAAGTTGGCAATATCTAGGAATGCTTGGGGCTGAGAGGATGAAGAGGAGAGTTTTTGAACCAAGATGAGAAGCAGTGCTCTTTTTATGAAAAATAAGAACATAATTTGATTTAACCTAGGTCATCATTTCAGAAGAACACAACACATTTGGAATATCAGAAAGTTTGGAATCAAAGTAAGTTTGAGAGAAGAAGATTCAAACATACTTTAGAATTAAAGTAAGTTTGAGAGAGGAATAATGTTCATATGAGAAAAAGCTAGAGGCAGTACCTGACTTGGAGGTCTAAAGAATGTTAAGGGAAGGGCAGAGCCTGGAAAATTAAACGGCAGAAATAGAAAGCATGAATGTGTCACACACACACACAAAAAAAAATGCCCGCACTATGAAGACAAGTAGTATAGGTACGACCAAACCTGAGAGCAGCTGGGCCTAAAATGCACCAATATTTTGAAATGAAAAAGAAAACCAATAAAATTTCTTCAGATGTTAAAATTATTTTTATATAATAACTCATTAATTTTAAAATGAACTCAAGTCTCAGGATCAAATGGAAAAAGTTGCTGCTCGGCTGAGAACAGTATGTTCATGAGATAGCTTATAGTTGTAGTCACCTGAACAGAAACTTGCAAAAATTACCCACTGTAATTATTATTTCATTATTATTATCACTTCAAACCTCTCAACATGACTATAAATATGACTTCTTAAGTCAATGACACAGAATTAATTGGCAATCACAAACTAACCGCATTTAGCATAATGATAGAGTAAACCCTGTTTAATATAAATATGCAAATGTCAATGGCATTGTTATTTAGAAAGGCAACAAACAAAAGCCATCATCTGTATATTCTACAATTTATATTTTTTATTTTACACATAAATATAAAATTATAAATTGTAATTTAGAATTACATTCTAATTTGTATATGAAATAAAGCCTATTCTGAATTTTTTAATTCAAAGGAAGATTGCAACAGCATTTCAAAATAGTAATACATATTTATATATACACCCATATATTCACAGATATTATTATACTATATCCATTTAATTTCTGTAGGTCGAAATGGTGTTTTTAACCTCTTATAAATGCTGATTAAATAAGTTATTTAAGTAATTTATGAAAATTACCAGATTAATACTAGACATGAGACTTGTTAACGTAAAATAACCTACTGTTAACTCTTGTAAACCCTTTCTTTTATTATATGTAAGTCGTCTTCTTGGGATATGTTAATGGTTAATTTTTAATTTTAAATCTGAAACACTTCTCCTTTATAATCTATAGACAAAGCTTCAAAGGAGTACACAATAAAAACAAAAACCATATCCAGCAAAATATGCAAAACTGTTGAACAATTTACAGGGTAAATGCAGGCCCAAATGCAGGCAGCAGGGAGGGTAGAAAATGAACATTTTGTTCTTCTTAACAGTGGTAATGAAGGTGGAGCCCTGATTTTAATGCCTCAATAAAGCATAAAGTTGTTCTAAAATTATGTTAGCTATCATAAGAAAGAGACTTGAGGCTGGGCACAGTGGCTCACACCTATAATCCCAGCATTTTGGGAGGCCAAGGTGGGTGGATCACAAGGTCAAGAGATTGAGACCATCCCGGTCAACATGGTGAAACCCAGTCTCCACTAAAAATACAAAAAATTAGCTGGGCATGGTGGCACACACATGTAGTCCCAACTACTAGGGAGGCTGAGACAGGAGAATTGCTTGAACCCAGGAGGCAGAGGTTCTGGTGAGCCAAGATCGCCCCACTGCACTCCAGCCTGGGTAACAAGAGCAAAACTCCATCTAAAAAAAAAAAAAAGGAAAAAAAAGAAACAGACTTGAGTGATCCAGAATAAATACATTAATACATTTTGTTTCTTTTTATAATAGTAATTCATGTCAAAGAAGAATGCTTAGCCAGAATAAATGTTAGTTTATGCCTTGCAGACATCACTCTATTAATAATGGGTATGGTCTTGAATCAAGTAACTAAATAATGATGTACCTTTTAAGATTTGCTTGATATTTTAGGAGGGATGAATCAAACTGAAGATGCATAGGCATAGTATAATCATACTTTTATGATAATAAAAAGCATATAAATATAGAAAGGCAGAGGAGAAGGACAAGGACAGTTTATAAATGCCTAAAAACAGATTAGGAAGAATACCCATAAAATCTATTAAGAGTGGATGATAGCCTGGACGGCCAGGCCATTAATGATTATAAGAAGGGCTACTTTTCTTTCCATATTTTTAAATTAAGTTCTATTTTTAAATAGACACTATGCATCACACTGCATAATTATAGAAAAAGTAAAACTGGCTCTCTTCAAGTAAAAATAAAGGCATTTCGAATATCAAAATAAGTTTTCCTGTGTTGAAACATATGTCAAATGTCCTTTATTTCCTTGAGCAGTGGTTTGTCTAAAGAAATATACATGTGCACATACATATATAAGAAAGCTTAGCTTTTTATTAATGTCAAAAATTTCCAAGAAAAAACTATACCAGAGAAAAATATTGTTTTTAAATCTGTAAGCTCAAGAAATTATGTAAACTGAAAATTTGAAAAGAACAATTTAAACTCAATCAAAATGCCATGCCTCTACTTTCCAAAAGAGGGAGCTATAACTCCACTGCCACAATCATCAATTTGATACATAAATGATCTATTCAAATACACAACTTATCAAGAAAATAATTTTAAGGGAAAACTCTAAATTATGTGTTTATTTTAGCCATATGATTTTAATTGCCTAAAAAGCACAGTTAGATCTATGAAAAATATCACGATCTACAATAATAAAATGGAAACTGTTCCAACTCCTTTGCCGAGAGCTCAATTGTAGAATAAAAATGTGACAAAAGACTTATAGTATTTAGATTTTGAAAAATAGATTTAGATATGACAGATATCAGTTCCTAAAATTTGTTCTGATTATTATTTGAAAATTAAAATGTAGTATTATTCTGAACTAGAGACAGAATGCTACCCATTTCTTACAATGATTATTAATTTTCTTGTATTTCCTTGAGCAGTGGTTTGTTGCTCTCCTTGAAGAGGTCCTTCATATCCCTTGTTAGCTGTACTTCTAGGTATTTTATTCCCTTTGTAACAATTATGAATGGGACTTCATTTATGATTTGGCTCTCTGCTTGTCTATTGTTGGTGTAAAGGAATGCTTGTGATTTTCACACATTGATTTTATATCCTGAGACTTTGCTGAAGTTGCTTATCAGCTAAAGGAGTTTTCAGGCTGAGATGATGAGGTTTTGTAAATATAGAAACATGTCATCTGCAAACAGAGACAATTTGATTGCCTTTCTTTCTATTTGAATACCCTTTATTTCTTTCTCTTGCCTGACTGCCCTGGCTAGAACTTCCAACACTATGTTGAATAGGAGTGGTGAGAGAAGGCATCCTTGTCTGGTGCCGATTTTCAAAGGGAATGCTTCCAGCTTTTGCTCATTCAATATGATATTAGCTGTGAGTCTGTCATAAATAGCTCTTTCTACTTTGAGGTATGTTTCATCAATGACTATTTTATTGAGAGTTTTTAACAAGAAGGGATGTTGAACTTTATCAAAGGTCTCTTCTGCATCTACTGAGATAACCAAGTGGTTTTTGTCTTTGTTCCTATTTACATGATGGATTACATTTATTGATTTGCATATATTGAACCAGCCTTGCATCCCAGGTATGAAGCCAGCTTGATCATGATGGATAAGTTGTTGTTGTTGTTGACACGGAATCTCACACTGTTGCCCAGGCTGGAGTGCAATGGTATGATCTTGGCTGACTGCAACCTCCACCTCCCGGGTTCAAGGGATTCTCTTGCCTCAGCCTCCCAAGTAGCTTTTAGTGTTCTTAGTGTTCTTAGTAGAGATGGGTTTCACTATATTGGCCAGGCTTGTCTTGAACTCCTGACCTCGTGATCCAGCTGTCCCAGCCTCTCAAAGTGCTAGTATTATAGGCATAAGCTACTACGCCCAGCTAGATAAGCTTTTTTGGTGTGCTACTGGATTTGGATTGCCAGTATTTTATTAAGGACTTTCGCATCAATGATCATCAGAAAAATTAGTCTACTATAAAGACACATGCACACATATGTTTATTGCAGCACTATTTATAACAGCAAAGATGTGGAACCAACCCAAATGCCCAACAATGATATACTGGATAAAGAAAATGTGGTCTACATATACCATGGAATACTATGCAGCCATAAAAAGGAACGAGATCACATCCTTTGCAGGGACATAGATGAAGCTGGAAGCCATCATCCTCAGCAAACTAATACAGAACAGAAAACCAAATACCACATGTTCTCATTCATAAGTGGAAGCTGAGTGATGAGAACAGGTGGACACAGGGAGGAGAACATCACATACAAGGGCCTGTTGTGGGGTAGGAGTGAGGGGTGGGAACTTACAGGACGGGTCAATAGGTGCAGCAAACCACCATGGCACAAATATACCTATGTACCAAACCCGCGTCGTAGACCTTGAATGCAGAACCACAAAGCAGTGGGAGAGTAGAGAACACTCAGCCTGCCTCCAACAGCAAGACCCCTGGGCTAATTCAGGTGGCTTTATCAAAGAAGAATACGATAAACAAGACCGCACCACCACCATGTCAGAGGCCAGGAAGAGAAAGCACCAGAAGAAGCAGTCCACAAAATGCCCAAGCATCCAGCACAGCATCCACTCCCACATCAACTTCATCTGACCATTTTACAGATAAAACTCCTCTCTATATTGGCTTCATTTTTCCATTAAACTTTCTGTTTTTCAATCTAAAGTTTTATAATTACTCAAATTCACCTTTAATATGTCATTTCTTATATAAAGTTTCTAAACTTGTGATGATAATACATCTAAGTTTGGTACCTTATCAGTCAACAAGTCTAATGTAACCCTTTTCAACCTAAGACCTTCTCCTAAATTTCCCTCTATACATTTAGACTGTTTCTCCCACAATTATCATGCATCCGTTGTACATTCTAATGGTTTAAATCAAACTTTGCAAACAGGATAAAAAGCAAATAAGTTCAAGGAAAAATAGAAAGGAGCTAAGTACCTTTAATTTGGATCCATGAGGCACGAGTACAGATTTATTCTGCTTTGGTGGGATATACAGCTCCCATTTTCCATAATCCAGTTTTTTATATGGGTATGAAAATGGATTCCAACCATCTAAAATAAATAAAGAAAATCATTTAACAATAGCATGGTAGGACAAATCGTTAATGAATTTCAAGGAAAACATAATACATTACTTCACTTGCACGAAAAATCAGCTTGTCTAAAAATTTTTTTTCTAAAGTGTTAATCAAAATACTAGTGGTTTAGAAAAGGCAGGACATTCTTTATTTATAAAAAATGCATTTTAAAGTGTGCTTTTGCATTTTAAAATTAAATTAAGATTATAACATTTTCAACTGTGGTTTCAACTCTAATACTTCTGTCAATAAACAGAATGGAAAAGAAAATGATGGATCTTTTCCTAGAGAACACCATCAATAAAGAAAGATATTATGAACAAACAGAAATGTACATGCCATGGTAGGAAAATAATGAAAAACCATTAAAATCATATAATATTTACCAAACTTCATAATAGTGTGACAGAACTGACGTAATATCTAAAGAAATGCCTTAAGCAAGAAAGGTAGAGGGTTATATAAAGTACAGGAGGTACAGAAAAGGCGGAATGCAGAACCTGGAAGAAAGTAAAACAAACAGGAGCAGACTCACACACAGAGAACTTAACCTAGCATAGAGGAGGCATTAACATCCAGCGAGTAAAGGACACACTGTTTAATAAGTGGTGCTGGGACAACTGGTTACCCTTATGAAAATAAAATGAAATAGATCTCCACCTAATAATATGTCCCCAAATCATTTGAACATGGATTAATATTTATACATGACAGGCAGAACTATAAAATGCTTAGAAGAAAACACAGAGAAATATATTTACGATATTGGAGTATAAAAAGTTTTTCAAATAAAATATTTTTTAAAACCATAAAACTTTAAAACTGATAATTCTGACCATTAAAACTATAAACTTATCATCATAAATAGATGAATCAGTAGACAGGATGACAAGACAAGCTATAAATTGGAAGAATACATTTGTAATTAATATACCAAAATATATAGAGCAACAAAAATACATGAAGAACATTATAAGTCAATGAGAAAAAGAAAACAAACCAAGAGAAAAATTGTCAAAAAGTATATTCAGGAGAGAACATTGCAATGTTTATTGGAATGACCAATAGACAAATGTAATGATACTTAAGCTCACTGGCTAATCAGACAATCACAAATTAAAACAACAATAAGATACCATTTCACATTCAGGGGATTGACAAAAATTAAAAGTTTGAAAATATCTAGTCAGCAAACATATGAAACATTGCTAATGAGGGTATCACTGGTAAAAACAACTTGGCATCATATATGATGCCAAGATGAAGATATCTTAATCCCATAGCCCAACAATTCTATTCCTGGGAAATAGCTTAGAGAAATTCTCATAAATGTACACAAGAAGGCATTCAAAATTATTCACTAAAGAATCATTTGCAATAGCCAAAAAACTGGAAGCTATCAAAATTTAAATCAGCCACAATATGGGTAAAACCTTGCAGTGTAATTAATAACTGGATGCTATACAGTGGTATAAAACGAATTGATTAGAGTCTCAACATATGCAAATATCCCAAACACAAAAGTTAATCTTAGGTAGCTGGAAAGATGGCCGAATAGGAAAAGCTCCCATCTGTAGCTCCCTGTGAGAACAATGCAGAAGGCAGGTGATTTTTGCATTTCAAACTGAGGTACTCATCTCATTGGGACTGATTCCACAGTACAGCCCACAGAGGGTGAGTAGAAGCAGGGTGGGGCATCACCTCACCCAGGAAGCGCAAGGGGTCAAGGAACTCCCCCCACCAGCCAAGGGAAGCCGTGAGGGACTGTGCCATGAAGAATGGTGCACTCTGATCCAGATACCTCACTTTTTCCATGGTGTTTGCACCACAGACCAGGAGATTCCCTCGGGTGCCTATGCCACCAGGGCCCTGGGTTTCAACTACAAACCTGGGAGGCCATTTGACTGAGCTTCCTACAGGAGTTTCTTTTCATATCTCAATGGCACCTGGAACACTCGTGAGACAGAACTGTTCACTTTCCTGGAAAGGGGGCTGAAGCCAGGGAGCCAAGTGGTCTAGTTCAGCAGATCCCACCCCCACAGAGCCCACCAAGTTAAGATCCACTGGCTTGAAATTCTTGCTCCACAGCAGTCTGAAGTTGACCTGGGACACTCAAGCTTGGTAGGGGTAGGGGTGTCTGCCATTACTGAAACTTGAGTAGGTGGTTTTCCCCTCACAGCATAAACAAAGTCACCAGGAAGTTGGAATTGGATGGAGCCCACTAAAGCTCTGCAAAGCTGCTGTAGCCGGACTGCCTCTCTAGATTCCTCCTCTCTGGGCAGGGCATCTCTGAAAGAAAGGCAACAGCCCCAGCCAGGGGCTTATAGATGAAACACCCATCTCCCTGGGACAGCTCTGCACACAGCTTCAGCAGGCTTAAACTTTCCTGCCTGCAAGCTCTGAAAAGAGCAGTGGATCTCCCAGCACAGAGCACAAGCTCTGCTAAGGGACAGAATGCCTCCTCAAGTGAGTCCCTGACCCCCGTGTCTCTTGATGGGGAGACACCTCCCAGCAGGGATCAACAGACACCTCATACAGAGAAGTTCTGGCTGGCATCTGGTGGGTGCCCCTCTGTGACAAAGCTTTGAGAGGAAATAACAGGTAGTCAACTTTGCTGTTCTGTAGCCTCTGCTGGTGATACCCAGGCAAATAGGGTCTGGATTGGACCTCCAGCAAACTTTAGCAGACCTACAGCAGAGAGGCCTGACCATTAGAAGGAAAAATAACACCCAGAAAGGAATAGCATCAACATCAACAAAAAGGATATCCACATCAAAACCCCATTAGAAGATCATCACAACGAAGACCAAAGGTAGATAAATCCACGAAGATGAGGAAAAACCAGCACAAAAAGGGTGAAAATTCCAAAAACCAGAACACCTCTTCTCCAAAGGATCACACCTCCTAGCCAGCAAGGGAACAAAACTGGACAGATAATGAGTTTGACAAACTGACAGAAGTAGGCTTCAGAATGTGGGTAATAACAAATTCCTCTGAGCTAAAGGAGCATGTTCTAACCCAAGACAAGGAAGCTAAGAACCTTGGGAAAAGGTTAGACAAATTGCTAACTAGAATAAGCAGTTTAGAGAAGAACATAAATGACCTGATAGAGCTAAAAAACATAGCATGAGAACTTTGTGAAGCATACACAAATATAAATAGTCGAATCAATCAAGGGGACCAAAGGATATCAGAGACTGAAGATCAACTTAATGAAATAAAGTGTAAATGAAAGACTAGAGAAAAAAAACATGAAAAGGAACAAACAAAACTTCCAAGAAATATGTGACTACGTGAAAAGACCAAACCTGTGTTGGACTGATGTACCTGAAGGTGACAGGGAGAATGGAACCAAGATGGAAAACACTCTTCAGGATATTTTCCAGGAGAATTTCCCCAACCTAGCAAGAGAGGCCAACATTCAAATTCAGTAAATACAGAAAACATCACAAAGATACTCCTCAAGAAGAGCAACACCAAGACACAAAATCATTAGATTCATCAAGGTTGAAATGAAGGAAAAAATGTTAAGGGCAGTGAAAGAGAAAGGTCGGGTTAACCACAAAGGAAAGCCCATCAAACTAACAGCAGATCTCTCTGTAGAAACCCTATGAGCCAGAAGAGAGTGAGGCCAATATTCAACATTCTTAAAGAAAAAAATTTCATATGCAGCCAAACCAAGCTTCATAAGTGGAAGAAACTTCATAAATGTAAAATCCTTTACAGACAAGCAAATGCTGAGAGATTTTGTTACATCCGGCCTGTCTTATAAGAGCTCACAAAGAAAGCACTAAATATGGAAAGGAAAAGCCAGTACTAGCCACTGTGAAAACATACCAAATTGTGAAGACTAACAATACTATGAAGAAACTTCATCAAATAATGGGAAAAATAACCAGCTAGAATCATAATGACAGGATCAATTTCATACACAATAATATTAACCTTAAATAAGCTAAATGCCCCATTTAAAAGACACAGACTAGAAAATTGGACAGAGTCAACACTCATGGGTGTGCTGTATTCAGGAGGCCCATCTCACATGCAAAGACACACACAGGCTCAAAATAAAGGGATGGAGGAATATTTACCAAGCAAATGGAAAGCAAAAACAGCAGGAGTTGTAATTCTACTCTCTGATAAAACAGACTTTAAACCAACAAAAATCAAAACATACAAAGGAAAGCATTACATAATGGTAAAGGGATCAATGCAGCAAGAAGAGCTAACTATCCTAAATATATATGAACCTAAAACAGGAGCACCTAGATTTATAAAGCAAGTTCTTAGAGAACTACAAAGAGACTTAGATTCCCACACAATAATAGTGGAGAGTTTAACAACCCACTGTCAAGGTTAGAGCAACAAGACAGAAAATTAACAAGGATATAAAACTCCAAAAGCACGTGCTGATTATTTGTAATTATACATTGTGATTTTTTTTTTCTCAGCATCTTCCAGAGTTTCATTTTAAATATATCCCTACTCCTCATACGAACTCAGGTGCTGGCTTTCACTGTAGGTACTCTTTTCTTGCCAAACACAAATCTTTAAAGCAAGACTTAGAAAATCTTCACATATGTCCCCCCACCCAAAAACACCCAGTACATTAGCCTTCATAAGCTATGTAGAGCAGACTAAAGATTTTGTATGGGAGAGAAAGAAAAAGGTTTGCAAGCATATATGTATGAAACCACTTAAGACCTATCCATTAGTCATTTTTCTCTCTAAATAAATCCCTCTTCAGCTACCACACTATCAGTTTTTCAATCTCCTTTGACTCTTTCTCCAATCATTGCTAAGCCCAAATTCTCCTCCCTCTCATTCCTTTATTAGTGTTTTTTTGTTCCATTTAAAACACGGGCACCAACCAAAATACCCACTTCTACCATACTGTATCATACAAAGAAATGTTTCCAATAAAACCAGTTCCTCTCTGAGTTTCTCAAAATATCTAATAAAAACATCTTTACTCCACAGAATACACATATCTCAATGTCCAGAAACAAAATAATCAGAAAAATCATTGGATTTGGATCTGTGCTTATAAACGTAACATTAAACACTTAGCTAAGAAAGAAGGAAAAATCATTAAGGTGTATCCAGGAATGATTGCAGGAACCAATCATGGAAGCACACAATTAAAAATAAATACATAAAATTAAATATCAAATTATTGTTATAAAAATACTGAAAATTGATTTTCAGTAAAATTTGATTTAGAAAAACACAGAAGGCAAAGTAATATAAATTGATAAAAACATTTTTCAGAAATGCATGTCTTGTGAAATACATCATGTGACTTTACTATGGAATATAATTGAAAATAAAGCAATAATATTGATAATAATAAATAGTACCAAGCCATATCAGAGACTATCTATAGAACATATTTATAAAAAATTAGGTTACTTGAACTTTTTAAATTTAATTCCATATATCTTATGCTGAGTACACAAGATAGAATTAATTTAATTATGTAATGCAAAGAATTTGCATTGCTATGCATTGCTATGCAGACCTGAGGATGGAAACAAACATGACTCTTCACCATGTGTAACAATCATTTGCTTCTCTACCAAGCACAGAACTTCATATGGAACTAGAAAGGTCTAGGTCAGTGGTTCTCAAAAACTATAGCTCACGTGAGAATCGTCATGGATTTGTTAAAATACAGATTGCTGGGCCCCAATCCCAGAGTTTTTTATTCAGATCTCTGGTGAGGCCCAATAATTTGCATTTCTAAAAAGGTTATAGGTGATGTAGATGCCAATGGCCTAGGACTACACCTGCCCTGGTTAAATTGGTATGTTTGCGTATTCTCTACTTACCGTTTTGTGAGTAATTTTCTAGATGAAGTTAAACTAAAAGGCTATCAAATAATAAATCAACAGGCCAAGGGAATTCTGAAATCGAAAATGCCATAAATAATCCTTTGGGGCAAGTATTGCTCACATGAAATACTGGATTTAAAATTTAGGATTGACTGGGGTTGTAAAGCCCAGGAAAGATAACCAGTGAGAATCAAATTAAACGCACGATCTCAGAGATCAAGGAAAAATGTATTCTTGTGAGGGAACAGAAAAGACAATCCAAACATGAAAAGACAATATAAATTAAAACCATTACTGAATACACCATTATTAGAGAATATTTTCTATAATATTCACACAAAAACATTGCTTGGTTAAAAAGTATAAGCAACTGAAACAAATGAAGAAAAATGTAAAGGTTTATTTTTCCCATAGAAAAGTGATATTAAACCTTTTAAATGCTAGCAATATTAACTCATATTTCTGTCTACTCTTCATTATCTACCATAACCTAGATATTGCTAAGTTCAAGCTTAGGCACCACACAAACAACGTGTGCTTATTATTTCAGTTTTGGCAACATTTTAAGAACATGTTTCCTACTTGTAAAAATTATTTTATTACAACATTTGCTGTAAATGTGATGTTTATCAAGGAAAGAAAACCTGACATGTTTTTTTTTTAATAATAAAATGTTAAAATTTATTAAAAATGTAAACAAATAAAGACCATATAGGCACTATTTACAATTGAGAGAAATATAAACAAATATAAAGACCTTTAGGATGATCCACTTTCACTTAATGAATAGTAAATATATTTTCTGTTTCTTATGATTTCCTTAATAACATTTTCTTTTCTATAGCTTATTTAGTTGTAAGAGCAAAGTATATAATACATATAACATATAAAATACATGCTAATCAACTGTATGTTACTGGTAAGGCTTCTCATCAACAGGAGGCTATTAGTAGTTAAGTTTTTGGGGAGTCAAAATTTAAACCCAGATTTTTTAGTATGTGGGGAGTAGGCACACCCAGCCCCCAGAGTGTCCACAGATCACTTATATAGTCTTGGAGCAACATTTAGGAACATCCAAGAATGGAGAAAGGATTCTGATACTCATATGCTTGTCTAGTTTCTCTTGATAGAAACTTTTGGAGTGGCATATTAATGTTTTTGTTTAGATTGTGACAAAGTGGCATTACTGGAGTCAAGCATATTTTAACTTGCAGTCTTAAGTCTGGAATAAAGATAGATTTCAATCATAAAGTAAAATATTTCTAGGAATCACTTGGCAATTAATATGTACTAATTACTCTTTTAAAATAGGAAATATAATGTATATAAACATAGTATTTGAATATCTCTTACTAAAGTAGGCCTTATAGAGTTAATTTACAATAATTAAACTTTTTTGGCCTTCTGTATTTTTTCTTTCTTTCTATTATACTTAACTTCTGGGCTATATGTGCAGAATCAGCAGGTTTCTTACATAGGTAAACATGTGACCTGAAGGAAAATCTGACATATTTCCAATGCAAACATTTTAATAGTATTTTATTATTAACAGACTTAAATTCATCATATCTGATAATGCAAATGATTCTATTTGTCCATAGACTCAAAACAAACAGACAAAATTTAAATTGAGATATGGAAAAGAAACAAAGTTGATGCACAGTTTAATATGAACTGCAAACACACATTCGGCAAAGGTGATCAAACATTAACTAAGGTCACTGCATCAAGCACACAAATGCTATGTTTATCTCATACCCAACAACCTTTCCTTTTCTAATGTACTAATCCCCACATAAAATTCTCAAATGTCAGCCTCCTTCAAATATTCCCAAACTCTCTGATTCACAGTGGAGTACTACTCGTCATCAGCACTTAGCCACTTCATTTCTGTAGCATTTTTGAGTTTAATACAAACTTTCCTTATACATGGCTGAAATGGTTCCAATTTAGTACGTAGGGCCTTCCATTTTTCAGGAATATTACAATGTGCTAAAGAGCTTGGTTTACACTTGGGCCCTGCCACACCCAGGCAAGCAGTGAGGCAAGATGCTGGGCAAATTCAACAAGTGAGGCTAACATAAAAAGGCAAATATAAAGTCAGTACTAGCCCACATGGCAGATATCAGTTCCATCCCATCTGAAAAGATATCCCTAGGTCAAAACAGTTGTTAAATATTTGGAATATCACCACTTTGGAGCAAAGAAACATCCTTCTTCACCATATGATGTCATTGAATTACTTTCTATCACGCAGAATTTATAAGAAATTATAATGCAAAGGCTTATAAAGATGAAAGCTTGGGGACTTTGCTTGTATCAAGGAAGAATCTTGTCATAAAGTACAGAGCTGAGATTTCCTATGGCATAGTTCTTGCCCAGGATTATGAGAGAACCACACAGTGTCAGGGGAGTAACGGACAGGAGTCCTTTCTGACATACAGCCCTGTGTTGTTTGATCTTCCCTCTTTCCCTCCAGGTAATTTTTCCTCCTCTCAGGTGGCCACCCTTGCTGGCATAGCCTACTATACACCTAGGCTATATTGTATAGCTTATTGCTTCTAGACTACAAGCCTGTAAGACATGTTATTATAATGAATACTGTAAGCAATTGTATCACAATGGTAAATATCTGAGTATTTAAACATTTAAAAGGTGCAGTCAAAACACAGTATTATAATCCTATGGGATCACCATTGCATATGCAGTCCCTCATTGACCAAAATGTCACGTAGCATATGACTAAGATCTAGACCTTCGCTTACTAAATTGTCATTTAAGGTATTTACAGAAGAAAAGAGTTTCATTACCAAAAAGCTATGGTTTTAAATAAAAATACCGGCGGGGCGCAGTGGCTCACACCTGTAATCCCAGCACTTTGAGAGGCCGAGGAGGGCAGATCACGAGGTCCAGTGATAGAGACCATCCTGGCCAACATGGTGAAACTCTGTCTCTACTAAAAATACAAAAAAATTAGCCAGGTATGGTGGCACACGCCTGTGGTCCCAGCTACTTGGGAGGCTGAGGTGGAAGAATCGCTCGAACCCAGGAGGCGGAGGTTGCAGTGAGCCGAGATTGCACCACTGCACTCTAGCCTGGTGACAGAGCAAGACTCCATCTCAAAAAATAATAATAAAATAAAATAAAAATATCTTTATTTCTAAAATAGTATTTACATTATGATACTTTCTATGTAACAAAGGGGATGATAAATGGATATACCTTGTTGCTTGTAATTTTAAATAAAATTAACTGTTTCATCAAGAAATAGTATTTATACTGTGATTCTTCTCATGTAAGAAAGGGAGTGATAAATAAATATTTTTGTTTATTTTTTCCAGAAGCATAAAATACAACAAATGAATAGAAATTATTCTGAATATGAGAAGGGAAAGCACAGATTAGTAGCCTTCTAGAATTGTACTCATTTACTTTGACTATAAAACCATGTAAATAATTCATAAAATTGGAAAATTTAATAAGTTAAAAAGAAGAAAAAATAAATCCAGAAAGTACAAATAAACTGAAATAAATTTACCTCACTGCTTATTAATAGTAACATATCAAGCAAACCTGGCTGTAAACTGAATACAGAAAAAGTATTCATAATTTTATTATATATGATAATAATAGTTATGTTACCCAAAACATCTACTGATAGTAGGAATTGCATACAAAAGTATTAATGATGAAATTGTACATTGCCTGAAATTTAGTTTAAATTATGAAAAATAAAACAATAACATACATTGAGAAAGGGAACAGATGAAACAACACTAGCAAAATATTGATAAGTGTCAAACCTGGGTGAAAAGAATATAGAACTTTATTATTCCACAGAGTCAAATATTTCTGTAATAAAAACTTAAAAATGAATGTTATGAGGTCTCTGTGCACAAAAACGTGTCCAAATCTCTTTTCTACCTATCAATTATAACAAGTGATATTATAAAGCACAGGGCATAAGGTTTAATATACTTATGGTTCTGAATACAGATTAACAAACTACTTTCTGGATAGGTAGTTTCAATTCATACTCCAATCAACAGGATATGAGGATGTTCAACTACCCATAACCTCATCAACACTGGGAATTATCATCTTAATAATAGGGCATACCTGCCTTGCTCAATCAGGGTTCACTAAGAGAGTTAAGCCCTAATGTTTTAAGAATCCATTGTATGCAATAAATTAACTTCCCTTCAGTGCACCTAGAATTGCATTAGTTATGTATAGTCCTTGGGAGAATTTGGAAAATAGGCACTCACATAATTTTCCACGTTCTGTGGATTAGATGCAGAAACTTTTATTACTGTTCTAGCTGTAAGCAATAGCTTTCGATACAGTTTTCATTTCTTTTCAAAACAGACTATCATTGTAACTTTGATTATTCTCTCCAATACTATTGTAATTTTGAAAAACTACATGATGGGTATATTTTCCCTAAGATTTTTTCATAATTTCTAGTTTTATTGAAATGAAGTTCATCAGGAGGCTTACTTTGTAGCTCGATACAGGGTCAACCAAACGATTTAGTTATTTACTAACCTATTTACTTGTAGAAGTAGAAACCATTCAATTATCTCAAAATAGATCTTATGGAGAACTCCAACATTAAAACCATGCAAAGCATGTAAAAGCAGAGCTGATCTGCTTGAAATGTGTCTATCTGGCAGTGCTTCCTCCTCATCTCTTACCCTCCCTCTTAGAGCCCACCACACAGAACTCAATTCTAAAAAGTGGTCCAGTGTATAATTTACCTTTGTAGATGTTCCATAGATCCTTGAAAATATGTAATTTCATTTGATTCAAATTCTCCATTTATTTTCACTATATTTGACCCATTGCAAGCTAAGAGTACATTAAATATACTACCACGACAAGTGGGTTTCAAAATTTATAAAGTTTCACACAATTCATGCCATCTATATTTGACCAAAAATAAATGTTATTTAGGACCTAAGGATAATGACATTTATCTTTGCTGTGACTTGCATTATTGAGCCTTTTTACCTAGTATTATGGACTGTGTAGCCCCCCAAAAAATTATGGTAAAATTCTAACCCCCAATGTGGTAATATTTGGAAATGGGGACTTTGAGAGAAAATTAAATCATGAGGGAAAGCCCTCATGAATGGGATTAGCACCTATATTAAAGGGACTCATGTGTCTATGGCCAAGTGGTTTTCACCAAAGATAACTAAGACCATTGAATGAGGGAAAGAATAGTGTTTTCAACCAATAGTTCAGGGACAACTGGATCTCCACATAGAAAAGAATAAATGTGTATTCCTGCCTCAAAGCACATAAAAAACTAACTCTGATTCGTGTCAGAACTAAAAGTAGAAAACATACAGCAATCTTTGTAATCTCTGTTCTTTAATATCACATCAAAAGTACAAGTAACAAATGAAAAAAATGATAAATTGGACATCTTCAAAATTAAAATTTTTGTATGTCAAAGGACACTATCAAGAAAGTGAAAAGATAGTCCACAGAATGGGAGAAAATATATGTATACATATTTTTTGAGACAAAGTCTCGCTCTGTCACCCAGGCAGGCTGGAGTGCAGTGGCATAATCTTGGCTCACTGACTGCAACCTCCACCTCCTGGGTTCAAGCAATTCTCCTGCCTCAGTTTCCTGAGTAGCTGGGACTACAGATGTGTGCCACCATGCCCAGCTAAATTCTTTATTTTTAGTAGAGACAAAGTTTCACTGTGTTATCCAGGATGGTCTCTATCTCCTAACCTCTTGATCCACCTGCCTCAGCCTCCCAAAGTGCTGGGATTAAAAACGTGAGCCACTGTGCCCATCTGGGAGAAAATATTTTCAAATCATATATTTGATGGGAGTATTGAATCTAGAATACATAAAGAATATTTAACAATTGAATTAAAAAGACAAACCAATTTTTAAAATGAGCAAAGGATCTGAATAGACTTTTTAACCAACAAGATGTACAAACGGACAGTAAGCATACAAAAGGATATTCAAGGGCTGGGCGTGGTGGCTCACCCCTATAATCCCAACACTTTGGGAGGCTGAGGCAGGAGGATTGCTTAAGGCCAGGAATTCAAGACCACTCTGGGCAGCACAGCAAGATCCCATCTCTAGAAAAGTAACAAATTAGCTGGGCATAGTGACACCCGCCTATAGTCCTAGCTACTCAGGAGCCTGTGGCAGGAGGATCAGTTGGGTGCAGAAGGTCAAGGCTGCAGCATGCCATGATCACACCACTTCACCACTTCACTCCAGCCTGGGTGGTAAAGGGAGACCCTTTCTNAAAAAAAAAAAAAAAAAAAAAAATAGTAATAAAAAGAAAGGGATAGTCACACTATTAGTCATTAGGAAATTACAAATATACATATACAAATCGAAACTACAATGAGATACCAATTCATGCACATTAGGATGGCTAATGGATAATAAGGGTTAGCAAAGATATGGAAAAACTTCAAACCTCATATACTACTGATGGGAAGATAATACAGACAGCCCCTTTGAAAAGTTCAGAGTTCCTCAAAAGCTAAAGACAGAGTTACCATTAGACCCAGCGATTCCACTCCAACCTAGATATCCAACTGAAATGAAAACATATGTCAACACAACAAATTGAATATAAATGTTCATAGAATTACTTATAATAATCAAAAGGTGAAAGCAATCCAAATGATCTTCAATAAGTGAATAAACAAAATGTTGTATATTCATAGAATGAAATATTATTTGGTAATTAACAGGAATTAAGTACTAATACACACAACAACATGGAACCTTGTCCACTTGCTAAGTAAAAGAATTAAATCTCAAAAAAAAACACATATTGTATAATTCCATATATATGCAATATTGAACACCAGCAGATTTATAGACACAGAAAGTAGATCGGTGGTTGCCTAGTGCTGGGAAAATGGTAAGATGATTGCTAAAGGGCATGGCACTTTATTTTGGTGTATTGAAAAAATTCTAAAATGAACTGTAATAATGGTTGCACAACTCTTACTATACTAAAAACTATCAAATTGTACACTTTACAATGGTGAGCTGTATGCTATGTGAATTATATCTCAACAAGACTGTTAAAAATAAAACTTTTTTTAAAAATCAGGCAGCCTTTATTCATTCACTTCTACTGAGCTTTTGCCCTAGAATAAAATCAGTTTCTGCTGGAGACATTGTAAAGGAAAAGACCACATAGTGATACATATAAAAATTTAATGCTAAATAGTTAGCTTGGTCAGTAAGTAGAATAAAGACTCAGAATGAATAGCTGAAGACTCTGTGAAGAAAAAATGATGAAAAATTTCAAGGCTTTGCCAAGGTAGAAAAACTTAACCACATTCGAAGCTACAAACAACAACAACAGGCTTTTACTCAAGGGAAAATAGGTACCCATTTCTCAAACCCAGATTAGTTAGTGGTGGCATTAGAGGTGATTACCAACTGAAGCATACTAAGCTAATGATGATGATGTAAGAACTTATTTTTTACTCTGATCAAGACCTATAAACAACACAGATCTAAAATTTTTATATAGCTCCCAAATTTTTTGCTATGCAGATACAGGTTTGGTACTCAAGGGCCTATGTTATTATTTAAGAGATCTAACAAAGCATTGAGGGAAGGATTTTCTTTCATTTT
Source organism: Cebus imitator (assembly GCF_001604975.1). Lineage (NCBI taxonomy): Eukaryota > Metazoa > Chordata > Mammalia > Primates > Cebidae > Cebus > Cebus imitator. Next base: position 13,003,131 of record NW_016107322.1, read on the forward strand.
CCATATACGTGTCATATATACTTGAGGAAGGAGAGCTGTGAACAACTTTATATCAAATAATATACACCCTTTAAAAAATAATTTGAGTAAAGGCCATCTCAAAACTAATGATATAGAAATGAAGAGTCTTATGGTGACAGAAGAATTAACAAAATCATTACAACAAAAAATAGGAAGACTTGGTCACACTGATTCCAGTAGCAGCAGTTACGGACTGTCCTTAGTGCCTGATATTCCATACCTAATTCAATTATCTCAAAGGTCCTATAAACTATTACAATTTTCATTTGATGGATGAGAAAATATGCTCCAAGAGGAAGAATAACAAAGACCAAATCACAGAGCTACTACATGATGAGGCCAGTATTTGAATCATGTTAGTCTGGCTCCTGCTTCTGTCTGTATGTGCTCTTACCCTCCATGAGAAGTATGAAACAAACTAGATCCAGCCCAGCATCGATCTACTGGGTAGAAATGCAGATAATACCTGTCTTAGACAACTCACTCTGCTATAACAAATACCATAGACCGAGTCACTTAAACATTTCTCTTTTACAGTTCTGAAGGCTGGAAGTCTAAGATCAGGGTGGCAGCACAGTCCAATTCTTGGATAGCTCTCTTCCCAACTTGCAGAGCACTGTCTCCATGTTGTCTCACATGGTGGAGACAGGAAGCATCTCTCTGGAGTCTCTCATAAGAGAACTAATCCCATTCATGAGGGCTCTCCCTTTAAGATCTAATTCCCTCCCAAAGGCCCCACCTGCAAGTACCATCACAGGGGGGATTAGGGCTTCAACATATGAATTTTAAGGAGACACAGTCAGTCCACAGCAGACATTTAACTAAATTTTATGTCTGCCCTCTCAATTAAAGCCATCCTGGATCCTGTGCTTTAGCAATTAAAATTTTTCTATGGATTTTCTTTTTATAGAAAAGCACACTAGTACATTTTTGCAAGCCCTGAAAACATGAGGCAGGTCTATAGAGCAGCTACACCAGATAAAAAGCTACATCAGGCTGTCAAAACACAGGCTCCCCTCGACTACACTGCCGGGATAAGTTACCATTCCCAGGCAAGTAAGTGATAGAGAATGATCCGGGCTACTCTCTGTATATTCAACCTTAAATAGCAACAAAGTGTTTTGTTAATGTTTACAACACGCCTAGCATGAACCTTGATGCCAGAAACTTGTGTAGGATAACAACAAAAGTATAATAAAAGAGAGTGACAGAGCAACAGAGAGAGTAAGAAAATAATAAAAAGAATTCATTTTATCAAGTGGCTTCCAGGATCTTTACAGAGAGGTAAATGCCTTTATTCTACTTCCTTGCAGCAGAAGGCTTTGTATTTCACGGAGAAAACTGGAGCCAGCAGACAAGAACTCTCTCAGCTTTCCTCTCTCAAACCTACCAACTGGTAAGTGCGGCCACCTATACCTCCTTTCCTTCAGTCTGTGGGAAAGACATGTTTTGTTTTTTTTTCTCTCTTATTCAAGGCTAATTCCTTGATTCCGTTCTATTTTGTACACTTTTTTTAATGTTCTGATGTTTTTAAACATTGTTCTCAAGCTCTTTATTCTCAGCACTCAAATATGATGAACTGATGCACTGGCTGAAAGAACATTAACAACAATGAAGAAAACTTCTCTTTTTGATCCAAGGCATTCTCTGGTTATCCAACCACTGATGGACCAATTTCCTGACTGCCATCTCCACTTCCTCATAACTCTTCAGCTGCTAAAATGTGTCTGAAATACTCTGGCAAAGGTCACCACAGACTTGTCAATTTCTAGTCCCAACAGTTCTCTCCAGACTTCAAGTAACATGCCTTTTCAGTGGCATTTGAAACCCCTGGTTCCTCCTCCTTGGGCTTCAATGATACCCACCTCAGTTGGTTCTCTCAAACACAACAATGAAGATGGGAATGAAAATGAAGGAGGGCATTTGAAAACTACTTCAGAGTTAAACTTGATAAGAAGACTGTTTGGCTATTAGGTGTGGCAGAGAAAAATAATATTTCACTCCGGTGGTTCTTTAAATGGGACAGTGAATATGAAAGTAAGAGAGAAGGAAATTTTAAGAAAGTAGAAGTAGTCAACAGCATCTACTTTCTGCAGCACCTACTACTGCAGGAAGATCAAGTAGGAAAAGATACCTACATGAAGGAGGGAGGAAAGGAAGGTAAAATAGGGAATGCAGGTACATGATGTGCCAACTTCTATCATTATGTTTGTTTCTTATTACAAAAAAGGATATATTCTGCATAGAAAAAAATATATTTAAATTTTAAAGGCACTAAAACATATTCAAACCACATCCACCTCTACATTATGAATGCCTTAGTGTTAAATCTTATTTTTTACTACATAGGCATTTGTATGCAGGTGCATGTGTCTATATAGTATAAATTGTATATAAAAGTATATACATACACTTTTCTAACATAATTTTGTATCCTTTTATCACATACTACATGCTCAGCATCACCCCTATCAGTACATATTCATTTATTACAGTAGTTCCCCAAGCTGGTTCTCTTTAAAAGTTCAAAAACCATAAAGACTCTATTACAGATCTTTGAATCAGATCCAGGAGTGGATCTTTACTTTTATAAGCTCCCTAAATGTTTGCTATGCACACACAGGTTTTGTAACCAATAGTCTATGGTGTCATTCTAGAAATCTGATGGAGAAATGAAAGAGGGACTGTCTTTCTAATATAATTAAGGAAGAAGAATGATGAGCAAGTTTATATGCAGAGAGAAAGAAAGCAGCAGATGGAGCGGCTGAGGGGAAAAGAAGAGGTAAACAGATTTACAATATTCAAACTATTGATCTGTGGCAGCAATTTGTTCTATCAACTTTTGAAAGTGCATGGAAAAGACAAATGGAGATATAGAGATCTTCTTAAGAAAATGATTGGGAAGTCAAAAATTTTCCTTTCTGCTGGCTTCTCTCTTCTTTGAAAAGTCAAGACAACTATTTATTATGTGAATGAAAAATGAGGAGGTGGTAAAATAAGGAATTCTGAAGAGAGTAGTGAAACTGAAATAGCTACCATGGAGAATATAAGAAAGAGCAGGCTCGGGGGTGTGCAAATGTTTCTGTGGAATGTTGATGGCCATCATTCTGCAGAAGCAGCAGTTGATGTCTCAATGTGATTTTCCTCACTGTTCCCAGAAACTATGCAAAAGCAGAGAAATTAGACATTACAGATTTACAAGGTGTGCACAGTGGAAGCTCAAGGTTCAAAAGAGATGAAATTGTTCAAAAAGAGATCAAGGAGTCTGGAGTAGCATCAAAGAAAAGTAGTCAAGTCACAAAACGTCGTAGATCGAGACTCCCTGTTCAGTCTGGAGTGTTTAGCATCATGAAATTTAAAACAGAAAAATTCTGCCACAGCAATCTTTATACCTTTTACACAATAAAGTTTGATAATATCACACCAAAAAGTCTTGCTTGCTACCCCATCACCTTTCCTAAGCATATCAAAACCTCTAAAAAAGCAGAGCCATTCTAGCAGATCCACAGATGCATGAGAGGAAAATAATGCTTACTGTTGTTACACGAAGTGGGGAAATAGTGTGCTACTCAGCACTATTGTGGATATAGCTGGCTTGTGCATCAATTTAGAGTGATAACTCCCTATGAACTCCCACAAGTAGCCTAAATCTATACCTATCGTAGCATTTACTAACTACACTTATTACATTTGCTTATAAGTAGCACTTACTACATTTGTCTATATTGATTTACCCTTCTTTGACTGTCAGTTTTCTGAAGGTAGGGATCAAGATTCATTCTTCTTTGTACTCCAAAGCCTGGTATAGAATCACTCACATAATAAGTACTCAACAAGTGTTTACGAAAAGAATAAATTTTCACCTTTTTAGGCCTAATGAAGATCATATTAAGCTAACTCAGCAAGTGAAAATTTAATAAAGAATAAAATTAACCCCCCCAAAAACGTATCTTTTTAGTTTTGCAAATAAATGTAAATAGTATTCTTTCATTATACACTAAGATTATATTAATAAGAATTATATCTGTGTTTAGCAAATAATGTACATGATTAAAATGCACAAAAGATCTGGGTGGTTCCTTTTGTTAATCTTTTCAATTAGTATGGCTCACTAACCAAATTATGTAGACATAGATTTAAAAGCAAAATTACAGTAATTTTTAAAAACTTGAATAGCATGAATGTATTTACTTGTATTGTAAAACATATCTTAATTTCCTCTTATGTCCTAATGTCAAAAATATTGTATATAATATAATGAATCCTATATATAAATTACACATACAATTACTATTATATAAATAAACAATACTCATTCAACATATCAAATACCACCATTTAAAAAAAAAGAATCTTCTAAAATGTTCAATAGAATATTAATCTAAAAATTCACAAAATGCCAAATTATCTATACCCAAATACTAGCAGCATCTAAAACCTATATATGTGATTTCTATATTTATAAGACACATAAGACATAATTTTTTAGACTATGTTCCTTTTTTTTTTTCTGAAATCTAAAATCCAAGAAAATTGAATCACTTTTAAATGAACCAGTGTGTTTATTAGATCTGTAGGGTGTAAGAAAAACTTCAATTGCTACTCTACGTCATGCTGATACAGGCATAAACTCTCAGGTTAAATTTCTCTCTTTGTAGTACAAGTTTCAATTTGGATTTTAAAAAGCTTGAGGCCATCGATTTTCACATCTTCCCTCACTCCCATTTCAGAAATCAGGGACCCAATTTTAGGAAAATACTGGCAAGTTATATGGAGGTTTAACATGTTCAAGAATAAATCTGACTGACATTACAGCAATTCCATTAAAATAAAGAACATTTAATCCACCAACAATTGCCATGTTTTCTGTCTTTAATGTAATAGCCATTTGTTTAAGGTCAAAGTAAATAGTCATGTTTTTCTTAACTACTCTACTAATTAGATTTTATAAACTCTTAAATTTGAAACAAAATCATTAAAATGTTTTTGTCACTTTTAACTACTTCCTAAAATAGTCTGCAAGGCCCTACCTTATCATCTCACACAGAGCTCCCATCACTGACGGGCAAGTCCACTCTACCAGTCGTTGAACTAAGCTTCTTCCAGCCTCTCTTGACCACTGGCCATATTGAGGCAGCCAGGGGGAAAGGGGACCCCAGAGAAACTCCAACCAGCTTGCACTCTGGGAGGAGTGAACACCGGATATGTTCCTGCTGTGAAGTTAGTGCTGTTTGCAGTGGGGAGAGCCTGACCCCTCCTCTTCCTGGGTGAAACCAGGGATTCAATCTTCCAGGCAAGAAGGATACCATCAGGGATTCTGGCTTTGTGGAGGGTCTCTGTTTCCCTTTTTTTCCCTTTTCACCCCATAAAACTGTGCCTTATTCACCCTTCAAATTGTCTGCAAGCCTAATCTTTTGTGGCTGTGTGATAAAGACCCCATCTTTAGCTGAACTAAAGAAAAGTCTTGCAACAATACGTCCACTACACAAACTTTATAAATCTAATGCTCTAGAGACAGAGAACTATGTGCTTCCCCTACCTACCCCGAGTTTCTAATGAGTACAATAATATCTTCACAACTATGAAGTCCTACCAGAATCTGTCCTCCAGAAATAATGTGGACTTAAGTTCTCTGACACTACTCAACACCGACCAAAGTCGTATGTACATCCCCTCAGGGCAAACCCTCTGCGTTCATACTTCATCTCTAAATTTCTCTTATTAAGCTTCCCAAAGAAATGAATGAACTATATCTCAGTTGCAGCACTATCAATCAAACAAGACAGTAAGAGCTAGATACAAAAATAGCAACCAAACAGTAATAAGACAGATATTCGTCCGGCTCCGGAACTGGATCAGGCACACAGCAAACAATAAATGTGCATTAAATAAACAGTTACCAAAACTACTCACTATTTTATAGTTACATGTTTAAAACCACAATAGTAATTTTTTCCAATATATTTATGAAACATCTATGTATCAATTAATCAGGATATCATTAGCACTCAACCTAACGTGAATATCTCCAAACCATTCCATAATAGCATCCTCACCATAAAACACAAATTTCAATGATGAAAATCCTCTTTTTTCTTGTTGTTGTTTAAAAAAAAAGGGTTAAACCATTTATGACTGCCTTTATTATGTTTCTCTTTTATTCTACTTTTTATTGTCTTTATCATCTTGGTATTTTCCTCATTGTTTATTTATGATTCTCTTTATTGTCTTACTGTATTATTGTCCTATGCTAGACATTACAATTGTCTGTAAGCATGATTAAGTCCTACTAACATGAAGCAAAATTAATTAGTGAAGAAATATTTACTGTGAATTTACTAGATTTTAGGAACTATGCTAACAGCTCTAGCACACAGAATTTCATTTCATCTTACTTGCTATGGAGTACTATACACAGAAAGCTCTTCCTCTATGACTCATTATGAAGGTGTAAAACAAAATAAAGTCCAGATGAGGATGATCCATCTGCTTGCATGACTGGATTCCAATTTTCTGTATGCCTAACATGACCATGCCTTCTTATTCAGCCTCTGAAAGTGAATGAATCTTGATCTTAAATGAAAAAAGATTAACAACTGTATAATATTGCAATTTCCTTCCAGTCAATGATAACATATTTACAGGAGATTTCAGTTTGTGATTCCTCACTCTGTGAAGAGGAAGAAAAAGGAGAACAAATATGGACTATTTTATAAAAAAGCTTTTCCTTTAAAAATGAAATAAAATTATAGTAAATAGACAGCTTTTGACAGAGTTTATTTTGGTTTACCAGGTACAATTACTCTAAGATACTTTGTGCTAGTCAGCATGATCTAATCATAAAAAATAATCGAGTTTGATTTCTAAAGTTGGTTGCATGTAGTGGCTCACACCTGTAACCCAAGAAGGTCAAGGCAGGAGGAGGCCGCAAAGGGACCATCACTTGAGCTCAGGAGTTCAAGACCAGCCTGGGTAACATACCAAGACACCCCTCTCCATAAAAATTAATAAAAATTAGCTGGGCATGATAGCACATGCCTATAGTCTCAGCTACTCCATAGACGGAGGCTGAAGAATCGCTGGAGCACAGGAGTCGGAGGCCACATTAAGCTGAGATCATGTACTCTTTCCTAGGTGACAGAGCAAGACCCTGTCTCAAAGTTAAACAAATGATTTTTTAAATAAAATAATTTAATCAATCACCTAAGGTAATATGATTATTCATCTGGGAAGATTTTTAGGAAAAAGTAAACCAGTAAAAGAGAAAACCCCACTTCTGACTTAGTAACCCGTAGAAGAAGGGATCTGCAACAAGTTGACTGACAGGAGCCGAGGGCATAATCACACATTAGAACTGCAGCAATTGTTCTGAACCTTATTACCCATCTCTACTCCTCTGGCTTTTCTCAGGTGGGAAAACTGCCATGACCCGCACAGCCCAGACTTCAGCATCTTACAACAAGGGAGATCCACATCCTGAAACCAGGTGATGCAGAGCCAGGGCTGGGAGCAAGTACAGTGAAGACTGGTAGCTGGCCACACATCCTTCTGTATTCATCATACTTTTATTTTTAATGCCTTGGATTAAGAGTGCTCAATTAGACAGAATCACAGAATAAGTCTGGAGTACTCTAATTCCCTTTAATTAACCTAAAATGATTCTGTAAAGGGGAAGTTTGTAATTTGGCCAACTAATGTGCACAATATACAGTGTCATTTAAGTTTGCTTTTCCACCTCAAAGACTTCATGCTTCATATGCTTTAACTTCAGAAGAACAATGTCCATTGGGCGGTATCATGAATAAGAACCCAACCCATCAGATGCAAACATTTAAATACCAGAAAATATCGCTAGGTGTGCTAACAAGGTGTTAGGAGTTGAGAAGGCAGAGCCCCCTTTTGTTCTCAGTTTTCAGTTTGGCTTGATAAATGTGGTAATGTTCTCCATGAAGAAAAAATGTGAGCCATATTTTGATCCAATATACTGTTATGAAATGCTTTCAGAAAATTTCTTTATATGTTCATTATAATAATTCAATTAAAATATACCTTTTTGGGGCTAAACTTTATAAAGAATTCCTATTAAAGGCAAGTGCTGAATACAAGTTAAATACAAACTAACTATAAATTTAATTTAAGATTTTAAACCTATTTCTAACTTAAAGAAAGGTTAAAGCAATCTACTTTTAATTAAATATATCTATGGCAACTTAATTCTAAATCTTAAGGTTTTGCAACCCAATTTTTCATGATAAGAATATTACTAAAACTCATCTGCATTGAATGACAATCTTCCATTCCTCTCGGCTCTGACTCCATTATCTCTCTCATGGGAATGAATGCTTTGCTATGACTGATGATGAATAAGATATATAGGACAAATGATGCACTTTTTCATTTAAAAGACTAAAAAGGAAATTCACTTTAGTCTCCTTTCTGCCTAGTTTCATTAAAATCTAAATGCAGCTATTCTAAGAGATTTTTTTCTAGCTCAGATCAGCTTGACAAAAAATGTCTCATGTATCATTTAAATCAATTACAGATTCTCTGGAAATATACCTCAAATTTCCAGTTCAACAGTTTTAGTTTAAAAATAAACACATAAAATATTACCAAAAAAATACACAATCAAAAACAATCTTCAACAAACCATATCCCAAAAAACAGTATTGTTCATAATTATTATTAAATTATATTCCGAGTTATTTTTTGACTTTAGAAAGTACTTAGAAAAGTATCTATATAAAATTACTTCTCAGATATCTTTATAAAATTATATCTATTTTTATACCAAAAAAATCATACAATAATGGCCACAACTACTTATAATAATATCAAAATTTCAATTTAAGGTTATTAATGTATTAGCTGAGGCAATGACTGCTGGTTAGGAAGAAACCATCCATTTCCTCTGCTAGATGAGAAGGTTACTGTCCCTCTTGTGCATCACTGAAGTTCCAAGAATTATTTAGCACAGTATTTGGCACACAGAAGAGATTCAATAAATACTGTTACCTGAGGGAAGGAAAGCAGGGCAGATGAGAAAGAAGCTATTGAATTTACATTCCAGATCTTTTACATGGTCTTCTAATATCAAGAACCCTAACAGATTTTTGAAAGATGCATACACACTTACAACCATCAATATATATCATATATATAAACTATATATATCATGAATTTGATGTGAATAACAACACTATTTAGAGAATTATAAACACCTTATTAAGATTATATTCTGTAACTACAGAAAACAGAACAAAATAAAACTTTGTCATTACTTACCTAGAGTTTAGACATATTGGTAATCATGTATAAATTGTTTTATGATATTTTAGAAGTCTGTGATAATTGCTACAAAGTTAACTGCTTGTTTTATGTGAATTAAGAAATAAAATACCATCTTCTTTTCCCTAAGAACCCAGAGCCTTTTTGTAAGCCTGAAACGTTCTCTTTTTAACACCAGTTACTAGGCTTGCTGAGGATTAAGATGATCAAAGCAATACCTAAGAAAAAGGAATAACGGAAGGAAGGGAGGGAAGCGGGGGAGAAAAGGGGTGGGAGGTAGAGGAGGAAGAAGAAGACAGAGAGGAGGAGGAAGAGAAGGAGGAAGAAGGGGGGAAAGAGAAAGAAGAAAAGGTGGGAGAGAGCAACAAATGAACCAAAAATGTTTTCTTCCTCTTTGAACAGAAAGACACATAATAGTATATTCAAATGTAGCTATTTAAAGAAAGTAGAGGTCACCTAGAAGCAAATAAAATCAGAAATGGTTCTGATGACTTACGTTCTTTTGACACAGCTGCTTCAAGAGGCTCTCTAGACAGCAAGAGTGGGCAAAGGAATAGGGGAGAATTCTCCAGCTACCCCCACTCCTACCCTCCAGTCTCCCACCAATGCTGCCCACTAAACCAACTCAACAGATGCAGAGGACAAGGGAACCTGGCTTGAAAATGTAATTGAGAGTATGGCAGAGAAGGATGAGTGAAAGGAACATAAGGCAAATAAGGAAATGACTGACACAGGGAATATATGAATTTGGTAAGAGCATCAACAACCAAGACAAACCAAGAGGATCAAAACTAGATTGTTACCTGGTGTAATGCCTATGTGACATAGCTGAATTTCTACCCTGCCCTAAAATTGTTTATCCTTAAGAAACAAGATGCCTGTGACACAGTTTCCTTTGTAGCCAGACTAGCTGAGATTGGTTAGTACCTAGACAGCAGACTGAAGTACTTCAAAAAGACCTTGGGCTTCATTATAATCTCATTTCTATGCTAAATGACACTCCCACCAGTGCCATGACAGTTCATAATCACCATGACAATGACTGGAAGAGGCCATAAAGGACAAAAAAAGGCCGACCTCCAGTTCTAAAATGTTCACCACCCATGTCCAGAAAAATTGTGAATATTCTTTTTGCTTTTTAATGTTCAACTTAATTAGAGCAAACCTACATTTTAATTTCCTCATCCTTCACTAGATCGAGAAGTTGATTTGTGAGCCAAGCTCCCTCTTCTCAATTCCACGGCCACTGAATAAAGCCTGTATCACTTGACACTCACTTTAAGTTTGCATATTGTTTTGGCAGCACCAAACATGCAAAGACCCCATTTTTGGGGGGCATTGGCCTTGTCAGTAACCATATATTCATACAAAAATATGTACACACATTTTCACAACAGTATAATTCACAACAAATAGTAGGAACAACCCAAATTACCATCTACTGAGGAATGAATAAACAAAATGTGGACTACCTATACGGTGTAATTGTATTTGGCCATAAAAAGTACTGTTACATGCTACAAAGTAGATGAACTTTAAAAAATAGTATGCTAAGTGAAAGAAGCCACACACAAAAGGCCACATGTATGATTCCATTTATATGATATATCCAGAATAGGCAAAGCCATAGAGATTAACTAGATTAAAATCATAAACTAGATTATGATAATCATAATCATATCATAACTAATTAAAATCATAAACTAGATTAGTGATTGACAGGGGTTGGTTGGAAGGAGAGGGGAACTGGAACTAACTACTAACAGGCATGAGGTTTCTTTTTGGGGTGGTGGAAGTGTTCTGAAACTAGACAGTAATAATGATTGCACAACATAGTAAGTAAAGAAAAAAAACCACTGAACTATGTACTTTAAAGGAGCCAATGTTATGTTATATGAATATCCCTCAACTTTTAAAATATTAAAATGAAAAAAAAAAGAAAAAAAATACAACAAGTAAGAGTATTAACAGGCCTTCAAGATTTGAGTTAAAACTCACTTATGTGTCCATGGTTGTTAAAAGACAATGGCATCAATACTGAAGGTCATTCACTCTAGCTGAAAAAAAAAAAAATGTGGTATTTTCAGCTTCCAAATCTCTAAATAACACATCTGAAGCAATTCTGCCACTAATTTATAATCGAGTAAGATGGCTAAGTCATTTTTTCAGGAATCTATAATGAGAGGGGTCTCTGGCCATCGTAATTAAAATGAATACTTTCATAGTTTCATAGGATGAACTGGCAAGCTATAATACAAAGAAGAAAAAGTTTCCCCTTTTTCTTCCCTAGATCTAGTCAAGCTTAAAAGTACCTCTAATTTTTTTCTTAAAAGAAAATAGTTCAACAGGGATTGAAAATATAAATAGTACAAGACAGTAATAGGGAACTGAGGAAAATAATTTGAAATGAAGAGAGAGCTACAGATTCAAAGTTTGACAATAAACCAGAAAAAGCATCAAGCCTAATCAGTGAATTCCAATTCACCTACATGAAGCAACTGCCTGGATGAGCAAAACAAACAATGCTGTTCACCTCTGACAGATTTCCACATTTCTCTAAACCTCTCCACAATGCAAAGTCATACTCAGATAAGCTATCTGTGGAATAAGAAAGAAAATACTAACAAATTAAATTGAGTTGCCTTAAACATCTATCGTAAGTGACAGCTTCTTAGAATAATGCAATTTGAACTTAAAATGAATAGTTTTGTTGTGATCAAGATACAAAAAATGTTGACATATGTTGTAATCAGTCACACTTGGGGCTAGATGTGACTGTTATAAAATAGAACATCACTTCTCTAAGAAAACATCTAACTTGATAAGAGAATATGAATAATGCACTTTCTTTGTGTAAGTAAACGGTGAGCTTAACAAAGCCAATTTAATAAAATTATCAAAATTTCAAAAGACAACTGCTAAAGAACAACCATAAACAAGATAATTTTACAGACATTCACTACAAGTGAAATACCAAAATTGTATTATCTACAGAGCAAAAAATTTAATAGAATATTTTTAAAAAGTAATATGAGGCTAGGAAATTTACATTTATGTTACATAGTTCAAAATCTACTTTTTAGCCTTATGGTCCGTATCAGGAAAAACTCTCTCAAACCATGTTTTTCCCATACTCTGACACCACAACAATCATCAACACAGAAGAGGACTTCTGTGGCCAACAGTATGGGAATTTCTCCCCACCATCAAGCAGCAAATATCAGCTGGGTACCCTCCAATTCAATCCTGACACAATCTATTGGGAGACACTGTCAGATCCCACATGTTGGGGGCTCAGTCCCCAAGACTGCCCCCCACACCAATAAACACCAGTCACAAGTCTGGGCCTCTGGAACTTCAAGTTGGGGTTCCCATGGTCTCAACTTCAAGTTTGGATTCAATTAGTTTGCTAGAGTGGCTCACAGAATTCAGAAAAGCACTTGCTTATGTTTACCAGTTTATTATAAATTATACTGCAAAGGACACAGACAAAGACATGCACAGGGTAAGGTATGACAGAAAGGGCAGACAACCTCCCCCACGGTATGAGGTCGGACCCTCTCAGAGTGGAGTCTTAACAATCACAATCAGAAAGGTGGGGAAAGATTAGAGTCCTGCCTTAGAGCAGGTGGAAGGAAAGCAGAAGAAAGATTCTGTTATCCAGGCCTACCCTTGAAGGCTAACACACACAGCATTTTAACAAAAGACTTTAACAAGGAAAATAGGAGTTATGAGCCAGGAACCATAAACAAAAACCTAAGATATATAATATATATAATATATATTATATTGAAGGCATTATATATATTAGGCATGATATCTATTAGGTATATTTTATATTAGGTATTATATACTTTAAATATATATAATTATATATATATAATATATTTAAACATATATATAGGTCTTTCTATACATATATTTTATATATAAAATATATTAGGTTTATATATAGCTTACAACACCATAAGGTCTCTAACAGCAATCTCCTAAAATCCCAGAAGGTAAAGATGCTTTTCAGTAAAAATAATAGCATTAGGCATTGTAACAAAGCTCCATGATCCAGCGTAACTGGAGCCGGAAGTTGGTATATACACTGAAAATACTAGTTAAAAGAGGGAATAATAAAATACACACACATACAAACACATCAGTAAACTTGTTATTTTAACTTAAAACCCAAATATAAATATACATTCATCCATCTTCTAACATAAAACTAAAGTTTGGGTCCTCTGATAAGGATTTCATAAGATCTTTCTTATATAAACATACATCTCCAATGCAACATTTATAATTCCCAACTCCCTTTTGACAAAAAAGAATGATAGCTAAAAGGTTCATGTGAAATAATATATATGCAAAATTCAGTTAGGTTTATATCTTTTTTTTTTAAGTTCACTTAAACATACTTAATTCAAAATACTTCTTACAACTTGCCCTTACTGAAATTTTCCCAAAATTCAATAACTTTCCTTCCTGTTTCATTCATAGATCATCACTTTATATTAAATTATGTTATAGAATTATAATGTAAAAAATAGCATTGCTAGGATTAAGGGGGAAAACCTAACACATAGTCTTAACTGGTAGAAGCAGAACTGTATACCTGTAGCCCAGACTATAGTCGAATACCTATGCTCAGTATTCTGTGGGAATTAGCAGCATTTACAATGAAATCTGTTAAGCAGAAGTTAAGTTCACTATGTCTACTAAACAGAGATTGGTTAAGGAAACCTCCAGGGTATGTATACTCCATCGAAAGTGGACAACCCATTAGGTAAAATAGGTTAAAGTGATGAGAGCAACAATATCAGATTGGAAAGCCAAATAAAGTACCACAAAATTTTCTACAAAACACTATTTGCTGAATACTTACTTTAGGTTCACATACCTCAAAGAGGTCACTTCTCAGCATAGGTACTGGTTTGGTCAACAAACCTAAATCCTTATATTCGTGCCTTGTAGTTTGCTACCACTTTGCCAAAATAAACAATATCTAGAATCCCCAGATCACATCTAAAAACTTGCTTTCTAAGAACAATTTCCAATAAACCTAATTGAAGGGAAGTCACATAACAAAAATGCATTAACAGAGGACCCACAGGGAGTTGAAAATGTCTATCTAACAAAAGACTCCTTGGAAGTCCCTCTGAATTCAGACCTCAAGAAATCTTCTCAACAATCTGTCTGGATCACTACCCTGCCAAAACAACTCTCTTCCCACAAAGACTGTAAGAGATCTAGAATATCAAAAAATCTGGAAAGTTTACACCATATGTCCCCAATACAGTTTACACATTTATCTCCAATGAGCCAGAAGAAGAACCACTGTTTAGAGCACTCAACTGTGTTTTCAAACTCTTAATCCCACCCTTTTTTATTTTACACACCAATTCATGGTGATTTGTCTATTTTTTATTTTTATTTATTTATTTATTTATTTTCTGGTAAAGATAGGGTCTAGCTCCATTGCCCATGATGGTCTCAAACACCTGACTGATCCTCCCATCTCAGCAGCCCAAAGTGCTAGGATTACAGATTACAGGTGTGAGCCACTATGCACAGCAGGCAATTTCTTTTTTAAATAGCATTTATATTTGATTATTCTAAGGACCTGTACCTAAAATAGTCTCAGGTCAGCAGGCACACAAAAAAAATTTACAACGTATATTATAAAGATGGGTCATACATTATTGTTCCAAATTTTTCATGAGCCATGTACGTGTCTCTTGGCAGGACAGAACTAATAGGATAGATATATAAAGGGGAGTTTATTAAGCATCAACCTGTACAATGACAAGGTCCCACAATAGGCTGTCTACAAGCTGAGGAGAAAGGAGAGCCAGTCCAAGTCCCAAAACTGAAGAACTTGGAGTCCAATATTCAAGGGCTAGAAACACCCAGCATGGGAGAAAGATGTAGGCTAAGAGGCTAAGCCCGTCTCTTTTTAACATTTTTCTTCCTGCTTTATATTCACTGGAAGCTAATTAGACTGTGCCCACCAGATTAAGGGTGGATCTGCCCTCCCTAGTCCACTGACTCAAGTGTTAATCTCTTTTGGCAACACCCATACAGACACACTCAGGATTCATACTTTGTATCCCTCAATCCAATTGAGCTGACACTCAGTATTAGTTAACTATCACAGGCCTCCATAAAAGATTTGGCTTCCATGCCTCATTGACATAAGGCTTGGCCATGTTATTTGGCTAATGAAATGTAAATGCAAATCACATATGTTACTTCTAAGCTGAAGTTTTTAGAGCCGTCACAGAGTTTCTTCATTGCTCTTTCTCTCTCTCCTGGGATCTGTGTCTCCCATATTGGGGTTACTCTATTAACCTGTATTCTGGAGTGAATTTGACAGTTGGGGGAGAGCCACAGCTGACAACTACAGCCAATATGAACGAGAAAGAGGGTTTTGTTGTTGTGAGCCATCAAAGAGTTGTGTGTAAAATGCCACACCACAGTGAAAACTGACTAATAAGCCATAATAAAATAGATGAAGGAAGAAAATTCAAAACAAGTTGGTATCAGAACAACACCCCTGAACCAGAAAGGGCTTCAAATCAATAAATAATCATCACTAATTTTGATATCAGTGTTTCTCAGACTATGATTATATACCAATTACCTTTCCTAAAAAAATTTATTTTACCATAAACCAACAACTATATAAATAAAATTATTCAAAAACTGAAAGAAAAAAGGCTCAAAATTCAAGCCCACATTTTTGTATTATAACTACTGGATTCCACAGAAATAAAATGATCCTGCTAAATTGCTATCAACATTCCTAAATGCTTCCTCCCAATTTCTGATAATATCACTGCAAACAGATTACAGTTCACAGGACCCGCCGGTCCACAGAGCACACATAGGGTAGCACGGTTCCAGGGCATGTGGGATTAATAAATATGACGGTTTTTATGACACTGAAAACTAATATAACTGAGAAAAAATTATAGACAAATTTGGCCCCCAAAAAACAGGTAAAAATTCTTCTTACTATCTTTCCCACTCTGCAAAAATATCAGTGGTTCCTGTTTCTATAGGCATAAAAATCAAGGTTTGTTCTTTTTTCCTTTCTTGCAGTCTATCAGTGACAGACATTTAGGTTATTTGAAAGGTGCCTAGCTCCCAGACTTAGTAATTTTAAATGAAATGCTTTCTACTATAGCAAATAGGAACCCAATTATTTTATATTGACATATGTAGTTTACTGCCTTTCTCTCTAGATACTGGAAAGCAGCTAGTTATTTTCAATTATTTAGCAACCTGCGAAAAACATGATTTAGAACCAAAACTCCAAGCATATTTTAAATCACATCTAATTTTCTAAAGAATGAATCTTTGCTGTATCGCAGATGATTCAAAATTTTAGAAATTCATCTCAACCCTTTAAAGTAGCTTCTGGTTTGCCCAGAAATACTTTTTCAGTGGTAAGATTCCAATCCTGATGAATGCCATTATATATACACCATCCTTCTAGGTTGCTGCAGCAGCTGTTAGCTAAAAAAAAAAAGTTGTTTAAAAATGACTAGAAGAAAAAGAAATGATTGTTTTATTTTCACTCAAATAAAGAAAAATATATGTACTATATTTAAAGTGAAGCTGTTTTCCAAGAAGTTTTAAAAATGTGGATGGCAAAAGCCACATCTGTCATAGTTTTGGCAAAACAGTGACTGTTTTACTTTTGAAACCCTCAACTGCCTTTTGAAATTAATAGTAATTTTCTGAAATTAAAAAAAAAAAAACCTTTGCAAATAAGAGAGGATTTTTTAAATCTCGCCAATTAACATTTCTGTAGCACTGATTAAGGTACAAAATTTCTCACATTCACAATCTAGTTAGTACCCAGAGTAACTCAGGCAGTTAAAACAAATATCATCACATTTATCCTCAATGAGCCAGAGAAGAGCCATTGTTTAAAGAGCTCAACTGTGTTTTCAAACTCTAAATCTCATCCTTTTTTATTTTACACGGCAAGTCATGGTGATCTCTCTCTCTCTCTCTCTCTCTCTCTCTCTCTCTCATTCTTTCTTTCTTTCTTTCTTGGTAGAGACTTGATCTGTCGCCCAGGCTGGAATGCAGTGGTGCAATCTTGGCTCACTACAACCTCCACCTCCTGGGTTCAAGCGATTCTCCTGCTTCAGCCTCCCGAGTAGTTGGGACTACAGGCGACCACCACCACACCCAGCTAATTTTTGTATTTTTAGTAGAGAGAGACAGGGCTTCATCATGTTGGCCAGGCTGGTCTTGAACTCCTTACCTTGTAATTCACCCTCCTCGGCTTCCCAAAGTGCTGGGATTGCAGGTGTGAGCCACTGCATCCAGCCTCTATTTTTAGTTTGTATGTATTTATTTATTTTCTGGTAAAGATAAGGTCTAGCTCTGTTGCCCAAGATGGTCTCAAACACCTGACTGATCCACCCACCTCAGCATCCCAAAGGATTACGATTACAGATTACAGGTGTGAGCCACTGCAACTGAGCTGGCAGTTTCTTTCTTAAGCAACATTTATATTTGATTATTCTAAGGACCTGTACCTAAAAAAGTCTCAGGTAAGTAGGCACAAAAAAAAAAAAAAAAAAAAAAAAAAAAAAAAAAAAAAAAAAAAAAAAAAAAAAAAAAAAGAAAGAAAAAGAAAAAGAAAAGAAAAAAAATCTTCTTTTTTGCTCAACTACTATTAGGAAAAAAATGGATTTTATGTAAACAAGGGGAAGATGAAATAGAGGCCCTGAAGCGTGGTGCATGCCTGCGTGCGTGAGTGTGTTTGTGTGTGTGTGTTAAGGCACGGTCAGCTCAGTCATCTAACAGTATATTTTCACCCAGGTTGTCATCACATTAAAAACTGTGAGTTCACTAAAGCTATACTGACCCATGTGTATATCTTTTTTTCCAAAGAAACCTTCTAGATTTATCATTGGCTCAAAATGCAGGCTACACTCTCAATTTTCAAATTTTTGTTTGTTTTTGAAAGTCAAAGCCCATTAGTAAGAAAAAGTTGAGATCCTGTTCACAAAGAGACTTTGAGATCCTGTAACTTTGGGCATAAGAAAAGACATCCTTTCATCTAAAAAATAAAATAAATTATATATTTAAGTTTTCCCAATGTACTGCCTGTCCTTAACTATTTTCTGTCATAATTTCATTTATTGTAGTCTTTTCTTATCTCTTCAATAAAAATAAATGCCCACTGATTAAATCTACTGCTTTTCATGCCCTTTGTCACTAAATAAATATTTGTTGATTGAGAATCATTAACTGAATGTTATCACAAGGATATGGAGAAATTTAAAATTATGCAATATAGCTTTATAAAGAGTGGAATTTAAAAAATCACTGCAAATTGGGGGAAAAAACTTAGCAGAGGACATTTTTACAATAAAATATGGACCCGGTAATTTTAGTTTGCTCTTTACAAAATATTTTTTTCAATTTCTGTACTTTTAATATTTAAGCATTAAGTCCAAGAACATAAATTTTTTAAATGCAATTCTAGAAACACACACAGCACAACTTTAATAAATGAACAATTGTCATTATGACAGTTCACAAATCTAGTTTTCATACAGTTCCCTTCATATATAGAGAGAGAGAGAGAGAAAAAAAAAAGAGAGAGAGAGAGAGAGAGGAGGTGGGGGAGTTTTGCTCTTGTTGCCCAGGCTGGAGTGCAATGACATGATCGCAGCTCAAGGCAACCTCTGCCTCCTGGGTTCAAGCGATTCTCCTCCTCAGCCTCACAAGTAGCTGGGATTACAGGCACATGCCACCAAGCCTGGCTAATTTTTTTGTATTTTTAGTAGAGATGGAATTTCTCCATGTTGGTCAGGCTGGTCCTGAACTCCAGACCTCAGGTGATCCGCCTACCTCGGCCTCCCAAAGTGCTGGGATTATAGGCATGAGCCACCGTGCCTGGTCCCTTTCCTATATTTTGTATTTATGAAAACTATTAAGTAGGTTTCATCATAAATATGGGAGTGGGGGGACCAAATACAGCTATCAGATATTAATGGTGGTTCTTATAGTAGTTGGGTATCTTTATACAGAAATGTAACTTAAACATTCCCAATATCCTCAACCTCTACATGGAATTTTTAAAAAGAAAACTAGTAAAATAGAATGCCAAGCTAATCTGAATCAACAGATCTCATGATCTTTTACAGAACTGTCTATGGAATTTTCCAACAACTCTCCAGAAACATTAAATTTCTGGGACTACACCATGAATTATTTTCAGTCCTTAGACCTGTACTTTCCAATAAAGAAGCCAGTAGCTACAAGAGGCGATAGAGCACTTGAAATGACGCTAGTGCAATTTAGAAACTGAATCTTATATTTTATTTCATCTTAATTATTAAATTTAAATTGTAAAAGTGTTATTCAAGTCAGTTACTGGAAAACTCTTAATTTTGTTCAGAAAATACTGGATATATGAACATACTTTTACACTGAAAATTATACTAAATTTAAATTAAGTATAGTCTGCCCTCTGGTTTTGCATCTACTGATTCAACAAACCTTAAATGGAAAGTATTTGGAAAAGAAAAATGGATGATTGCATCTGTACTAAACACTTAAACAGTCATTGTTTTCTTATCATTATTCCCTAAACAATACAGTATAACAAATATTTACACGGCATTTACATTTTATTAGGTATTGTAAATAATCTATACATGATTTACAGTGTAAGGGAAGATGTGCCTAGGTTATATGCAAATACTACATCATTTTATACAAGAGACTTAAGTATACTTGGATTTTGGTATACACAGGAAGTTGTAAAACAAGTCCCTCATTGATATGGAAGGATGACTGTATTTGCAATGAAAACTTGCCATCTGAATTAAGACTTGCTGTACCCAGATTTCAAAGATGTGATACAATAAAAGAATGAAAATCTCAATAAAATTTACATTGATTAGATGTTAAAATAATATATGAGGTAAATATACTTTATTACCACCAAATTTTATTCTACTGTTCTTTCACTTTTTTAATATTGTTACTAAAATTTCTGAACTACATATGTGGTTTGCATTTTATTTCTGTTGGACAGTACTGTCTTAGACAATGATATTAATATAAAACCAAAAGTTCTGTTAAGTCAGGTTCCTTGAAGAATAATTTACATTGCATTAAAATTCATCCTTTACATGTACATTCATCCTTTACATCTAAACATTTTGATAAATTCATACAGTCAGGTAACCAGCACCGCAATCAGGATGTAAAACATTCTCACCACCCCCAAAAGTTCCCTCATGGCCCTTTGTAATCAACCTTAACCCACCACCCCAACCCCTGACAACAATCATC
The DNA here is from genome assembly GCF_001604975.1 of Cebus imitator. NCBI lineage: Eukaryota > Metazoa > Chordata > Mammalia > Primates > Cebidae > Cebus > Cebus imitator. The sequence continues at coordinate 13,023,768 of NW_016107322.1, forward strand.
TGTTTTGTCCCTACAGTTTTGCTGTTTCTAAAATGTCATAAAAATTGAATAATACAGCATGCAGACTTTTCAGCCCAGTGAAATCAAATTTTAAATATTATATCATTCTATGGTATTAAAGGATTATGATCAATTTGATATTTCTTTTCCTTGTATCAAGAACCTTTATCAAGGCCTATTTTTTTCCCATTATTCCACTTTCAAAAGTGAACTTTCTTCCTTGTCATCATTCTAGTAATGTATTTACCCTTCAAGAAGACTTAGTATGATTGTATTATAGTTATTTACATTAGAGTCCTTCCTCCCCCCAGACTTAGCTAGAAACCTGACTTTGCTTTCCACAGCATTAACTCTGTCTAGTGCAGTTAACAGTGCAAATGACAATGCTGAGAAGATATTTCCCACTGTGTTCTAAAACAAAGTAAAGAACAAAAAAAAAAAAGAAATGAGTGATGGAGGTTATCCTCCAGATTAGATATCTACTTTTATTGAAGACTCCAAAAAGAGTAGAAGGCTATACAGAGGATCCCTGAACTATGAATCCAGCCAGCCAGGGGTGAATGTTACTGGAGCTTTAACTATGCCAGTATTTTTACCTGGATTGCTATTGGTTTTGTCAGAGCTTGCTAACAAAGTTGAGTAAATTTGGAGTCGTCTTTCTAAGAGCAATTTCTCATAAACCTTGTTATTTCTAGTATATGATTTTATAGAACAAAAAGTTTTCCAAGAATACATGTATCACATTATAATAGAAACAGCTGTACCACACAAAGAGCTTAACAAAATTCTAACATTCTATCTGAAAAGTCAGATATTTATTTGTAATCATTAATGTTCATATAAATATATAAAATATAAGAAATATATCTATTAAATAGTTAATTAAGTATTACTATTAAGTTCAATGCTTTCAAGTACTTACTAAAGTCTCCAGTAAGAAAAACTCCTTCTGCTCCTGGGGCCCATTCTTTGCAGTATAAACCACCATCAGCACATTTGTGGACGCCAAATGATTCATAGCCTCTGGAAAACTTATCAATACCGCCTTCATTTTCTCCAATGCTGTTCAAAATTTGGCTAAACTTCTTATACCTTTGAAGAAGTGTGAAAGAAAATAAGTTAGAAAATTAAATGGTCTTCTAGAAAAGCTACTGTACTTAAGTAACTTCTTTAGTCTTATTCAGGGAAAAAAAGACATTATTAAAGAGGAATAATATGAATAATTTCATTATTAGTAGAGGTTACTAGGTAGGATAGAATCATTCTTATTTAAAATAAACTGAGCTAATCTAACTAGCATTTTTTGTAACTTCAAGCACTGGTATGAGAGAGGAAATATGACGGTTATTCTATTCCATAAATTATTTTTTAAAAACTAGCATTACAGCAATTTCCATGTCAAGACAGTGTAATGAAACAGAATCTCCACATCTCTCTGCTCTGGTTCCTAAAAAAATGAAAGTAACACAGTCAAAATTCAGCAAGAAAAATAAAATTAGTCTACTGCAGAGTTTGGCAAACTTTCCCTGTGAAGGGGCAGACGGCAAATATTTTAGGCTTTGTCAGCCATATGGTCTCTGTCACAGCTACTCAAGGGTGTCTCTGAAGTATGAAAGGGCCATGGACAATAAGTTAATGAGTGGGTGTGGCTGTGTTCCAATAACACTTTATTTACAATAACAGGTGGTGGGCCAGATTTGGCCTACAGCCTTTTCCTTCATTAAAGCAACTAAGCATGGCAAGAACATACATCATATCAAAGTACAAAAGCCAGTGGCCACAAGAAGAAATCAAAGATTTCTAAGCAGGACCAAGAACAGCACATGCCTGCTCCTGACCCTCTCCCAGTTCCCCTGGATTAGGTACTGGTACACCAAAAAGTACTACCCTATTTTCATTAGAATCCCCTATATCCAGTAAGAAACAAACTAGATAAAACTGGAGAAGTAAACCATGTGGCAGTTGCTCTATGTCAGAAGTGAAGGTTACAGAGCTATACAATGAACTAGGCAATGCCAATAAGCTTCTCTACACCTCCCCGTAACCTGAGGGGTAAGCAGTCTTTCCCAGAAAGATGGCAGGAATCTAGGCACAGAATATCCAGGGAATATAAAAAATTTGATGTGCAGAATAATGAACAACATCTCAATTTAGCTATACAGAAAATAAACAATTTTACAAATAATTCACATTATACAACTTAATGTAAAATAAACCCAAAATAATAAGAGCTGAAAGATTATATAACAAAACAACAGAATGATAAGAAAAAGGAGATTGTAGACTTAAGGAAATAAATAGAGGAACAAATTATATCACTAGATAATGAAAAATAAGTTAGACTCAGAAAGAAAAGTACATACTATAGCAAAAATAGCAATTCCTTAAATGAATAAACAATTGAGAATTGAAATAATTAAAGAAAAACAAATTTGAATATATTAAAGAGAATCTAAGACATAACCAAAATAGACAAAAAAAAAATCCAAATATGGATAGCTGGTGACTGAAAAATAAAACTAAATAAAATGAATATAGAAGATATAAAACAGAAAAAATTTCCTAAAGAATTAAAGCCACATACATAAAAGAGCACACTATGTTTTAAGTTTGGGAAAACACACACACAAAATATATCCCAATCTAAGCAACTGAAATCCAAAAGGTAAAAAAAAAATGAGTCTATAGACAACCAGGCGAAAAAAGACAACATTAATTAAAAACCAAAAGATGAAGCCAACTCCACACTATTCTAAGGAGGAAAAGTAGTAATCTAAGAATATCCTATAGACAAGTTTCTATTCATATATAAGGGATTTTTTAAAATATTGTCAAATTTAAAATTGAGTTTTACTCAATGACACTAAGGAACCATTCTTGAAGAAAAATAAGCTACTTTCCATTTTTCTACATGACAAAACATTAAAAACAAACACATAAAAGGATGAACAGTTATTGTAGGAGTGTGGCTAAGAACAGACGCCTTAAATATAGAACCTTGGCTAGACAATTGTGAAACTGTGTGAATGTGATCATAAAAAAAGATCTCAACTGACAAAGTAAAAATATTATATTAAAAAAAAGGAGGAGTGAAAGGGGGATAAAATTTTATAGCAGAGAATCACTCAACACTGAGTAAAATTGAAGGTTGTCATCATTATGCTTTTTAATTTATTAATCTTAGATAAGCATTTAAGAAATAACACTTTACTTAAGGTAAAGAAAGTTGTATATGAATTCCAATAATTTCTTCCTTCCATTTCACTTTAGTTTCTTTGTTTAAAGTTAACAGGCATTTATTTTCTCATATTTCATTATAGTATTTCTATTAAGCCTTTTTTCTAACCTTCTATGTAAAGATAAGTATATAAAAGTATCAACAGTGATATACTCTTAATATCAGTGAAGATTATTTTGGTAAGATTTCTTTGCATTGTTCTAATCATGTATAACAAATAACTACCATTTTAAGAAAAATGAAGTAGTTTTCCTAAAACTATAATTTTTCGCATTATTAAAACAGCAAAATAATTTTATATAATATTCATAGGAATTGTACCAGATATGTAAAACTAGTTTTATAAAATTTAGGGAACTGAAGTCATTTGAAGTAGATCTACAGAGTAAAACTGAGTTTCTGAAACAGTATTAAGCAGAAGAAAAAATTCAATATGTGATAAAAGGGCATTTCAAAACAGTAAGGATGGCTTATTCAATAAAATACAGAAATCTGTAAGTTTGTCATCAAAAAGTAGATCTCTAAAACCAAAATAACTTCCAAAGAGATCAAACTTATAAACTTTAATATTTTAAAAGTAAATAAGTCCAAGAGTTCATAGAAAATGAAACTCAAGTGGCCAGTAAACATTAGAAACAATGATCAAACTCATATATAACTTAAGAAGTGCAAACCTAAACTTCAAAATTCAGTTTTCCACCTAAAAGACCCAGAAACATATGATAGTCTATATGGCTGGGATACAGCTCAGGAGAAAAGACATTTTCTAATGCTCTTCATTAAAATATAAATTAGAAAACAATTTGGCAACAGCTATGAAAATTTCAAAATAACACTCTTTGAATAAGTAACTATTTTTAGAAATTTGTCCTTTGGATATACATCACACAAAGATGCAAAGACATCTATGGGTACAATAGTATTTATTCTAGTACTTATTCTTTATGGCATTATCTGCAATACAAAACCATGGAAAATAACCACCTTTGCAAAAATGGGAAGCTAGGTGAATGAACTGTGGAATATCCAAACGATAAATTACATGACAACCATTGAAAAAAAATGAGGTAGGACAAAATGTGCTGATATGGAACACTGCCTGAAATAATCCAAGTCTCACAGATAGTTTTTATTCAAGGGAACACAAACTGAACCACCCACAGGAGCCAGGCAGGCATCACAAATATGAAGAATTGACCCAACAAAAGAAACACAAAATTGCAAAGCTGATGATAAAATAATTAAAGAAAGCAATGCAGAAAGAAACTCTGTTGAGATGGAAAGTATAAGCCTCACCTAAAAGCATAGCCTCTATTTAATAGTTACAGCTCATTGTAACGTAGCATATTTTGTCCAATCATGTAATTATTCAAGAACATAGAAAATTACAGACTTTTTCTATGAACTCTTCCTAATGTAAACAGTGGGAACTGTTTCAAAATACTTAAAATACTTACCTAGACAAACAAACTAGATATGCAGGCCTGATGAGACATCATATGCAATCTTTTTAAATCATATGAGAAAATATTCTC
>NW_016107322.1:13028606-13070390 GCF_001604975.1 Cebus imitator
TGTGTGTGTGTGTGTGTGTGTGTGTGTGTGTGTGTGTGTATGTGTGTGTGTTTGTTTAACCTCTTCTGTATATTGTATCAGTTAGCTAAACTTCTTGGAATATGGAAACTCTAATCCATATTGAATTACATACCTAATAAGAGGCAATAAAATGATCAAACAGTGGAAACAATCAACAAAACAAAAATGGGACTTAGGGTAAAAAATAAACACACACATATACCCTCATAATAAAAGGGGAACTACTGATTTTCCAAAAAGGTATAAAGTTGGGAGAGTAAATAAATGTGGTAATAATTTTACTTTCAATGTTGGTATGATGCCTTACAATGAATTTTAGATTTATGTAAAGTTAAAGTTTAAAAAGTAATCATTTTTAGAAAGTTTCTTAACGTATTTTCAAATGTCCCATTTAGTAAAAATTCAATGGAAACAGGATTACAGCGTTATATTACTTAGCTAAGTATCTTGACTTCCCTCAAGGTCAGCCCTGCAGCCTCTGATACAGAAATACACATTCCACTTTGAAATCATTGTGGCTCAAAAAGGAAAATGCCTGAGGATACAGCAAGCTCATCATGCCTGTGTATAGTCATCTTTCTTAATATTTTGCTATGAATTTATAGTATATTTAAAAACTAGGTCAAATTTTTGGTAACCAAGAACATAAAATGAAATTAGCACAGGAACTAGCATTTTGCATAGATACAAAGAACTGTTGTAAATACTATCGGATGTGCCCTCCACATCAATGTTTTAAATCCTTACTTACATAGGAGGAGATAGGGCAAACATAAATACATAAATTGTCCAAAGTCAAGAAGGTAATAAGCAATAGGGACAACACATCATTAATCACAAAAGGTAGATTTCAAATTAAATCTCAAATTAAAACTCATATTCACTTTTAAGGAAAGTTACTTATGTTTTACTCTTAATTAATCTTATAATTAAGAGAATCAGGGTTAGGTGATATTAGCTTAATTTCTAGAAATAGTCTACATTCAATTCCTGGCTCTGTTACACACCATATGTGACCCTGAAAAAAAAAATCTTCTTTTTCCTGATTATCTTATCCTGTTAACTGGGGATTCGGGGGAACCTCACAGACTGAAATGAATCAGTGAAACACAGTGGAAGCCTTCCCCACAATGTTCAATAAATGGTGGTTAGAACTTTTCTCCATCTCAAAGTGGCAATACTTTAGTATACTTTTTACTTTCCTAATTTTCTTTTACTTACTACACTTGCTAAGATTTTAAAATATACATTAGCTATTAGCAATGTTACGATTTTTCTTCTCAAGCTCCAAAAGTGTTTAAGAATGCTTTCCATTTTTGTCCTGCTATAGTAAAATACAAATATAAATATACTAACACATAAGACATATCACATACTCCAAACTGATTTGAATATATTAGTTATAGACAGTTTGAAAGAAAACAAAATTGACTAGACAGCACAGGTTGGAGCGGAGGGGCAGGGGGTGGGCTATAGGAGACAGGTATGGAAAAAAAATGAAACAAGCTAAAATCTTTACGCTCCTGGAAGGCAGTTGGTTCATCCTAGATCAGTACTGAAGCTCTAATTTCAGACAGGGTTGTGAACACAGGAGATACGTCAGGGGAGATGGATCATCCCTTACCTGGAAATTCATTGAATATAGAATCTATTCTCAAGTGCTTCTGAGCGGGCCTGAAACCCAAGAAACCCATGAGAAAAAATCCTTTCTTGCTAGCTTATTTTTAAGATTTTATTTTGTCATTTGCTTCCTATGGGAGACTGGATTGGCAGCAAGAAAAAGCACAGAAGTAAAATTCAAGAGTTTTAATAGCTTTACAGGTGGAAAGGAGGGTTAAAGAAGGGGCGAGTTGAGAATTTTTGAAAGGGAAAAAAATGATCTTCAAATCAGTCTTTAAAAAGACTGTAGGTGTCTCACAGAAATTTCCTAAGTGAAAAACAGACAAAATATACAAAATTATTCATATATTAAAGCTGTCAAATGCAAGTTAAGCATTTGAGGCTTTAAAGTGAGTATTTTATGCTCCTTAATCAGGCCAATTATTCAACAAAAAACCCAACATACTTATTGTAGGATAAACATATTTATTTGTGTGCTAATAATTCAGTTACAAAATCTTTCTTGTAAGATGTTCATCCTTGCAATGGGAAGCATTGTCCAACTCATGACAGGATAGGTCTGAGATAAGCAAGTGTTCACAGGAAGAATGAGCCAGACCAGGAAGGAACTAGTGATTTTGACTGGTAGAAGAGAGTAAGAAAAGGCTTTAGGGAGTAGCTGGCATTTGTGCTGTATCTCGAAGGATGAGTGGTACATTTTGACAGGCAGAGACGAGAGAGAAGTGCATTACATGTGTAAAACTTAGATGCTTCTTGACTACATGACGACTAGCTGTCTGTAGTCAGGGCAGGAGACAGTAGAGTATTCCAGTGGCCAATCAAGATGAAAAAGATAGTTTTCAATCAGATAATAAAATCCTTAAAAACTTTACGGAGAAGATTACTGATATGATCTGACGCATGTTTTTAAAGGGATCAGTGTGAAGGATACATTTTGTTAGTCAAAGTCCATAAATTAATGAAGTCATCATTAAGTAGACTATTGAGCACAGATATTGGCAGATCTTCCTGTTATACAAGAGTGAGCAGTGAAAATAATATTTTAAATGACATCATGGTACACAAGGCTTCTTGTTTTTGAAAACTTTTTTTTTTTTTTTTTGAAACTGAGTCTCACTCTGTCCCCAAGCTGGACTGCAGTGGCACGCTCTTGGCTCACTGCAACTTTTGCCTCCAGGGTTCAAGCAATCCTCCTGCTTCAGCCTTCTGAGTAGCGGGGTCTACAGGCACCCATCACCATGCCCAGCTAATTTTTTGTGGTTTTAGTAGAGGCAGGGTTTTATCACATTAGCCAGAAAGGTATTGATCTCTTGACCTCCTCATCCACCCACCTTGGCCTCCCATGGTGCTGGGACCACAGGAAGTGAGCCACCGTACCCAAAAATGTTGTAAATGTCATCAAATCACCAAATGCAAATATTTTCAAAATCCTACCTAAATTTTCAGTGGCATTGCCAATCTGTATTTAACTCAGCATATACTCTGTACTTCATCTATCAGAAAACAGTAGAAATGAAACTGTTTGAACAAAGGTGACTATCAATGAATAGTGAAATCCATTTATTTACTATGCAAGCATTACTGAGAGTATACTGTATATCCAGTACTATGCTAGTCACTGAGAATATGGAGATAAAAGATATTATAAGTCCACAAATGAAGATATTCTCTGTTATGTATGGGAGACAGAAGAGAAAGCAAAGAATAGGAAAACATTACATAAGTTATTGATAAAGATGATGAGAAAACAGAATGTAATTCTCAATGTAATTCTTTGCTTTGAATTAAACAAATTTGGAATTATTTGCTTTGAAATTCTACGAAGACTGAGAAAATTATCTGTTTTGAACCCTGATGTCACCAAAGCACATAAAATACCAGCACATTGTTAAGTATTCAATGAGCAAATGTTCAGTGAGCACCTATTATCTGTCAGGTTTTTTCTAGGCAATGATGTTAAAACGGTTGGAGTTAGGTTTAAGATTAGGATTATTATATTTGAATTTGAATCTTAATCCTACTGTTTACCAACTGTAACTAAATTTTCTACTCTGAAATAAGAATAATGGAACTTGTAAGTCTGCTTTGAAAACAAAATGAAATAATGTACCTAAAATTTTTACCACAATATCATTCATGTGAAATAATGAATAAAAACACAATTAACGTGTTCAGTAAGATTGATGGAATTGAGATAAACAGAAAAGTCAATACACTGTTAGAATATAAGAAAGATATAATTCCTGTAGCTATATTAGACATAGTGTAAGTGGCTTCCTGATTCGCTCAGTCCTACTGGGTCTCCTTGTACACTTGCTTCACTGGCCCTATGGAAATTGTAGCTTGCAAGCAGCTATCTGAAGAAGCCAGATACTGCACATCTTGATCAGTCTGAACTGTTATAACAAATTACCATAGACTGGGTGGTTTAAACAAGGAGCATTTATTTCTTACAGTCCTAGAGGCTGTGAAGTCCAAAACTGAGAACCAGGAGATCCACTGTTTGGCGAGGGCACTCTTCCTTGTTTTCTAATGGCCACATTCCCATTGTGTACTTACATGGCAGAGACGAAAGGGAGGAAACAAGCTAAACACTCCCCAGCCTCTTATAAAGCCACTAATCCCATCCTGAGAGGGCCACTCTTGTGATCTAATTAATCATCTCCCAAGGGCACCATCCCCAAATATCATCACATTATGGATCAGAGTTTCAATATAAAGGTTTGTATCGATATAAACATTCAGTTCATAGCACAATAACATCAATGTGTAGAAGACTACAGGCTCCGAAGGACAAACTTCGACCAATAAGAGACAAAATAGGAAGAAGTACTTAGATAAATTCCTCACTCTTCTTCCTTAAGGTCCTGTGTGACCAAATGATCAGCTATAAAGGAGATCTATTCTCTCATTTGAGAACTCAATTAGTCAGCTTGGGTGTATATCAAGATCAAATGTATATAGACTGGCACTAGTAAAAATTAACTGGGGATGTGATGACCCAATGGACATCACCTGCTTCCAGAAGCAAAAACACAAACCTCTCACCGTTCTTTAAGATGACTGCGAACTACTCCTAGCTGATTAAAAAAGTGAGTTGTAGACAGTTAATTCCCACCATTTCAATTCTGCTCAAACTGCAGGTAGGTCTCTGGTTTTTCACTCAACAGCTTTTCTCACTATAATCTTTATCAGTGCCTTGGTTCATGAGATTTGAAACTCGCTGTTAATTAAATGAGCTGTTTCATATATGGAATTAGTCTAAGACTAGTTGGCATATACCACCTACTATGTGCCAGGCATGGTACTACACAAGAAAGAACAGATTTAGAAATAAAAGACTGAGTTATATTGCTAGTCCCATTAGCAACTGACCTTCAATTTTCATTGAATAATCTCAGAATTCCTGCTTCCTCACTTATAAAATAGAATGACAATATCACTGACGTCAAGGTGGCTGTGCTTTTATATAACTAGCCCAGAAAAAAATAAATTATTTTATGACATGTCACTAAGAAAGGAAGATCTTAATTAGTGGTAAATTACTAACCACTTTCAGCAAACCATTAGTCTTAAATTTCTAAGTAGAAAAAGAAAATTTAAAACCTTGAAAAAAGTTTGAATTGTTCTGTTATGCTAATGTTAATACAAAAATAAAATTTAAACACTAATCCCATTACAAGCATACATTGTGTTATTAATTTTAATCTTTTTAAAGCTTATTTATATTGTACCATCTCTAAAACACAATCAAATGCATTGTAACCTATCTAATAAACACATCCTCAGTCCACATTTAAGAAAAAATTGTTAGTCTCTTATTTTTTAATGTTAAGGAATAAAAGCTAAGTCACAGTTTTGTTCTTACTTAGTCTAAAGTTAAGCGCAATGAAAATTGGCTAGGTTCAGTCTCAATAAAATATATACAGAAGTTATGGTTATAAAGATATCATTAAGTCCATTGGGGGTGGAGGAAGAATGAGGTAAATTCAAAACAATTACCTCTTAAAAGTTGCTACTTTTTAAAAATAGTGTTCCAAAAGTAAATAGTGGCTATTACTTGTTAAATATATTTTCTTAATTTCTAGCACTGGGCAATAGATGTGAGGGGGTCAAGGAAGATTATTGCTAAGACCTTTCTAGGTCTAAATCCTAAAAAATCCAGAAAAGAAAAAGAAATGTTCTTATTCAATTAACAAAAAATTGAATATAGTCCACTAAGTAGAACCATTTAGAAATCCTTAAAGCTCTCCATTTCTTTTAATAATAAAGTATTTATTTATACTACATTATTCTACATTCAGAATGGAAATACTATCACGTTTAATGACACAACTTAAAGAACATACTATATAGCCATTAATGTAAACATATTTTGACTTCTTAACATATTAATTAGAAAAAATTAACAAAAATGTAGCTAGAAATTAATTTTAATCACTGTGCCTTGTCTCTTGGTTGCAAGCAAATTAATAATATATTGCCCTTACAGTTTACTGAGGTATGATTAATGGTCAATATTAAAATTTCTAGAGTCTTGGCAAAGTGAAAACCAGACTGCCTAACAAACACACACTCACACACACATCTGAATGCAATAAATCAGAATTACTGAAGGTAAGCCCTGTGAGATGGCCCATCTGGTCAGGCCTGAAAGTGTCAAGTATTGTCCCAAGCACTTTAAGCTGCCAGCCTCTTTATCAGCCACTCTCTTTCCAGTCACGCTCCTGTTCAGGTCTTTGCTACATGCTCTGCTGATTACCTTGGAAAAGGGCAATGCTGTAACTGTTCAACTGACCTTTCAGTTTATTTTCTCCAGTGTAATATGAAACATGAGCTAACACGGTCTTAGTCTACTGATTTCTAGGAAGAATTCTGACTTAATGTTTCAACAGCTCTTGGCTCAAATAATACTCTGCTCTTCTGTATTCAGGTTTCTCTTTTGGAATAAATTACATGGCAAAGACCAGAGGTATGGGCTAGAGAAATAGAAGCTTTAGGTCCCCTGTGAGATGGACCACAGTCTTCAACGAAGTATGCTCCTGAGAATGTACAGTCAACTAACTTGCTGAGAAGCAATTCCAATCTTTGAAGTCATCACTAGAATATAATTCTTAATGTGACTTTCATTGTATCAATGAATAGTTTTAAAGTGATGATGCTTATGTCTTTTCTGTCTTTCAATATGAATGTTACAGTTACTCAAACATTGTCAAAAATGCTATACTCACCATGGGAAAATCAAAATAGAGAGGTTAAAGAATTGAAAGATACACATTCTAGACCCAACTCTAAGGTAATAGCAATTTGACCTGTGGAAAGATAAACATCCAAAGTTTTAGATTCCTACTCTATAAAATGAAGACACTGAATTGAAAGGTTCCATCCCATAATCCATACTCTAAACATCTTGGATTCGTAGTTGTGTACTAAATTTTCCCAACCCAGAAAGAAAAAACACGTACCCAACACTAAAGTTATTTTGCACATTTCTCACATAAACCAAAATGTATATATTTTACCATGTACCAGAAATACAATGTTACATCTATATTTTTTCTTAAAATGCAGGTATAAACCACCTATGAAATATAATAGTCACAGGAAATTTTATTTAAATAAAAAAGAAGGAGTCTCACTCTAACCCAGGTTAGAGTATAGCGGCGCGATTTCTGTTCACTGCAACCTCTGCCTCCTGGGTTCAAGCGACTCTCCTAGCTCAGCTTCCTGAGTAGCTGTGACTAAGGCGTGCGCCAACATACCTGGCTAATTGTGTATTTTTTTGTAGAGGCGGGGTTTCGCCATGTTTGCCAGGCTGGTCTTGAACTCCCAACCTCAGGTGATCTGCCTGCCTTGGCCTCCAAAAGTGCTAGGATTACTGGCATGAACCATCACATCTGGCCAACACAGGAAATTTTAAAAAGAGAAATAATCTGGACAGAAAAAATAATAATTTATAAATATTATAAATTGTAAATTATACTGACCAGTGCCTTATGGGGTACTTACTATGTTCCAGGTATTGTTCTAACTTACAAATGAAAGCTTATTTAAGCTCTCACAATAACCCTACATTGGTAGAAGTAGTATTACTCCTGTTGCAGATGAGAAAACTGAAGACGTTAAGCAATTTTGCTCAAGGTCACACAGTTAGTATGTGTGTGAAGCTAAAATATAAATCCAAGATTTTATCTCCAAAGGATTGGTCCTTGACTATTCTAATTATCACCCCAAAAAGTTTTGCAGTTTAGTTTTCCAGCTGACTTGAGCTTCTATACTAAATTTAAATTACTTGTTACTTAGTATGTCTTAAATAATTTTAATAAGCTGAACCATTGAAGAAAAAATTCTGCTATAGGTAAGAGTCATATAAATGGTCAAAAATAAAACTGGTGGGAAACTCACTTGAAAAACATTAAAACATATCATTTACAGTAAGTGAACAAATTCACAAAGTATTTTAACTTTTTCTATTTTATTTTTCAGGTTTTTCTTTTTTTGAGACAGGGTTTCACTCTGTCTCACAGACTGGAGTGCAGTGGTGTGATCCTGGCTCACTGCAACCTCCACCTCCCTGGCTCACTGCAACCTCTGCCTCCCTGGCTCACTGCAACCTCCACCTCCCTGGCTCAAGCAATCCTCCCACTTTAGCTTCCCGAGTAGCTGGGATTACAGGCACGTGCCACCACACCCAGCTAATTGTGTTTTTTCAGTAGAGAGGGGTTCCACCATGTTGGCTAGGCTGGTCACAAACTCCTGATCTCAAGTGATCCACCTGCCTTGGCCTCCCAAAGCAGTGGGATTATAGGCATGAGCCACTGTGCCCAGGCTTATTTTATTTTTTAAAGTCAACAAAGAGAAAGGGACACATAAGATTTTAATTGCCCAGAGAAGTTTTATTTGGGGAGTGTTCCTATCACAATAAACTTGAATTAACTGAGCTGAATCAAGATCTGAAAACAAATACTATTTTGAATACACAGTTTAAAATATAGTTTGAAATATTATTTTGATAGGCAGTTTGAAATCATGTATCAGAGATAAAATAATTTATATCTATATGATACATAAAGACATAAATTTGGAGTGCCTTATGGAGTAAGCAGGTAAGTACTCCATAAGGTTTCAAACAAGAAGAGTAGGCTATCAATTGTAAAGTAAAAACTAACAAACACTATTTTTTTTACGTAAAACAATAATAAAAAATCAGAAAACTTACATAAATTCATACTTTGGAAATCAACAAACCCAATCACACTTACAAATTTATTAAATATGGCCAACAGCCATGGGTTTTTGCCTTGTGAATGTTTTTATATTAGAAACAGGATAAATGAATCAGTTATCACTTCGACAATGGCATAGGACACACTATATCAATATATATCAAAGAATCTCAGGAGATATATATACTTCCAACAAAAAAAACATCCACCTCTTTTGGACTAAATAGCAGTGAAATATCAAAGATCTATCAAATACTCTGAGAGTTCTTTGCCTTTACTGAGAAAGACAAAGGTTTCAAAATTCTGTCAGCCACAAAACTACAAAGGTCATAAGAGCTTTCACAGTGACTGCCTACATATTGGCAAGATCTCTTTTAATTTATAAAAATTCAAGCCTTATATCTGTCTATCTAAACATATCACATTGTATAGCATATGCATATATATACAGACACATACATTATATATACATATATAACATCTTGTACAAGCGAACCCACATATTTCTTTCTACAGCTAATAAGCTAACACCAACCAAACAGGATAGGTCTGAAAGCGCAGGTACAGCTTGGCAAGTACAGTGGTCCTGTGCATTGTGTGCATGTCTCAATTTATTACATCTCTCCCATTACATATTTTATTGTTTTAACTATTTACTCAAATTGAAATTGAGATAAGGTATTTCAATGTTACTGAGCAACTCTACTCTGTAGGTCTTGTAATGATGTAATGTATGAATGTAAAATAACATTTATATATTTTACTTACCACATTATCAAGTCCCTCACCAAATGAAACTACTATAACCTAGAGCATAATGCTCATGCAGGTTTAAAAAAACCCAAAGTTAAATTTCTTGTAAGTATAACTAATTGTGTGTGCTAATAATGTTATACTGATACTTAATTTCGTAGCCTATTCAACATCAGTAAAATGCAAACTTTAAATTCACCTAAGCCTTGTATTGCTTATGGGCAACAGTTTTTCAATTCTGTGATCCCAAAGTGCTCTGACCATATCACATACTGATACAGATAATTAGTGCTTTGGCCTATTCATAATTAAAACAAGTGAAATGGTGAACTCACATAGGCACCTCATTACTTATGGGTCAATCTTTCCCAAGACTGAGTTCATAGAGAGCTTTGGCCAAACTGCCCAAATGGTATAATTATGCAGTGTAATAAATTTCTCTGCTGACATATTTTTTCTACCAGATTATAGGTGCCATAAAGACAAGGATCATGTTTTAATTTTATGTCATCAGCATCAAGTACAGCAATTATTAAGAAACAGAGATTGAACTGTTTCTCTCAGCATGTTTCACCATGAGATGTTTATTAAGAGTAGAAAATTGCTTAACAATCTGGGGTGATTCCAATAACTGATACCTATTATTCCATTTACTATGTACCTAAAATTGTGCTAAATGCCCCCCAAACAATATCTAATTCTTTCTGTGTGTTAAAAATTCTGTACTCTTTGCACAAATGAAGAACCCAGGAATCAGAAAAGTTAAGCTACTTTACCAAGGGCACTCAGCAAGTTATTAGCAGAACCAGAATTTTAAAAGATCCCTTTATCTTAAATTACCTTAAAAATAGTTATCATCATAATAACTTGCAACAGTGGCTAATTCAACACAATTTCAAACGCCTTTTAAGAAATCTCACAATTCTTATGGGAAAGCTTAAGCTGTTAGAATTAATACTCATTTATAATATCTTCAAATTATTAAGCACTGTCCATGCATATCACACATAGAATTTTACTGACTGTTGAAGTGTTGGATCTGTATTTAGTGACATCAAAAGATGTTCATAATATATTAGGTGAAAAGATAATCAAGTTTAAAAGGTTTTATGTTGCCTGTTTAATTGTGGATATATACTAATATATAGAAAAATTATCTGATACACTCCACATCAGAATGTAACCATCATCTCTTGATAAAGGGGATAAGAATAATTTTTCTTTACTTTTATCTCTATTTTTCTATTTTCTCCTACTATAAACATGCAAAGACAAACATTAAATAAATTATGAAAGGATCTATAACATTATTTTAAATTTTATTATTTAAAAATAATTTAAAAGTTCTAAGGTAGAGCATGTTTAAGCAAATTGTCTACTTTAAAAAAAGTTTGAAAGTTTATTGAAAAGTAGATGAGGAAGGGATGAAGACAGCCAAATAATAAAAACTTTTATCTCATTAGCAAATCTACTGTTCATATCACTATAATAGTAGTCATAACTGTCCTAATCCACAATATGGCCAGCTAAACCTGACCATTCTGCTGAAATGGAATGTATGAGACCCTCTAAGGCTTCAATGACTCTGTCTATATTCAGTTTTCCCACCCCTTTAATACACTTATTAGTGCATTTCAAAAATGTTTAGGCTCTAGGGTATGTTCAATAGCAGACACAGGTGTGTATGTGTGTGTGTGTGTGCATGTACCTATGTACAAGTAAATATATATCTATACGTATATACACATATATAATCTCATACTTGCATACATATAATCTATTCGAATCTCCAATACTTAATCATATATCTAACAACAGTAGGCACTCCTGAATAAAATATCACTGGAACAAAATAAAAATGAATAAAATGTGTTACCTGTCTTCAAGAAGTTACAGGTTGAGAAGGCTTCTCTTGTGTTATTTGCTCATAGCATCATATCTTCAAGGGTATAACATATCTAAAGCTTTCTGATACTTTCTTATTCATTTTCAAAATGTCAGCCTCACCCTATACCAGAAACTGACATATATCCTTGGAATTAAATAAAAGTAACTTTTAAAAAGAAGTCTGCAATATCAAAGATACCATATTTAAATAAAAACTACCACAGAAAGGACAGTAAGATAAACCATTTAATTTTTTCACCTAAGATTTTCTTCTTTAAAAAAAGTGGAATATATCTTAAATTACTTCACTGCCTGTTGCACAGAGAGTCCCAGTGATAGATCTGTTTTATTATTGTTTGCTTCAATACCTATTTTCCTTCTTTCTTCTTACTTCCAGCAACATTCTCAAAACCATGCTCACAAACAATAAATACTAAAAGCAGTGGCACTGAAGCATGACATACTCATTCTCTGCTAAGACTGGTTACCACCAAAGCACAAAAGTCCAGTTCTGCACCCTCAAGAGCAACATTATTTCTATTTAAAAGCTCCCAGAGAAGGCAGAGTCAGCCATGTAATTATGTATCTGCAGCCACTCTATCTGCTTTGCTTCCTGCTTGCAGTCAGTATGCCGTACTATGAAAAGCATTAGTCATGTGGCCTCAAAAATCAACTTCAAAATCAAAGCTTGAGCTTTGGTTGTGTGTTTGCTTGTTTTGCTTTCTTTGTTTTTATTTCTAATCCTTGGAAAACACAAGGTTTCAAATTTCCTCCCTTTAACTTGCTACTAGAATCAACACCTAAACAATAATTGTACCCCATCAAGAACTGGGCAGCTCAGCAACTGCTGAGAAAAGTATATTTGACGTTTTTCTCCACAAGACTCCATTCTCAGTTCCTGTACTGGTTCAGTGAACATGGCTATAATTGAGAAATGCCTAAATGCAACAAAAGATTCATTCCACACGAAATATATACGTACATCTTTAAAATATTTTATATAACTCACTTTAAGTGGAACTAGATTTGTCTCCAAATTCACATTAAAGATCATATTTATAAGCATTTTCTTATTAACATTCTAAATTTAAAAGATGGAAATGCTTCCCAATATGATAATAAGTACATTAAGATACTGTTCACTGATTATTTCCTACTTTCTCCAGTACCAACATGTGTATTAAAATTATTATCTCTAACCAAATTTGCCCCTGTTTCAAGATCTTTCTAGTCAATGAAAAGAATCACAGATTTTTCAGGAAGGAAAATAATCTTTTCTGCAGAAAAATAAATAGATAAAAGCTCTAACCGACTACAAAGAAAGTATTCCAAAATTTCTATTTCCTGTTTCCACAGCTCCTTTACAACATTCCAAACACCTTTATTAGGCATAACATCTTAGATTAGCAAACAATGATTTAATGATTTCATCCTTATGCATAAAAATGTGATGGCTTTCACTGAAAGAAAAAAATTTTCATTCATTAAAAGCAAAAATTAGTTTTTCTAAAAATAAAGCAAATCCAAAATTTAAAAAAAGTAAAAAATGACTTCATATCTAAACACTCAAATAAAAAACTAATCACATAAAGTCTATAAAGTCAACAACTGCATTTAAACTTACAAGTACTCTCAAAAAATGTGTTTCTATGTGGTCCATCTGCATCTGGCTCAACTGAGGTATTTATCAAAATCAAGATTTCTGAGATGCTTGCCAAAATGCCTGTTACTGGACTCCATTTCTGGACATAAGGTCTACAAATAGGCATATAAGCAAAAACCTTTTCATATCATTAGTATGTACACTAAACACTTTTAAATGTCTGCTTAAATGTTGCTTCTGTACCCTACTGTAGACTTTATAAATACTGTCACTTAGGCTACACAAAATTATATTTAAAATTTTTTTCTTCAATAATAATCTTAGCTTATAGTAAGTTTTCTATTTTATAAGCTTTTTAATTTTTTCTTAACTTTTGAACTCTTTCATAATGACATTTAGTTTACAACACAAGTATTGTAAAGCTATACAAATATATTTTCTTTCTTTATATCTTTATTTTCTTTCTTTGTATCTTTTTGTCTACCCAGGGTCAGGATTATCAATATCACTGTCTTCTACCTCCACATCTTGTCCCTCTGGAAGGTCTTCAGGAGCAGTAACACAAATGGCGCTGCCATCTCCTATTATAACAATGCCTTCTTCTGGAATCTCTCCTGAAGAGCCTGCCTGAGGCTGCTTTACAGTTAACTAATTTTTTTAACAAACATAGTAGAAGTACACTCTAAAATAACAGTTTATAGTATAATAAATATATAACTGGTAAATTATTTAGTATTACTTCTAAGCAGCATATACTGTACATAATTGTATATGCCCTACTTTTACACAACTGGAAGCATGGTAGGTTTGTTTGCATCAGCATCTCCACAAACACATAGGTAGTGCATTGCACTATGACACTATGATGGTGATGTCACTATGTGATAAATATTTTTCAGCTACATTATAATCTTATGGAACCACCACTGAAGATGTGGTCCATCACTGACTAAAACATCTTAACTGGTGCATAACTGAAAACAGAAGATGCTAAACAACACCGGGGCATGATATGAGCTGTGTTTCAAGCTTGTACCAACAGAGGGATTCTTCCAAATGTTCTAAGCAGTCATTCCCTGGAGTTGATGATGCTCACTTGGCTTTGGGCATCCAAAAAAGTGATTGCCAAAAATGCTCAATATATTGCTTCTTAATAAAGATTGCTTGAACTGATAATCAATAGGATTTTTGGGTTTTTTGGGTTTTTAGAGGAATATGAACCACTTTAATAACTCAGTTTTACCTGGTGTTCCAAGTTTGGTAAATTCAAATATATTTATTGTTCATAAGATCACATTTATCCTTTCAGGATTATAATCTCTACCAATATATCCCCCTTCAGGATGTTTCTGTTGAGGGTGTAGAGCTGGACTGTTGTGCTTTGGTGGTAACCAGTCATAGAAGAGAATGAAGATGAGTATGTCATGCTTCAGTACCACTGCTTTTAGTATTTATTGTTTGTGAGTGTGGTTTTGAGAATGTTGCTGGAAGTAAGAAGGAAGATAGCGAATAGTTATTGAAGCAAACAATAATAAAATAGATCTGTCACTGGGACTCTTTGTGCAACAGACAGTGAAGTAATTTAAGATTTATTTCACTGTTCTTCTTTTAAGAAAAAAATCTAAGATGAAAAAATCAAATGGCTTATCTTACTGTCCTTTCTGTGGTAGTTTTTATTTAAGTATGGCAACTTTGATATTGCAGGCTTCTTTTTTTCTTTTTCTTTTTTTTTTTTTTTGAGATGGAGTCTGGCTCTGTCGCTCAGGCTTGAGTGCTGTGGCACGATCTCGGCTCACTACAACCTCCGCCTCCCAGGTTCAAGAGATTCTCCTGCCTCAGCTTCCAAAGTAGCAGAGACCACAGGTGTGCATCACCATGCCTGGCTACATTTTGCACTTTTAGTAGAGATGGGGTTTCACTATGCTGGCCAGAATGATCTCAAACTCCTACCTCATGATTCACCCACCTTGGTCTCCCAAAGTGCTAGGATTACAACCACACCCAAATGATATTGTAAACTTCTTTTTAAAAATTACTTTCATTTAATACCAAGGATATGTGTTAGTTTCTGATATAGGGTGGAGCTGATATTTTGACTATGTGTCTATGTCATGATGACTTATTCAAAGTTAATAATGATGGGTTGAGGAGGGCATGGGGTCCTATTTCCTTTTGTTCTCTTCCCTAAGGCAGAAATGATGGCCACAGTAACATCCAGTCAACCTAATTTCCAAACTGAGACAGTTCAATATCCAGGATACTTGATATTCCTTCATGAAAACATAAAAATGCAAACATGCTTAATTCCTGGGCAAAACTCTCTTCACAATGCCTTTAATCGTGCAAATGTTACACATTTTCTTCCCTTGGTGCAATATTTGTAAATCTTCCTAAAAGAGATCCACATATCATATCACTATTGAAGGACATACCAAAGAGTCACAAATTACTAATCTACCACGAGAAAGGGGGGAAAAAGTCATTAATCACAGGGCGTCAGAGGATCTTTAATCCAACAGATAGGAATTTGACCAAGGCATTCCTAGAACAACTACTTTTTAGAAGGGTTGTCAATTCAGACTTGTTAAATTTCTATACTTTTTTTAATTTTAATTTTTATAGGTTTTGGAGGCACAAGTGCAGAGTCTTACATGTATATATTGCACAGTGGTGAAGTCTGGGCTTTTAGTGCACTGACCAAATTTCTGTATTTAAGTGTTTACAGATAAGTAATTCTGAATCAGCTGTCAATTAGCATCCATTGCATAATTTAAAGCCAAATGTCTCCAGTGCAATTCTTCAAATTATGAGAAACTAACAAATTTCAAGCTAAAGTACAAAAGAGAATATGAATGTCAATATAAAATGAGACTCCAAGCAAAAATAGGAAAAAAAAGTAGGCAGTGTATTTTTAAGCTTCTTTTGGAAAATAAATTCATGCTGAATAAATTGAAGTGACATTTGGTTTCTCATAATTCCAGCCTGTCCTGATGGCCTCCAAAGTAACAGATTCTTAAATGTAGCCTTCTTTCTGTAAAACTGACACCTAGCCAGAATTGTCAAGGCAAAAGATTATTTTTAAAGCTGCTCCTATAATATTATTTAGAATCATATTATATAATTATATGGAATTATCAATTAACCTCTCAATTACCAAAGAGTAAGCAATAAAAATTGGTTTCCCGGCAGTACCTGTTTTATTTGTATACAAATTAGCTGTTAAATCATCAACATTATAAAACATTACAAATGAACCAAAAGATATAATAATACTAAGGGGAAATAAGAACGATGTCAAACTTCCTGAATTTAAAATGTCTCCTTGAGCAAGAATCTGCCTCATATACATATCATAGAATCAAAAACGTCTGTCATCCTAAAGATAAGTAAATGTATTGAAAGTAATTTAAACTCTATAAAAGGAAATACAAAAACTTAGTAATTTCTGAAGTAGAACTCCTATCAGAGGGCATGAGGAAGAACTATAATAATGTAAAAAATGATATATTCAATAGTCATATACTTTCTAATTACCCCGACCACATATATATCCTAAAAGAGACAGATTACAAAAATATGCAAAATGACATCATCCCATTTTCCTCTTAGAGCCAAGAGAGAGGCAGGTAATAACAGAAAAGAAACTGGACACAGTAAATGTAGCTCGCAGTGGATAACCATCTAGTTTAGAGCTGAGACCTTTAGTTCAGCCATATATTGCAATGGATTATACAATAAAAATCTGTATTCTAATTACTACTGGAAAGAGAGAAGAGGAGGAGAGAGGAGAGAGGGGAGAAGAGAGAGTGACAAAAAGACAAGGAAAGGAAAAAGAAATAGCCCTAACAAAAAAAAAGTACTATGTGAAAGACCGATATTATGAAATTAATTCAAATTCTAATCCCAAATCAAATCATTACTGCTGCCTTCTTATGCAAAAAGATATATAATAACAAGAAAGCTAATTAAATGTTTCTCATTAAATTTCTTCAGTGTTCAAAGTCTATCAAGTATCTTCCAATTGCCCCTCTAAGTTCACCCCCCAACCTTTTGCATACCACTCTCTGATTAAAGTAGCTGGTATGTGGGGACTGCATCAGGGTACCCATGCTTTTCTCTGTAGACAGCTACTCTCTCTGAAAAGCAGCTTTTAGCTTACTAGGTGCCAGTAGAAATTAACAACCTGCCCATTAAACATTGAGTGACTACTTAAAAATGGCTGTTTGGAACTGAGTATTATCTTTTCTGTCAAACAAACCCTCAAAATGAACTTGCAAAATTAAATTCCATTATAAAATGGAAACAGTATATACAAGACCAGACCAAAGCATGTTTAGAAGGCACAAGTAAACTAAATACTCAAACAAGTGACTTGGACTCCAAAGTCACTTGTTCCTACTATGTCTCCACCTCTCCCTTAACCCACAAGTTTGCTGTCATGGACAGGCCCCAATGGCCAAGAAGCTAAGAAGGAAAATGCATGAGTCTGTAGAACAGCTCCATCTGCATAGTACACCTGCATAAGCTAGGAGTAAATTGTAAGCCCACTCAGTGGCAGCCTTTCCAATGCACCGAACTAGGTTGTATGTGTGGTTTTCCACTTTGGAATAAAAAGTAACTAGAAATACAGTTCTACATTGACTTACGAGCTAGTAAGGGCAAGTTCTGGTAAGCAGGACATAATCTTGGAAAGAAAGTAATTTAAAAATCAGTGACAGATACTGACATCTAGGAAGAAGCACAGAGTAGGATGCTAGTCATGCACATATAAATACCCATCACAGAACACACAGGCAGGAGTGGGCTCTTAGACATAGGTGAACTCTGATGATCAATTCAGTGGATGTCAGGCAGCCAGTTTCCCCAGCCAATACAGGCTTTGCTCATGTACAAAGTCGTTACAGTGGCAGGAATGAAAACTATACATACGTTCACCGTCTTTCCCTCACCATGGTTTTCCCCTCATCATATCTGGCTACCATATATGCTAGGTATGCAACCAGCAAACGACAGGACGCCCCCAAAAACCTTCAGCATGTTACCATTCTATGGACTGATCAACCAACTGCCTGGAAGCAAGCTGAAATCACTGGATACCCCATATCAAGAGAAGGGCTTGATATGTGTCCTCACAAGAATAAATGCTTATTCTGGATGTAGCTTTGTCTTTGTTGCCTACAGTGTTTCCAACATCATCAACAGACTTAGCTTATATTTTGTCAATTGCTGTGCTATACAACACAACAGTGCCTGTGACCAGAGAGCATGCTATATAGATGATGTGCTTACACTCAAGTAATTCACTGGCATTTCTATATGCTCCATCACCCAGAAACAGCTGACTTTATAAAATAGTAGAATAGTCTGCTGAAGTCTCAATTATAATGATATTGGGTAGGAAACAGCCTGAAGGGTTGAGGTTCTGACTACAAAGATACAGTATATGCTTCTAACAAGCAACAAACATATAGTGTATCTCTCCATAGGCAGAATATGGGTCCAAGAATGAAAGAGAAGAGGTGGAACTGGCCCTTTTCACTGTTATAACTGATAAGCTACTGGAAGAATTTTGCTTCGCTCCCCAGTTTTAGGGTTGGTGTATCTGGAAGTCTTCACATTCAAGGGGGAATTCTTCCACCAAGGAACACGGTCTATTTTCAATTAATTGAAAGCTAACACCACTCTGTGGCCATTTTGTGCTCTTCATGTCACTGAAGCACAGAAAGAGAAAAAGCAACTTGGGTGGCAGTTTCACAATAGAAGCCAGGAGGACTGCTTAGAATCAGACAATATACCAGGAAGCCTTTAGTTTCAGTAAAGGAAAACTGCAGCAACTTAATAAAAACACAGCTGAAGACTGAGATCCTGTAAAAATGAACCTCATAAAGGTTAACTTCATAAAGAATCCAGTGCAGCCAATATGGAAGTAGCTGTGATTACAAACTGAGCCTTGTGACCACCTACAGACATGAAGTCTGTAGCAAATATGTTTTATATTACTTAAGTCAGTTATTTTCTCTTTTTCGCTGGTGCCTGAGTACTACCTTATATGGAGAGTAATAGTGGTACCTTATATGAAGAGTACTTTTTCACTGTGCTACCTTACATTAAGAGTACTAGTGGAAGCCAATGTGTTATGTTTCAAGTAAGGTATAACCAGTTTTACATAACCTTACTTGAACTGCAACACCTTACTTGAAATGTAACAACAGTATAACCAGTTAGGATAGCTGACTGGACTCTGTGTATCACGTGAGTCAGGATCCTAAACTTTGAACCCTGACAAAGGGTAATATAGGCTGACAGGCGAAAGAGAAAGACTGTATCAGACATCTTTAGTTTACCCCTCCAGGCCCATTTTCCATCATCCCATACCATTTTCTGCCCTAGGAACACAACCTGTATGGACTATATCAACAGACCTCCATCCTGAGCAGGGTTTGGCCATTTGAAAAGTCCAGGAAGAGATCATGGAGAAGTGGAGATCAGGATACTTAGTCTCTAGGTCCCTCTCTGAGATTGAGTTGACTATGTCCCCTGAACTAAGATCACTGCTACTCTCAAAATGGATGACTGTACATGATGTTCTTGTTTCAGATTAGATGAATGGCTACTTCCTTTATTCCTCCAGGTCTACATGTATTAGCAACTCAAAAGCTAAGCCACAGGTATTATCCACTATGGTTTCCCTATTACCATATCTTTACAAATACTCACTTTATAAATTAATACTCCTTCGAAGGCACTATTTTGATTGTCATTTGTCTCCTGATGAAGCCTGATGTGGTTGGGATTTGTGTACCCACCCTGATCTCATGTCAAATTGTAATATCTAATGTTGGAGGAGGGGCCTGGTGGGAGGTGACTGGATAATGGGGGCAGATTTCCCCCTTCCTGGTCACATGATAGTGAGATCTCATGAGATGTGGTTATGTTAAAAGGGTGTCATGCTTCCCCTTTCACTCTCTTCCTGCTGCTCCAGCCAGGAAGGTGTGCCTCCCTTCTCTTCACCTTCCACCAATGACTGTAACTTTCTGAGGCCTCCCCAGCCATGCTTCCTGTACAGCCTGCAGAACCATGAGCCAATTAAATCTCTTTTATTTATAAATTATTCAGTTTCAGGTATTTCTTTATAGCAGTGTGAGAACATACTAACACAAAGCCCTAAATATATAAGTCTAAAATCTCTTCTTAATCCCCCCAAAAACACTAATTTTTGTTTCTAATTATTATACAAAAACTATAGTAACAGGAAAGGTAAGAACAAAACAATAACAAAATCTTCAGACAGTGATTACAGCACCATGAAGACAATTGTCTGCTGTGTTCCTATAGCCCAGCACCCAACACAATGCCTGACATATACTAAGCATTAAAATACAGTTGTTAAATCAATGAATATACATAAGACTATGAGAATTACACTAAGACAGGTCAAAAAATGTAATGAAATAGAAAGCCTGCTATTAATCAAGATGATTGTCCCTCAAAAATATGATACATTAGATTATAATACAACATATTTTATATTAGGCAAACATATTCGGCAACTAAAATCCCAGATTTAAATATATTAAAAATATTCCAGGGCTGGGTGCAGTGGCTCATGCCTGAAATCCCAGCACTTTGGGAGGCCAAGGTGGGTGGATCGCAAGGTCAGGAGTTCCGAGGCCAGCCTGGCCAACATGGTAAAACCCCATCTCTACTAAAGATACAAAAAATTAGCCGTACATGGTGGCAGGCACCTGTAATCCGGCTACTCAGGAGTCTGAGGGAGGAGAATAGGTTGAGCCCAGGAGAAGGAGGTTGCAGTGAGCTGAGATTGTGCCATTGCACTCCAGCCTGGAGGACAGGGCAAGACTCTATCTTAAAAAAAAAAAAAAAATGCCAAATAAGTGTGGTCTTTATTCCTACAATCTATGAGATTTATGCATTTAAATCTGCAAGCTATAAATGTTGAAATCCAAGTTATAGCACTATAACTAACTAATGATAACCAAAGCCCAGGTCACTTAATTTTTTTCCTATTGTTCATTCCAAAAACTTTGAAGTCATCCTTGATTCTTCTCTTTCTCTCACATCCAATCCATCAGGAAGTCCTTTTGACTCAGCTTTCATAATAGATACAGAATGCATTCAATGTTATAATTTCTTACCATCACTGCTAAGATGCTGATCCAAGTTACCATTATCTCTCATCTGGATCACATAATAACCATAACTAGTCATCCTGTTTTCATCCTTGCCTCCTACGATCTATTTTCAATACAGTCACCGAGAGTCATCATTTAAAGTGAGAAGATCATGTCATTTGTCTTCTCAAAGCTCTTCAGTGGCTCCTCGTGTCACTCACAGTAAAAGCTAACCGAAGTCTTTACAGCAATCTACAAGTACTTTTATCATCTGACCCTTCCTCCCCTAGCTTTCTTAATGTGCTTTCTTACTGTTCTGTCCCTGGTTCATTCTGTCCCATACAAACTCTCCTATTTGCTGTTTCCTGAATACTCTAGGCCAAGTCCAGTCCATGACCTGCTAGGAATTGTGCCACACAGCAGGAGGTGAGTAGCAAGAATAAATACAAAGAAGTTTCATCTGTATTTATAGCCACTCCTCATTACTCAAATTACTGCCTGAGCTCCACCTCCTGTCAGATCAGGGGTGGCATTAGATTCTCATAGGATAATCTAGTAGGGTCAATAAACCCCTGTTGTGAATTGCACATGCAAGGGATCTAGTTTGCATGCTCCTATGAGAATATAATGCCTGATGATCTGTCACTGTCTCCCATTACCCCCAGACAGGATCATCTAGTTGCAGGAAAACAAGCTCAAGGCTCCCACTGATTCTACATTATGGTGAGTTGTATAATTATTTCATTATATATTACAATGTAATAAAATAAAGTACACAAAAAATGTAATGCACTTGAATCATCCTGAAACAATCCTCCTGCCCCCTTTTCATGGAAAAACTGTCTTCCACAAAACCAGTCCCTAGTGCCAAATTGGTTGGGGACCCCTGCTCTTGGCAAATTCCTTTGTAGAGGCTTTTGCACCAGCCATTTCTTGGGTCTAGTACACTGTTTCACCAGATAGTGCATGACTAATTCCCCTTTAGGTCCTTCCACAAATGTGAGGTTCTCAATAGTTCCCAACCTGAAATATGCCCATTTTTAAACTGCCCCTCCACACCCAATTCCCATTTTTATTATACTAGTCTATGTTTTCTTTTTGCCGTACATTTATCATACAATATTTGTGATGTTTATTGTGGATCACCCATCTCTTGTTGCTGGAAAGTCAGCTCCTCAAACGTATGAGCTGTATGGTCTCTTCATTCACACTTATATTCCAAGTGTCTATAACAGTAACTGGCACATAGTAAATACTCAATAAATTGCTGGCATGAATTGTTTCTTCACTTGAACAAAAGGTGAGAGTGGTACAAATTTGCCCCTCCTATCTATGTAAGTACTTATTTTCTGTAGCCATTTGTTATTTTGCTAAATATAAACAAGATTTTACTTGATTAAGAGCATTAGGCATAATCAGTCATAAACAACTTGAACGCAGAAACTCTGGTTTATTTCTAAAGTTTTCCAAAATAACTTTTATTCTTTCTCTTATACACAAAGCATTAAATTACAGAGTTCTATTTTTAAATGTCATGTTAACTTTTACATATGAACGTATGTGTGTAAAATAAATACACTAAATTTCCTAAATGTATGTTCCAGTTGAAAAACTTCAATAAAAAAATCACCATTCAAAGATAAAGCTCAAATCAAAAAGCTGTAGAGAAATTTGTAGTTTAGAGGTTTTATACTGTGTAAGTTGTTTGAGCAAGTACCCTCTTTTCAAATTACTATCAAGTTTTTTGATTCTCTTTATTTAATTAAATACCAGTCATTTTGGGGAAGAACCTATAGACTCAATAGTGTTGAACCAATATTTGAACACAGAATTAAATTAAGTTTTGCAAGATTACCAACTTTAAAGCACACATTTTAGCACTCACCATCTGGCATGTGTGAGTCCTACTAAACCACATAGGCTACTTGCCACTTTCTGATCATCAGATTCAAAAGCATTTTTGCTTTAGGGTACTGGTTTGAGATGATGTTTTCTGCATACCTAGATGGTCAAGGTCTCCATGAGCCATATTATGACAGAGATCTAGAAGACTGTTATCACCCTGCCCTAAAACAATGAAGGTATTCAGCTCTCCTCACTAGCTGGAAGACAGTCGGCCTCTAATCTAATTAGCATAGCAAGAAAAAAAAGGATGTCATATCAGCTGCAGCATACCAGGTGCAAAGGACTACAGTAGTCACCCGCTCTTTGTAGTTTCAGTCATCTGAAATCAACTGTGGTACAAAAATATTAACGGGAAAATCCCAGAAGTAAACATAAGTTTTAAATTGTATGCCATTGAGAATAGTGTGATGAAATCTCAGACTGTCCCAGCTCCATCTCACCTGGAACCTGAATTATCCCTTTATCTGATGTATCTACAATCTAGTCTATCTGTCACCTAGTTATTGAGTAGCTATCTCAGTTATCAGACCAAATAAATAGCATATATACTATTCAGTATATATACGATTCAGATAGTTCAGTACTAGCTGCAGTTTCAGGGACCCACTTGGGAGCCTTGGAACATATCCCCCGTGTATATAGGGTGACGAATGTATACTGATATTACATTTTGGAAAGCAAAGCAACTAGAGTGGTTCACTGATGAGGATTATGTCACTCCACAGTTGATCTCCGAGATCCATTCATCCAATCAGCAAATCCAAAAGGGATGTTACAGTACTCTCCAATGAGACTGAAGTCTTTGAAGGCTCTCTGCAATGTTTGTATGGATGTGATGCTGCTTATAATTTTGTCTTTTGTTAGTGAAGGGCAGTTTCAGGGGCTTCTACTTAGTCTTCCTAAATAATCCTCACTCCATAAGGGATCAATGTGAAAATTCTGCCAATTTCCAGGCTTGATGCAATCATGCATTCAGGAAGTGGGAAAATCACAGGATTAGTCAGCCAAAACACTGAACCCACAGTGATGCAGATACAGCTGAAAGTCAATTTACCAGGTGACTTCCATGAGCCTTGAATCTAACTGATAGGCCACAATCATGTAGTCATCCCAAGGATTAATCCAGGACCCATTTTTATTAATTGTCAAAAGTCTGGGCTTTTTCTCAGTAAACTGCAAGTGTCTTTAGGAAAGCCTTGAAGATTTAAAGCATATATTTGTGGTAGTATTTCATGTCCTTTCTCAAGGGAAATCAGCCTCCCCTTAAATCAAGGGTCTCCAAAGGGCTCCTATATCAGTGACAAATGTCCAGTTTCTGCTTGACACAGCTAGAATTTCCCCAGTTATGGAGATCAAGTAAAAATTTAGTAAATGGCCAATTTACTGTATGCTTAAAGATATTATAACCAATTAGCCATGACCACTAAAGCCTGCATTTCAAAACACTGACTGCCATTCCACATCTTAGCCTATTAAGAAAATGATAGCTACCTTATCCATGAAGCCAAAGCACTGCCAAAAAAAAAGCCCTTTGCCACCCCTGAACCCCATGATCCCCACTAAAATCAATGTATCTAGCTCAATGGCAGCATATCCCAATGAGATTTCCCAGCTGAGAGCTAACATACAGGTCTGCTCTCCTCACCAACATATTTCTCAATTCTTAATTAGGGGTATGTCCTCTGCAATCTCACAAGGGTTGTAGTGAGGAGGTCCAGGAGAGGACTTCACATAATAAATGTATTCTGCCATTTCACTTTCCTGTGCCTTCTTCCTACCTGCACAGCTAGAGACGTTAAGGGATCTCAACTCCACTGAAATGCCGGCCATTGCTGAACCCAAGTTTGAGTCAAATAGCCAGGCAATTTGCTGGAGCCATTTCCAGATGCTGAAGTTAACACATTAGATCCAGACTCCTGTTAAGAACACTCCTACACATAAATTGGGCTCCATCTAAATTAAACATACACATATTTGTATGTTGCATCCTCCTTGCTCTACTTAGAATGCAACCCTACACAAAACTTCCAGATTGCTGCTAATACAAATTAGTCTGTTACCTGACATGCCAATCGTCTTGTGAAAGAGTGGGATCTGGCTCAGTATTAAACTGGAAGGAACTGAGAAGTAAGCATACAGTTAGTAAACAGCATGAAGAGAATAGTATCCCTTTGGCTAGAGAGCTTCCTAAATAATCTCCAGCCTGCCGGGCGCGGTGGCTCAAGCCTGTAATCCCAGCACTGTGGGAGGCCGAGGCGGGTGGATCATGAGGTCAAGAGATCGAGACCATCCTGGTCAACACGGTGAAACCCCGTCTCTACTAAAAATACAAAAAAAAAATTAGCTGGGCATAGTGGCGCGTGCCTGTAATCCCAGCAACTCAGGAGGCTGGGGCAGGAGAATTGCCTGAACCCGGGAGGCAGAGGTTGCGGTGAGCCAAGATCGCGCCATTGCACTCCAGCCTGGGTAACAAGAGCGAAACTCCGTCTCAAAAAAAAATAAAATAAAAAAAATAATAATAATCTCCAGCCTCTGATGTTTCCTTCTTAATCTTAATGTCTGGCAATCTCTCAAATCAGAATTTTTAACATTTAAACCACCACCACCCTAACTAAGCTAATATAACCGCCCATCTGGAGTACTGCCTTGTAATAACTTGAAAATGTAATTGTTACATATCATTCAGCCAAGGAAAGTGTAATTAAAACATAAAGCCAATAAAAGGTTATAAACAGATTTACATTTTTAGAAAACTCATTCTTGCAGCTCTATGCAGAATGCATGAAAGAGGATAGGGTAGTAGAAGCAGGAAGGCTGATATGAAGTTGTGTCACACGATGGTGGCTTTGGTCTAAGAAGCTAGCAGTGAAGATATACAGAATGGAAAAATTCAATAAAACATAAATGATAGATTGGTTGGATAGGTAAAGATAAGAAGGAGATAATAATGACAGATTTCAACTGAATAGAAATAGTGCTATTAGCTAAGAGACAGATGGTCATCTCCATGTGTAAATCAAAACGCCAGATAAGTGGTCTAGGGTATTTGGGGTATAGACATAAATTCTGAAGTAAATGAACATATATATATATATATATATATAAAATATTAATATTTATATATATTAAATATCAATATATATTTAAAGCTAGTATTGCTTTAAATATCAATACAAAATATATATATATAATGATATTTAATATATGTGTGTTTGTGTGTGTGTGTGTATATATATATATAGATAGATAGATAGATAGATATAAAATTTCACATTGATATTTAAAGCAATACTACTCAAATGTGTGCCACAGACCACTGCTGAGCGGCCAACTCTTTGTCACTGGTCCATAATGAGATAGTACTGAAACTGAGAGTAAGCATTTAGAAACTTTTATAGCAGTTTCACAGAGAATTTTTGTATCTGTTGAATCTAATTTTAAAAATGGTACTTTTATATGTCTTCTTTTTTAATTAAATTTTCTAGCAACTCATTTTGTTGAATTTTATATAAGTATCAGTCTCTTGTAGTATAAAAAATGATTTTTGTTAAAAAAAAAAAAAGACTTCACCACAGGTTGGAAGGCACTGACTTAAAGCTATTATAATGAATGTAATTACTTGCAGAAAGAAATCTAAAGAAAAATTCTAATTTTTAAGTATTGGGTATGATTACTTGTTTTGTCTGTCATCTGCTTAAAGCATCATAAAAATTGCATACCCTAGAATGTAGTTCCTTGGGTCATTTTATTGTCCATATCTCCTTATCACCATTAATAATATTTACAGAGCACATACCTCTTGCCAGCCAGTCTTTACATGGATTATCCCATTTAATCCTCATAAAATCTTGATAAAGCTGGTATTATTATCCCCATGTTATAGATTACAAAATTAAGGGTTAGGAAGGTTAAATTACCCATAGTGTCAGTCCATTCAGGCTGCTATAACAAAATACCTTAGACTGGGTAGTTTATGAACAACAGAAACTTATTGCTCCCAGTACTAGAAGCTGGCTAATCCAAGATCAAGGTGCCAGCAGGTTCCATGCCTGGTAAGGGATCTCCCATAGTTTCATAGTTGGTGCCTTGTTGTTGCTTCTTCCCGTGATGGAAAAGGCAAATGAGCTTCTTCATGCCTCTCTTATAAAGGTATCAATCCCATTCATGAGGGTAGAACCCTCAGGACCTAAACAGCACCCAAGGCCNGGGATCTTTCCTGGGCCTCTTTATAAGGCACTAGCTCTGTTCACGAAAGCTCCACCCTTTTTATGCCTCCCAAAGGACTCACCTCCTCAAAACATCATCTTGGGGGTTAAGATTTCAATATACAAATTTGGGCAGGGGTAATACAAACATTCAGACCATAGCACATAGCTAATAGGGAGCTGAGATTTGAACTCAGGCAAAGTGACCCACTGTCAACCTACCCATCAGTGATTTTATATATTTAAAGCAAAATATTTCATGTGAAACTCCTCAAAACTTCTAAGTGTGCAATGTCCAGACCCAGAAATTTATTTTGGGTGTATGACATCTTTGTTATCAGGTAAATTTTATATTCTACTGTTTATCACTAGGTTATTCCTATTACCTCCAACTAGCCGGTAAATCACTCAAGAATAAAAGACAGGGGTGCACTTTCTAGAACATAACATACTGCCTGGCAAATGCTGAGTGAGTTAATGTCTGTCTCAAGAGCATTCAGACCTAAGAATTTATCCCTCCTTAATAGAAAAATAAAATAGCTTATCCTGTCCATCAGCTTAGGTAACACAATAATGTGGTCACAGATTCTCTAGTTGCCTTTTTTTCTGAGAGGTTTCATTATTGACTTGAGTTTTTCCATGAGGCTTCCAAAACTGGTTAAGCCAATTTTACCTTGGCTTATCATCCTCTGAAAACTGACATATATTCTACTCCTTTAGAAAGTATTTCTGCTGATTTTCTTACATTTATTTTTAACTATAAACACATATCCAAACATTATATAAATTACACATGGCTTTGATTAAGTTTCTTCAATTCCTTTTCAAAGCCCATAATAAACAATACAAAATAAAAATTGGGCAGGGTGTGATGATCACACCTATAATCCCAGCACTTTGGAAGGTCGAGGTGGGAGGATCACTTGAGCCCAGGAGTTCAAGAGCAGCCTGAGCAGCATAGCAAGACCCCATCTCCACAAAAAATTTATAAATAATCCAGGAACAGATACGCCTGTAGTCTCAGCTACTCAGGAGGCTGGGGCAGGAGGATTGCTTGAGCCTAGGAGTTCAAGGCTGCAATGAGCTGTGATCTTCCTACTGCACTCCAGCCTGGGCAACAGAATGAGACCCTTTCTTAAAAAATAATAATAATAATAATTAACCAATACATATTACAGTATATTGGTTATTTGTTATTTAATCTATTCTTTCAACTTTTGTCTATCTCACAGCTGAATTTTGTCTTAGCTCCAAAAAAGTAAGAGTTTCAGCTATACACAGAGAATTTCTCTTTTTTTTTTTTTTTATTTTAAACTGGTGTCTACCCATATGTAAAGCTGGCCTTTAAGAAAAGCCAAAATAAAACAAAAAACAAATAATCATGAACTACATGGTCACAGGTTGGAGACCACTTAACTCTAATTACTATTTTTCTCATAAACGTACTTTACAATAAATGGCTACAATAACCATCAAAGGCTACTCAATAAGGCCCAGAATCGAAAATGAGGAGTATGAGATAGTTAAAGCCATTATGAGATTTTGCTATCTTTCATCAACTATACAAACAGCTAAGAATAGTGCATCTGGATTACTTGCCTCTGGAAATTACAACAAGCTCCTACTGTACTGCCTAAGAGTGCTGGAAAGCGCGCGCACACACACACACACACACACACACACACACACACAATTTATTTAAAATCAAATTTATTTTGTCTAAAAGAATCCATAACAGACATTAAGAGCTAAAAGTAGTCTTAGGGAATTCACCCTCTCAGTAACTGAACTGAGGTCCAAACCACTAATTATTCAGTTCTAAAATCTCTCTCTCACACACACACATACAGAAAATGCCAACAGACAGGGATTTAAAAGGTTAAGAAAAAATAAGAGCACAGAGCCAACATAAGTCATACAGCACCAAATCTGGCTATTTGTGGCTTATTCAAATTTGTAGTATTTCCTGGGTTATAACTGAACCTAAACTAAAAATCAAAATAAAATAAAACCACAATGTCATTCACAAACAAGAACTAACAATAACATCTATATAAAATCGTCTTTGATGTCATAAAATATTATCTTAAACTTTAATATTTATCATTGTATTTTTAGCCAGATCTATCCATTAATGCAAAAATGGATGTTAATAATGTATAATAATCAGTAAGTTTTCAATCTTGAGAAATATTTAGTTCAACAAACCGTGTGATTTTTTTTAAGCCAAAGAAAAAGTATTCAGACCTGGAGTGAATCACAATGTGATATAGCCTCGGTTGTATTTAAAAGCGTAAATTCTGTTTTAAGCATTTCCACTCCACTTGAGAAAGAGCAACCACAAAATTCCCAAATGTCAACACAGATGGAAGTCGAGAGGAACAGCAATGAAATTTAAAATGCAAACTATAGCCAGAAAAGAAATACTCTTCCTTTCTCCCTAACGTAATGATGAGTATCCCAAAGAGAAGAAAAGCCCATTTTCTCCCATGTTTGTACACAGAAATCAGTACAATTAATGGGAAAACATTCCAACTAATACAAGGCATAATATAAAGCCATGTAGACATCATACAAGTTATAGGTATATGTGGTATATATGCAACACAAATATACACACATATAACATGTATGATAGATAAAAATGTATACTACAGGGCCGGGCACAGTGGCTCACGCCTGTAATCCTAGCACTTTGGGAGGCGGATCACCTGAGGTCAGGAGTTCAAGAACAGCCTGGCCAACATGGTGAAACTCTGTCTCTACTAAAATTACAAAAAATATTACCTGGGCGTGGTGGTGGGCACCTGCAATCCCAGTTACTTAGGAGGCTGAGGCAGGAGGATCGCATGAACCCAGGAGTCGGAAGTTGCAGCGAGCTGAGAGCATGCCATTGCACTCCAGCCTGGGCTACAAGAGGGAAACTCTGTCTCAAAAAAAAAAAAAAAAGTATAATACATATTTATATTATAACCAGAGTTCTAATTTTAGTTTAGCCCTCCATCTACCTATCTATATTTCCTAGGTTCTCTTGAAAATCTTGATATTATAAAAAGATATTTTAAAACTTAACCTCAATGTAAACCAGTAGTGCCTTAAAATAAGACAGCGAAGGCTTTCTCTTGCATGCTTTTGTTTGCCAGGCTTTACTCCATTAAAAACCTAAATTCTTCTAGAGGATGTCATTATAACCAACTTCAGACCCAAAGAGTAGCTTCAAGAGCCTCAACTTAGAATGCTGTCTCCTCTCAAGTCAAAAATCATACCTAATTTATAACCATTTGGGATGAAAAGGTAGGTAACCTGTTTCATTCACTTTTAAAATACTACTTTAAAAAGAGAATTTGCTACTTATTAAATGAACTTGAACGTTTAAAAAAATCAGCAAATCAGTCTCTTATTCTAGTGTAAAGACTATTGTTCAGGAAAAGTCTATGAACAACTTTAAAAATTCAGGTGGGCAATTAAAATACTATTCCTTAAAAAGGGATGGTTTATGACATAAAAAACTGAAACAGATTTGAAATAAATATGAAAATTGGGCATGTCTTCCCATTAGTAATAAAAATGAAATAATATTTTTGCAAACAAAATAATACCAAAGAAGTCATAGGCACCTCATCATCTGCTATGCTATTAACACAAAAAGAAAACCTTCTTAGGAAATCCACATCAAATTTTAACAGTGAAGGTGAATGAAGCCAGCAAGGACAGAAATTACTACTAGCCTGGCTAGAAAAGCATGCTGAACCTGAGGCGAAAGGAGTTTTTTAAATAGGAGAATGTTCTGAAATAGAAAGCATGTTAAACAGAATTGCCCGAGGACTGTTAGGAAATGAAAAATTATACTAACTGCATTGGGAACAGCAACCTGATAAAAGCACAATGCACAAATTACAATCTTCTTCACGAGTAGTATTAGACACGAGAAAGGTTAAGTTGTATGTGAGAGAGGTCTCACCCACCACAGGCCACAACATGATAAAAGAATTATTCCCAATCATTTCTAGGTACCCTCCAACAACTACAGTAATAAATATTTCTAGATTTCTAATATAATAGAACAAGCTAGACCAGACCCCTAGTCAACATAAATTTGCAAAACGCCCCTGAGTACAAACCTCTATTCTAAATTCTATAGAAAACAACAAAAGACAATAATGTGTTCCCTAACTACATTCTTCTCTTCTTAAATTCAAAACACAGCCAGCATCCAGAGATGCTCAATGAGTCAGCACGTACTAAACAGCATAGTGTGGAGACAACATGGTTGAGAGCTGGAAAACAACATTCCATTGGAAGAATATGACTGATTGCTCGTGAAGGCAAATACTTTTATAAATAGCAATGTTTTTACACTGAGTATGAGATTAACTATTAAGTATTTAAAGTGAGATACGCAAATATAAATAAAAAGTATAAACACTGAAGAAACTACCATCTAAAGAAAATAAGCAATTCATGAA
Source organism: Cebus imitator (assembly GCF_001604975.1). Lineage (NCBI taxonomy): Eukaryota > Metazoa > Chordata > Mammalia > Primates > Cebidae > Cebus > Cebus imitator. Next base: position 13,060,425 of record NW_016107322.1, read on the forward strand.
AAAAAGAACATAAAAAGACATAAGGCACACACATTATGATGAACACACACACACACTCCACCCACAATATTATCACTAGTTTTAAGTTTAGCGGAGAAGTAATCTTTCCAGCCCCCCTCTCTTACAGGCAAAGATCAACTCAAAAATAATGCAAGTCATAATGAGCGAGTTCACTTTAGCAAGATTCTTGGGACAACGAAGTTAAGAACAGCTGTTAATTTGGGTTGAATCCAAGTGAAGTTAAAACATCCAGAACTTTAGGAACATCTAGGTCTAGGGCTATTGATGCAGACAGCAGTCACTTGATCTTAGTCACTTTATCAAGAAAGACCAGATTTATTTTGTCTGGTCCATGTTTTTGTTTTGCGTAGTTTGTGTTTTTGCTGTATAGGATGGGCATGATCCATTTAGCATTAAAAAAAAATGGCATCAATAAAAATTTCCTCAATGAAAAGGTCAATGTGGGCTAGTGATGCCAAATAATTTGAGGCAAACATGACCACCTGCTTAGCCACAGTTAAGTACGTGGTGCATCTCCATGTTTACATTTAACATATCTATTTCTCTTCAAATATAAAAAAGTCACTGGTCAGTAATTGCTGAGTCCCTATCTTACAAAGTCAGAATCTCTATGAGTCTAATTACCTCTGTTAAGAACACAGAGCTGACTGGACATTCTCCCTCCTTAATCTTCCCCTTGAATCTCTTTGTGGAGTGATACCAACTCTTTCCAAAAGGTTTTATTTCAGATACCCACCTGCACTGTCTAATATGGTAGCCACCAGCAATACATTGTTATTACACACTTGAAATATGGCTAGTCCCAATTAAGATGTGCCATAGGTTGTAAAATACACATCAAATTTCAGACTTAGAACAAATGAGAGGGTAAAATATCTCATCAGTAATCTTTTAAGTTACATGCTAAAATGATATTTTGAATACATTAGGTTGAATAGCATAGTGTAAAAATTAGTTTTCTATCTTTTTTAATGTGGCTACTAGAAAAGTTTAAATTACATGTGTGATTTATATTATATTTCTATTGGATAACATTGATCTAGGCAGGACACTTAACATGGGATGAGGAAGAGGCATTCAGTACTCATTTGCTTTTCTGGAAACCTCCTATCCAGATAACACTCATAATGCCCCCCTGGTTCATTCAGGAATGGAACCACTTAGGTTACTCAGGAATTTCCTCAATCCCATTTAAAACAGTCCACTATCCCTTTCAAAATGGGCTTATCTGTTATAAAGAAACATGCTGTTGTGTTTTCAAATATGATTTACGAGCTATTTTAGAGGCTCCAGTTCTCACACAATGTGGTAATTCTTACACAAGCCCATTTTGCAACTGAATCATTTTTGCAAGTAAACTTTCACTTTAAGTAACCAAAGCTGTATAAAAGTTCAAATGATACCTTCATAAATGTTTTAATGAAGATTAATGTCTTAGCTATTACATTATTTATTTCCACAAAACTCAGACTTCCACATTCTTAAAGATTCATTCTAATTTTAATAGAGAAATAATTTTGAGAACTTTGAGCAATTCAAAAGAACTTCTTTATCATATATATACTCTTCCCTTTCTTTAAGAGAACAAGTTATCCTTTCATCTGTATTACACTGAATTTTGTGAGCAAGTATCTACTCTAATTGTGTTTATTTGTCTAACTGAGCTCCTGTCAGGTAGGAAGCCTATCTTACTCATATTTGTTCTGCTATCGTACAGAAAAGTACCTGTGCCAAAGGGAGTGTTAGGAATGAATTTCTTATTAATCTGTAACGGTAAAATGCATAGTACAGATGTAAAAAAAAGCAACTCTGGTAATACTAACAATAAAACCCTTTTAACCTATAATAAGAGTTAGAAAACTCATTGTGACCACCAAAAAATTAAGTAATTTGGTTAACCTCATCAGCATACATATGTTTTTTGTTTGTTTGTTTGTTTTGTTTTGAGACAGAACAATACTGTCACCAGGCTGGAGTGCAGTGGAACAATGTCTGCTCACTGCATTCTCCGCCTCCCGTGTTCAAGCAATTCCCCTGCCTCAGCCTCCTGAGTAGCTGGGACTATAGGCTCACACCACTATACCTGGTTAATTTTTTGTATTTTAGTAGAGATGGGGTTTCACTGTGTTGGCCAGGATGGTCTCGATCTCCTGACCTAGTGATCTTCCCACCGTGGCCTCCCAAAGTGCTGGGATTCCAAGTGTGAGCCACCGCGCCCAGACTGTATTACTTTTTTTTTTTTAATTTGAAATACATACTTATAGCTTAAGTATTTACAGAATAAAATTTAGCTCTTTGCTAACTCCATTTTGAAGAGAGGTATGGGATCACCTGCTACTCAAAATACCCTCTAGGAAGCAGCAGCATCAGCATGACCTGGGAGCTTCTTAGAAAGGCAGACTCTAACCCCAATGCACATAAAATGATGTATACATAAATTGTAACAATAATTATTATAATGATGGTGATGATTATATTTATTATTATCAGTACAATTGGTGAAAGTCACTTTTGGATGTTTAGTGCCTCAAATTCATTATAATGAGTTACAATTGCAGAATAAATATTTCCTCAAATGCACCACTTTACCTTCCTGTTTAAAGGTAGATAAATTTTTAGTTATATTATTTATAAATTTTCCAAATTTTGCCAAATAAATATACAGACAATTTCTGTCTCTCAACAACTATTCAATTTCTATTTGGAAAGTGGCATGCTCTGATTTCTAATATATTTATAGCATAATAAACCCTGATAAACAGCAAAGAAAATATTGATATTGGAATAAAGGCTAATTTCATTTAGATAAAAGAAACTAATTTTGGAAAATACTGACATTACTTAAGATTTAACTAATTCATTCTTACAAGTAAAATTATAACATAGAATATTAGATTTACTTGTCATTTAAGTCAAGTAAACAGACAAAATGAATGAAACTTATTTTTAAAAGCAATAGGATTTTTGGTTTTCCTCTGTACTTCAATGGAGATAAATAAAGGCAACTGGTTTTCATAACGTAGAAGTGAAGACTGATACATTAAGAAATACCATAATGTAAAATAAGAGGTTTCTAAGAATAAAATATAAAATTTTTTTAAGGTTTTTTTTTTTTTTTGAGACAGGATCTTGCTCTGTCTGTCACCCAGGGGCAGTGCAGTAGCACGATCTTAGCTCACTCCAGCCTCAACATCCTAGGCTCAAGCAATCCTCGCACCTCAGCCTCCCAACTAGCTAGAACTACAGGTGCTCGACACCACACCTGGCTAACTTTTGTTTAATTTTTGTAGAGATGGGATCTCACTATATTGCCTAGGCTGGTCTCAAACTCCTGGGCTCATGCACTCCAGCCACTTCAGCCTTCCAAAGTACTGCGATTACAGACATACAGTAAAATTAAAATTATAAGTTCAAGTCTAAACAGATTCATATGAAGAAAGGTTCGGAACATAAATAAATAATGTTGTGACATGATAGAAAAAATATAAAAATTAAAAACTGAAAAGAAAAACCCTTAACACAAGGCACCTACTTGAGAATAAATTATTACATATATCACAAATTTTTGCCTGGCTTCCTAAAGTTTTGGGTTTGTCAAAGCTTACAATTAGATCTCATAAATAAGAAAACTGATGGGTTATTTTGTTTCCATGCTTTCAACAACGTACAATAAAATTATCATTGCTTATATATTTCAGTGACACCTGATTAAAGATGAGTGTAATTTTGGTCAGGTTGCTTCTCAATACAAGTTTGTCAGTTTATGATCATTTAAAGGAAGCTAACATACATAAGCAATACAATAAACCTGGACTTAAACCTAAAACATTACACAAAAAATTAATAAACAATGGATCATAGACTTAAATGTAATATATAAAATAATAAAATCTTTAGAAAAAAATATGTAAAATAATAAAAGCTTTAGAAAATTGTCAGGCCCTAGAGTTAGGCAAAGAGCTTTTAGATATGACAACAAATGCATGATTCATTAAAAAAATAAATTGAACTTCTGAACTTCACTAAAATTTAAAAATTTTGCTCTGTGAAAGACTCTATTTAGAAGATAGAAAGACAAGCCACAGACTGAAAGAAAATATTTGTAAACCACAAACCTAACAAAGGATTTACATGTAGAACATATAATGAACTCTCAAAACACAAAAATAGGCCAGGCGCTGTGGCTCACGCCTGTAATCCCAGCACTTTGGGAGTCCAAGGCAGGCTAGTCACTTGAGGTCAGGAGTTGTAGAGACCAGCCTGGCCAACATGGTGAAACCCTGTCTCTGCTAAAAATAGAAAAATTAGCTAGGCATGGTGACACACACCTATAATCCCAGGTAGTAGGGAGGCTGGAGCAGGATAATCACTTGAAACAGGGAGGTAGAGGTTGCAGTGAGCCAAGATCATGCCACTGCACTCCAGCCTGGGCAACAGGGAAAGACTCCATCTCAAAAATTAGACACATGAAAGTTAAAAAAGAAATATCAATCCAGTCAGAAAATAAGCAAAAGACATGAATAAACATTTCACCAAAGAGAACGTACAAATATAAAATAATACTTTAAAAGATTTTTAAACATAATTAGGTATTAAAACCACAAATTAAAACCACAATTGATATAGCACTACATACCTATTAGAGCAGCTTACATAAAAAATAGTGACAATACCAAATGCTGGCAAGGATGCAGATCAACTACATCCTTTATATAATGCCAGTGGAATGCAAACTTGTACAGACACTGTAGAATATATCTGGAAATTCCTTCTAAAACTAAACAAATGCTTGCCATATGAGCCAGCTATCACAGCATTCCCATGCATTTATCTCAGAGAAATAAAACCTATACATAAAGATTCATATCTTAGCTTTATTTGTAATAGCCAAAAACTGGAAACAATCCAAATGTCCTTCGAAAGGTGAATAAATAAACAAACTGAATGGATGGTACATCCATACAATGGAATACCACTCAGTGACAAAAAGGAACAAGCTATTGATGTATGCAACACAGAGAGATCTCAAGGGCATTATGCTGACTGAAAAAAAAAAGCCACTGTCAAAAACTTACATGTGATTTCATTCACAGAACATTCTCCAAATGAAAAAGAAATTACAGACATGCGAACCATATCACTCACTGGTTGCCAAAAGTTAGGGATGGGTCAGGGAGGGGTAACGTGAGTATAAAGGAATCGCAGGAGAGCATTCTGATGGAACAGTTCTATATCTTCATTGTAGTATCGGTTACATTAATATATACATGTGATAAAATTGTACAGAAGTATTGACACACACAAATAAGCACATGTAAAAACTGGAGATATGTAAATAAGACCTGTAGTTGGTACCAATATCAATTTCCTGGTTTTGATACAATCACCGCAGTTATGTAAGATATTACCACTGGGGCAAACTTGGTGAAATGTACAAAGCCTTCTCTAAACTCATTTTGCAACTTTCTGTGAGTCTGTAATTATTTCAGAATGAACTTTTTAATCTAACACAATTTACAACTGTCTAAACATTCTTCACTATATTTTCAAATGTCCTCTGATTTTAAAGGTACTTGGAACCTGCTAAAACCAACCCTTAGTTTTGATACTACCCTTATTTCTATGTACTTCTTGTTTATGTATTGTACTTGTGAGTAGAAGTTTGCCTAATACTGCATGGGTGCCATATAGTTTTAAATTAGGGGCACTTTGGAGAAGTAAAGCACTTTGTAGAAGTAAAGAGACCTGTTAGTTTCACTACACTCCCATCACTAGTAAGCACAATTTAAACCACAAAAATAGCACTGCCAATCAAAATGGTCAAGAGGGTGGAAGACTCCAAGGTACATGCAAAAAACAAACAAGCAAACAAAAGTATCAGAGTATTTTAATGCAGAAAGAGAAAAGCTGAGCCAAAATAATAAAACGCACAGAAATGACAATCAAGAAACCTGATAGTTAAACATCTTAAGCTTTAAAAAGAAAAGCACAGAATGGTATACATTTGTGTGTAGTTAGGTTAAAAAAAAAAAATCAAGCTTTAAAGACAGCATAAATTAATGGACATTTTTAATTTTGTTCTCCTTTTCTTTTTAATCATACAAATATACAAATTTTGTATTCTCCAAATAACTTAAAACTGATCATTTTTTCCTGAGCCCAAGATAACATGAAAAAATTATTAGTAATTAACAAACCAATTTCATTTCAAAACATTCTTATATTTTTAAAGAATAAACTATTCATGAAATTTTAAAAAAGAAGATAGTGGAGCTAGGGCAAAGTATCTGAAGGGACTGAATCAGCCAAGACAGAGCAGTAAAAAGTCTCTGTATACTAAAAAAAAAACAAAAAAACAAAACAAAACAAAAACAGAAAAACAAAGAGATCAGGCTTAGCAAAGTAAAATCCAAAACCCAAAGTTGGTAATACTGAGAGGCGTTACTATAGACTCCTCTTAGGAAGAGTAGGAATGTCTGGACCCTGCACAGAATGATTTGTCCATAGATGTGATTTTAGAGACTACAACATGATCTCACTGGGGCTTTTCATCTCCTGCCAGATGTAGTTTCCTCCTGAGAAAAGAAAACAGCCTTGGGAAGCTGTGATGGATGAGACAAAAGGATACACTTCAGAAACATATGTGTGCGACTGAAAGTCTTGATGATCCAGGCTCACTTTCAGCCAAGGATGACCATGGGACGATTCTGATTAATAACCTATAAATGGGAAAAACTAATGAAGTTTACAAGAAGCTAACATATGCTTCACTAAAATAGACATAGTAAGAAGGCACATGTTCCAGCTAGAAACATGAATGTGGTGCCAAGATGTGCCCAACTGTCTTCTAAGCATAAGGATAATATAGCAGAAAGATAAAGAAGGATGTATCTATGCTAAAGACCAAACCACTGACCTTCACTTTTCTTCTCAAGCCTCTATTTCTATAATTCACTGTTTGTGGGATATTCTGTTAATTGAAAGTGTGTTGGATTTTCTATCACATGAACCTAAATGTATAACCAATTTTATCATGTTTCTGTAATAATGTGTATGTTTGTATTGTGTACTTATTCATAATTATATATAATCTGTGGCTAGGTGTTATGAAAACGAAAACAAATTAGATTGATGATATTGAATAACATATCATAACACTGGTAAAACAAAGGTAATTCTTTTTGCTGGCTATTTGGAAAACTTCACCTTTACCTATACAAGAAGTAAATTTGTATATTTCATTTCTGATTATCATATTTTTGATTGTAGAACTAGTTTATAAACCAAGAGATTGTGTCTCATTAAAATTAATCATTCAATTGATCTACTAAAATATATATGAATATTCCATTCCTTTGTTTTATGCCTCTTACGGCAAAATCAAACCTATTGAAAATAATTGCAGTCATCACAAATCAAAAAGCAAGGGAGGAAAAAAAGAGAAGTCAAAACATTGGATTTAAAATTTTTTGCTAATTAATATGCGCATATCACATGTTAAGACTCCACTAGAATAATTCTTTCATTTTCAAACTTTTATGCTATTATATATTTTTTTCTCCTACATTGGTCTGATTTTCAGAGTTACTCCTGCTATTAGTAAACTCAGTATGACCATTCCTCTAACTATCCAAGTTCAGGAGGAAGAAAATCCCTGCAGCTGTTTGATGCCCAATAATATGAACACTTAGCAGTCAGATGAAAGAAGAGAAAAAGACAGAAAAGAAAGATCAAGAGAAGAGTGATTTTGAATTTCTGCAGGCTAGCATTTACCTCTCTCAATAAAAGGAGCTTTGTGCTCATTATATCCCAGGACTCATCTTGCCTTCAGCTTCTAGTAAACTGGCAATTGCTTTATCATTTCCTCTCTAAATTAAGGATCAAAGTTTAAACATATTCGTTTCCTTCTCTATTAGATTATGATTAAAATTACCACCTGCCTCACCTCAGTCACACAATCACTCCTACTAAGAAAAAAAGAAGGAATCCCCTAAAGTAAGGCACAGTTAACTAGCAAAACAAAGAGTTGTGGGGAATTTCTGGTCATGGTATGTATCTGAGAGTTGATTTCAGAATACAGCGTTGAAGAAGCAAACAACAAAACCTTCTGAAAATAATATTCTAGTAAATATTTAACTTGATGCATTAGTTTCCTAATATTATCATCAAACTATTATTTATTTACTGAGCATCTTTATATATATTTCTAGTCCTCAAGATACCCTACAAAGTGGATTCTATCCATCTTCTACAGAGAAAGAAACAAGTTCACAGAGGTTAATTAATTTTCCCTAGGACTCAAAGCTATTTAACAGTTATGAGAGCTAAAACTTAAGCCTCATTTTGCTTTTACTTTAGAACATGGTCATTTAGCAATATTTTGTATACACACACACAGATATTTCTACATATGAATAAACTAAATTTAGAGTTTGAATTACTCTCGTAATTTACATACCAAGTTTTACAAGTTAGTTACCATAATTTAAATAATGTCAAATAAGTTACAATGGATTTGTATAAGAAATCAGTGAGTGTAAGATATATAATGTCTTTTAAAACTCTACATGATTATGTGTTTAAAGTAGAGTCTTACTTTTGTCAAGGTCCTGGATTCCTGTTGCCCTAAACACAAAACACAATGGGGCTTCTTCTGGATATTAAACATAAAAGAACCCTGGATTCAAAACAGTGGTGTATATAAACTGATGATCCAATATCACCATAAGAAGAAAATCTACTCTACAGTAAAAAATAAGCTCACTTTAGAATGAAAAGTACCTGGCAGTAGCAATTCTCTCTGAAGAATACACTTTCAAATTTTCCTTTAATATCTATAAATGTATAATCAAAATTTAATGTGTGCTTTCAAATAGCAGCACGATATACTTATCAGTCTAAAAGTATAGCACATTTCACAGAGACAATATTATCATCTCACTCACTGACCAAGGCCCAGTCTGGTGAGAGCTGAAAGGAATCCTGTAACTTACCACACACACACAGTCATTTCTCAGGAGGTGATGCAGCAGGTGCTAGAGCCTAAACTAAACCAAAATGCTCCATGAAGTCATTTGAAGGCACTTTCAAAATGAGAAGGGATCAGAGCCTGTTGACCATCACTGTAGAGCATTCAGGAATGACTGAAGTTAGTACAGACTTCAGCTGCAAAGAGCAAAAGAAACTACTAGTGCAGAAGAGCAGGTCATGTACATCTTGTCATCTTCAGATTCTTCACTGCCTTATATAGTCACTGACATCTGACTTCCTTCAAAGCCCACAACCTGGTCAGATACTGAGAAAAAAGTACACCATTCAGCTATGATATATAACTTCTGTGCTGTAAGAATCAATTTTTGGTGTGGTTGGCCAGAGCAATTAGGTAACAGATAGAACTAAACAACATCAAAGCTGTAAAGGAAGAAGCCAAATTAGCCTTGTTTGCAGACAACATGATTATATACCTAGAAAATCCTAAAGACTTTATCCAAAAACTGTTAGAAGTAGTAAACAAATTCAGTGAAGTTGCAGAATACAAAATCAAAATACAGAAATCAATAGGATTTATATATGCCAACAGCGAACAATCTGAAAAAGAAATCCAGAAAGCAATATCCCATTTATAATACCTACGATGAATATAAAATACATAGGAATCAATATTAAAAAAAAAGTGAAAGATCTGTACAATGAAAACTATAAAACTCTGATGAAAGAAATAGAAGAGGACATCAAAAAATGGGAAGATATTGCATGCTTATGGATTGGATGAATTAATATTGTTAAAATGACAATACCAGTCAAGCAATTTACAGATTCAATGCAATCCCTACCAAAATGCCAATGATATTCTTCACAGAAACAGAAAAATAAATCCTAAAATTTAAATGAAACAACAAAAGACCCAAATAGCCAAGAAATCTTAGCAAGAAAAAAAAAAAAAAA
>NW_016107322.1:13070683-13159249 GCF_001604975.1 Cebus imitator
CTGGGAAAACTGGACAACTATATGCAGAAGAATGAAACGAGACCCCTAATATCTCACTTACACAAATATCTCTTGTGTAAGACCTTATAGACATGAGAGTACAAATCAAGCTAAAAAGCTTCTGCACAAAGGAAACAGTCAACAAAGTGAACAGGCAACCCACAGAATAGGAGAAAATATCTGCAAACTATCAGCTAAGAGGTTAATAACCAGAATGTATGAAGAACTCAAACAACCCGATAGCAAAAAACACAAATAATCTGATTTTAAAATGAGCAAAAGATCTGAACAGATATTTCTCAAAAGAAAACATATAAATCATCAACAGGTGTAAGAAAAAATGCTCAATATCACTAATCATCACAGAAATGCAAATCAAAAGCCACAATGCAATATAATCTTACCACAGTTGAAATGGCTTGTATCAAAAAGATAGGCAGAAACAGATGCTGGTTAGGATGTGCAGAAAGAGGAATGCTCATACACTATTGGTGGGAATGTAAATTACCACAACCACTATAGGAAAAGAAAACAGTATACAGGTTCCTCAAATAACAAAATATAGAACCATGATACGATCCACCAATGCCACTACTGGGTATACATCCCAAAGAAATAAACTCAGCATGTTGAAACGATATCTGCACTCCTATGTTTATTGCAGCCCTATTCACAATAGCCAAAATACAGAATTAACCTAAGTGCTTATCAACGGATGAATGGATAAAGAAAATACAGTATATTTACACAATAAAATATTATTCAACCATAAAAATAATGAAATCGTTTCATTGCAGCAACATGGTTGGTAAGTGAGATAAGCCAAGTACAGAAAGGCAAATATCACATGTTGTCTCTCATATGCAGAAGCTAAAAAGGTGTTTCTCAGGAAGACAAAGTAGATTGAAAGTTACCAGAGGCCGAGGAGAGTGAGGATGGGAGATGAAAGAGGAAAATTTATATAAATGTATTTATTGCCACTGAACTGTGGTTAAAAATGATAAGGATGGTGAATTACATATGTTTATTTTACCTCAATACAATCAATACAATTGTTTTTTAAATTTCTTAAGGTGGTTGCTAACGCACCAAATCCAAACTAAACTTTCTAATTCAAATTGGATACCAATGTGAAAATTATTTTATTTCTAACCATCTCCATTCTACTCACTCTGTTTTTGAATGGAGAGGAGTGGAGAAATTAGAGTGGGGTGAAGATCTGAAAAAAGAACAACAGCTATGAGGCTGTTTCTGTAAACCATACTAGACATGCTAGCATCCTGAACTAGGATGGCAGCAGTAGGAAGGCAGCATGGTACATATTTAAGAGTTAGGGACTACAACTGACTAGACTCAGAGGTATAAGGAAGGAAGGAGAGGGGAATAATTAGAAATAACTCATTAAGTTCTAGGTTTGAGCAGCTGGTAGGGAAAGATTCCAGACACTGCAGTTGGGTAGAAATGGACAAATATGTTTGAAAGAAAATCTGTAAGTTCAGTTTTATACATGTTGAGATTTTTATTTATAAAACATCAAAATGAAGCTATAAATACATCCAAGATAAGGAGAAAGATCTAGAGTGGAGACAGAGCCTCAGTAGACAGATGGAATCCATGGGATGGATGAGAATGCCTAGGGAGAAAATATACAGTAGACATACATAAAGGATCCCAGGAAACAGCCCTGAAAGTCTCTTACATTAAATGGTCAAAAAGAAGCTGAGAAAATGGAAGAAAAGCAAGATCGTGGCTTCAAAGAGCCAAGAAATAGTCCAACATGTTCAATGCTAGAGATAAAGAAAGAGGTATCCCTAAACTGTCATGAAGTTGTTTGTGAACTTGTTGAGAACAGTTTTAGTAAAGAAAGTTTAATCACAGTTGCAACACTTACTTAAGCCATGTATGCTCAAGCCAGTCACTTTGTTTCTTCATCCTGTCTACCTCATGGTTTTGTTATGAGGATTATATTAAACATCATATCTGAAAGTGAGGTATAAATGTTAAACAGAGGGTAAAAGCTCTCTTATTAAAATTGTGTTGTTCCGACAGTGTTCACTGCCAATTCTGTTTGACCCATATGGTAAGCTGATGTGCACTAGCCAATGTAACATCAGCAGAATGGACTCACTGCTAGGCAAAAGCTGTTAAGAATCAGTGCATAGTTCAACATGCTTCTCTATACCCTGCCACTACTTCTACAGAAGCATGCTTCAAAACAAATCCTTCATAAGCCTACATTTTTGAGTGAATGCCATGAGGAGAGCCCTCTCTAGCTGACTCATCCTGACATGTAATATGGAGACAATTAAATGTTGTTTTAAAGCACTGACATTTTGGAATTATGACAAGTAATTGCAGTGGAACAAGTAAAAAACTAAATAATAAAGAGCAGAAAAATCAAGTGGAAAATGCTATTTCGGGATGTAATCAATGAGACAACATGAAGGTGGTTAGTCAAGCTAATAATGCACTAATTTTTATTTTATAGCAGAGTAACTCAGTAATCTTTTATACTTGATTCAATATTCTCACAGGTACAGAAGGTGAAAAGAACAACTAATGAAGGTGATATGGTTTGGCTGCGTTCCCACTCAAATCTCATCTTGAATTCCCACATATTGTGGGAGGGACCTGATGGGAGGTAACTGAATCATAGGGGCAGGTATTTTCCATGCTGTTCTCATGATAGTGAAGGTCTAATGGTTTTAAAAAGTGGAGTTTCCCTGCACAAGCTCTCTTCTCTTGTCTGCCACCATGTGAGACATGACTTTTACCTTTTGCCATGATTGTGAGGCATCCCCTACCACTTGGAACTGTAAGTCCAATAAACCTCTTTCTTTTGTAAATTGTCCAGTCTCAGGGATGTCTTTACCAGCAGCATGAAAACAGACTGATACAGAAGGGGAAAAGGCCAAGGTAAAGAGAAGAAATATCTAAAACATCCTAAGGGAACACCCAAAACAATTTCAAATGAGAAGACATCTGTTGGGGAAGGGTAAAACAGTCCATCAAAGAGAAATTTCCTTCTTCATCATCTTAATTATATATTGTTGTTTGTACCTCAAATTTTCTTCATTCCTTAGTAGTCATACTTTGCATCTAACTATTTGACTGGTTCTGTATTTGTGTTAGGCCAAAGACTCAAAGTCCAAAGGGGTTATTAGAAATAAATGAAAAATTGGGCAAGGAATCAAGACCAGACTGTATGAAGGAAAAATGTTTTATTCTTCAAGTGTTAACAATAAAAGTTACTGCTAACAAAGGCCAAATTACTATTTGATATTCCTAAATGGAATATGTGTGCATTGGCCATAGCACACATGGCAATAGCAAATGGCCATTACTCAGAACCAAGGACAAAAGTAGAATCAGGTCAGAGTGAGGCATGAGGGCCTATTTGATGAGACTTTTCACCAAGCACAGTGGATTCTCTTTCCATCTTTATCTTGGCCTTTGTCCCCATTAGTTTTGGCAAACCATGAAAGAAGATTATAAATGCTTCAATCCCAATGGAGTTGGAAATAAAGTACATGAAAGAAAGACTTAATAAAGAATGTTCATCTATCATTTTAAAAAGAAGGAAAGGGGTGTAGATAAAACATTTCCACAACTCTTCTTTAATAAACACCTTAAGTGTCATTTTACAAAACACACAAGTAAATTAATGTCACGGTTACAAACATAAAAAAAAAAAAAAAATGACCACTATCTTTAATGACTATCTTTTGCTCTAAATTTTTTTGACTATTTCTAAATCAAATCCAACCTTAAACCTATGACGACTGTGTACTAAGTTTCTTTGGAAGCATATACTGTAAATTCTGAAAACAATTTTGCAAGGCTGCTCGCCAAATGGTTTACATAAAAGCATAAACATCTGCATAAGTGAGGGACAGTGCAAAGTGATTATTTTACAGAGGGCTCATTCATTACTATATACAAGCTCAAGAATGCAACTTCATATCCCTCACAATTGCTAGAACAGTGTTTTATTTATAGGAGTTCCTCAATAAACACTTGATGATTTGAATACATTTAATACCTGAAAATGCTAGGACACAAATTGCTGGGCTTTTTTCAAACTCCAAATCAACCCATTTTCATTACTCTCAACGTTGCTTCATACCAGTTAGCTAGCTGGATGTTTTCCATGGCTCGAAAATTGGCCATGTATATTCTGCTGCAGGACGTATTTTCAATCTGCAGTGTCCCTCCTAAAAGCAGAGAAACTAGCAAATCACAATGGCGTAACCTCCCAAGTACAACTATTATATCTAGTATAGTAGCTCTTTTACTTAGGGGGAAAAAAAAGAACTGGAACTTTTTAGTGGAACTTATTAGTAAAATCATTAGCCTAGACAGTAACTAAACTGGTATGGTACACAATGGTGAAGACAAGCTTAAACGACATTGGCCTGCAGTTTTGCTTTCCTGACCTTTCTCCCTCCTCAAGATGGCAAAGTGAAACACGGACAAATGTTGATGTGCACCTAACTCATCAATGTTGGTCCAAGGAAAGAAAAAAAAAAAATTGATCAATGTAGGTATAATCATCCCCTAAAAGAGGAATATTGGCGAGGAAAGAACAAAAGGTAGGATATAGTGCCTGCCTGAAGGAATCCTCTTAGATATCAAATCACAATATTTGCTCTGAAGTAAGCTAGAAAGTTTTAAATGCCTAATTACGTTGCCGGGAGTTCTGCCCACGCTCATCCCCGGGCCCACGGGGCTGCGCGCCAAAGTCAGAAAACCTGCAGTGGCGTTGAGTCACTCCCCAGCAGCCCTGCGGGGCGCGAGTGCGGGAGCCTAAGCACGGGAGCCTAAGCACGTACCCTATGGCGCAAGACCGCCGATTAGAACAGAGGGGAAAGGGGATGAGGAAGGAAGTTTCTTCTGCGCCAGCTCGCAGCCCGGAACTGCCAACCCGCAGCTTTGAAAGCCCCAGAACACGGTCCTCCGAGTCTCCCCGAGTCCCGCCCACCCAAGTTCCTCCCCGTCGGGGGCGGAGTTGGCACGCGAGGGCCGAGGGGCGGCCACCGTCCCGAGTCGGCTCCTGGGAGGCGGGCTGCCCACCTAAGCGGGGATGGTGGGAGTCGGGCGGTACCTGCGCTGGAAGTCCACGGCGTAGGGCTTCAGGTACGGGTCGATCTCCAGGAGTCTGGCTAGTTCGGGCACGTCTGCTAGGGCGGCCTTCAGCGCCGCCTCGGAGCCCTCAGCAAGAGCCGCGGAAGTCACCGGTGCCGCCATCTTCCGCCGCAGTACGAATAGCCGAGGCCCGAGAGGGTCGAGCGGGGCCCGAGCCGGCACTGAGCGGAGGTCGAGCGGGGACGAAGCGGCGAGGGCGGAGCTGGAGGGCGCCTAGGCGTGTTGAGGCGAACCGCGGCGGTCCGGGGCCCTTTATAGCCCGGGAGGAAGGCCTCCTGCCCTTTCTCCCCCCGCCAGCGGGGAGGAGCGGGACCTGGGGTGATGCCTGGACGCACGTCCCGAGCCGGTAGGAGGCACCGAGGCCTCTCCGCCCACTCACGCGGCTGGCACCTGGAGGCCGCAGGGATCTGCCCTTTCCTCCCCTTAACGGGTTTCCCCGGCGGCCGAGGTCATTCTAGGAGGTGGGTCCCAAGCTGACCTCGCTCAGCCTTGGCCTTCCGCACCCTGACCTGCTCTTGGCTCCAGAATGGATTCCGCTTTTCTCTCTTTAAGCACCCGCTTAAATACCCACTGACAGCGCCCCCTTCAAATTGGATACCTGGGGTTTTTAGGAAGGGACCTTATTTCTCAAAGTTCTGAGACTTTTGAGGGGCAGTATTTCAAACAGATAACGTAAATTCACAGAGAGGGGAGCAGTCAAGTGTAGCTAGAGTAAAACTGCTGAAAATGCTAATATCACTTGTAACTAGGGCTCTCCAAAGTTTGCCAGGTCACATGAATTTAAAATTAACCAAGACACAGAATCCTGAAATACCACTGGAATTCTGCTGTTCTGGTATTCTCCTCTACGTTACCAGCAGCCGAGAAATATAACCATGGCAAGAACTTTTCTCATTCTCCATAAGGCCATAAAGGAAAAGACATTTACCTGCGGTTTAAAATTGTTACAAGCTTTTCAACGATTGAACTGTCTTTGATTACACAAATGGTATCACTGAATTGGAATTCCCCTCTGCCACTTACTAACAGTGACAAGGCAAAAACCTCTCTTCCACTTGGCTTGGGAAGTTCCCACTTGGAATTCTCCTCTTTTATTGCCATTAACTGACGGGCTTCTTTTTCAATAATTGCTCTTTAAAAATGCAGAATTGAACACCAAGAGATTTAGACCCACCAACCCAGGAGGTTCCAAGCTGCTTTACAGTTAGAAACTGAAGAGGATCGAGGATATTTTTCTCTTTAAAACCTAAGAGTAGACGATCCTAGGGGATATGCAGGAGAAACAATATTAGACAGCCTTGGGCCTTGCATTTTAAAATATTTCAAAGGAAAGTTTTATTATAAGAGGTTTAATACACTTGAAAGATAGGTAGATATATAGACAAACCTCAATGTGAAAAAGTAGAGGACGTGAATGATCTTAAGGCGTGCCTTCTTTTCCATAAGGATCACAAAGAAGATGCAGACCTTCGTAAAATATAAAGCACTAAAAAAGAAAAAAAAAAAAAAAAAGGACACATATTAACAGACCCACAGATCTATATCTCCAAGCCTAAACTTTTTTCAGAAACCCGGGCTTATATCACTGCCTGACTACTGAGATCTCCATTTCACTAGCTAAGATACCTAAACCAACTATCTTCAAAACATTGCCTAAAATCAGTCTTCTCATCCTTCCTGCTATCACTCTTAGGCAGGCCACTGTCTTCCTTCACCTGGACCATAATGTAGCTCCCTAATGGACTTCCCCTCTTCTACTCTTTCTCGCCTCTACTCCATTCTCTGTACCAGTGTTTCTCACACTTAAATGTGCATATAAATCATCTGGAAATTTTAATTCAGTTCTGGAGTGGTGCTTCAGATTGCATTTTTAACAAGCTCAGAAGTGATTCTGATGCTGGTGGTCGGGGGCACTGAATAGCTAGACTCTACACTGAGTAAATCAAATGATGTCATTTAGCAACTTAAATGGTATTCTATTTCACTTAAGGTAAAATAGAAACAGCTTACCATTCTCTGTCAAGGCTTGTATAATCTGGACCCTGACTGCCTTTCCAGCCACTTTACTCATCATTTTTCAGTTTTACTATGGTGTAGTCACACTGACTTTTCTGGAACTCAGTGAATTATTTGTGTATTAGCCTCTAAGATTATTTGCTTGCTGTTCTCTGTGTTGCTGAACTCTACTTGCTTAATTTTTTCTCAGCTTTCTTTCCAGCCTCAGCATAAATGTCAGATCATATCTGAGAAACTTCTGATTATAGATTCTTCAGTGACTGACTGGCTTCTGTTTCAATAATTGCTTTTTAAAAATACAGAATTGGACACTAAGAGAGATGGAGCCACCAAGCCAGGAGGTTCCAAGCTGGCCATAGATTCCTCAGAGATTCCTCTATATAACTTCAATCTCTTCTATGCAACAGTTAACAGAATTTATGTGTTCATTTTACTCTTACTTATTGACCTTTCCCTTCAGAGCCTAAGCTCCCCCAGAGCAGGATCCTATTCCATGTATGTACCTACCTGGCCGGCTCATAATTGAGCGCATATTTATTGAAGTCCCATGTGCCAGCCATTTTCTTATGTACTGCAGATAAATGATAAACAAGACAAGTCCCAGTTGTCATACAGCTCATATTCTGTTGGGGGTAAGAGGGAGGGGAGACACAATTGCCTGTGAAACACATAAAATAATACAAAACAATTCCAGAGAGTGATAAGTGCATTGTCGATAATTAAAACTGAGCAAATAAGTCTGTGTTAGTTCTGGTAGTCAACAAAGGCCATTCAGAAGTGACATTTAAGCTGAAGTGTGATGACAAGAAGAAATGAGCCATGAGAGGAAAAGCATTCCAGGCAGAGTTTATGCAATGAAGAAGTGAGTTCGTCTTTAAAAAAAAAAAAAAAACAAAGTGTACCTGGTGTGTAATGACGAGTAGCAGGAATTGTGGTGCCAGAGCTAGTCAGCTGTTTGATTATATAGGCCCTTTAATGTCCCTTAAGTGATGCTCTTGGAGACTTTTCAACAGAACATTGATATGCTATGGTTTAGTTATTAAAATATTCTCAGTGGCAAATGAATTATAAGGATACAAAAATGGCAGTAGGGGTGCCATTCTTGTGGGAAACAAGGGAGACAGGAATGGGCTGTAATAAATGATGATGGCTTAGTCTGCGCTAGTAGAGAAAATGATGAAATAAAGATTTGGGATGCATGATATAATGAATGTCTAAACTATTATGCAGTCATTTAGTGTTTGTATTAGTTACCTAGGGCTGTAGCAATTAAGTACCACACGCTAGGTACTTTAAGCAACAGAAATGTGTCACTTTACCCTAGTTCTAGGTGCTAAAAATCAAGGTGTCCACAGGTTTGGTTATTCCTGGGGGCTCTCAAGGTGAATTGTTCCATGCCTTTCTCCTAGCTTCTGGTGATGGCCAGCAATCTTTGGCATTTCTTGGCTTATAGATGTGTCACTCCAATCTCTGCCTCCATCGTCACATGGCATTTTCCCTGTGTCTCTGTCTCTTCACATAGTTTTTATAAGATCACCAGCCTTATTGAATGAGGGACACACCCTATTTCAGTATGACCTTATCTAACTAATTATATCTGCAATTATTACATTGCCAAATAAGATCATATTCTGAGGTACTGTTAGGTTTGGACTTCAATGCATCTTTTTGTGGAGAAATATAATCGAACCCATAACAATTTTAACACCAAAACAGAAGAAATATTTGAGAAATAGAATTTATAAGATTTGGTAACTGATTGGATAGAAAAGTGAAAAGAGAATTAAAGATTGAGCTTGTGAGCCTGGGGAATTCTGTCTAGCAAAAATAAGTCCTTGGAAGAGGAAGAACTGAGTTCAAGGTATCAGCTCCTGAATACCCAAGTGGATATGACAGCTGGAAACGTAATTCTGGTGCCTAATAGATCATTTAGGAATGAAGATAGCAATTAGAGAAGGAGCCATGTGCAGTTACTAGCTAAGAGTAGCAAATAGGAGATGCTCAATAAATATTTTGAAACCTTGATATTTGAGTCTCATGTCACATGTTTGCTTTTCAGTAGTTTGCATTATAAATCCAAAGAGTTATTGATAATGTGCTACAACACAGATGAACCTTGAAAATATGCCAAGTGAAAGAAGCCATTCACAAAAGACAACATATTGTATGATTCCATGTATATGTAATGTTCAGAATATGTAAATCTACAGAGAAAGAAAGTAGATTTTTAGCTTCCTGGGGCTGGAGGGCAGGGGAAATGAAGAATGAATGCAAGTGGATATGAGATTTCTTCTTGAGATAATACACATTTTCTAAAATTGATTGTGGTTATGGTTTCACAGCCCTGTGGATATACTAAAAACGATTTAATTGTACACTTTAAAGGGGTGAATTGTATGGTATGTGAATTATGTCTCAAAGCTATTTTTAAAAAGATTCTTAGGGATAAAATAATATTAAATATGCTTTTTAAAAGGCAAAAGATTTATACCAACTGAAGAGAAACCAGAGTATATAAATACACCTTTTAAAATTACATATTCCCGACCGGGCGCAGTGGCTCACACCTGTAATCCCAGCACTTTGGGAGGCCAAGGTGGGTGAATCACGAGGTCAAGAGATCGAGACTATCCTGGCCAACATGGTGAAACCCCGTCTCTAGTAAAAATACAAAAAAATTAGCTGGGCGTGGTGGTGCATGCCAGTAGTCCCAGCTACTAGGGAGGCTGAGGCAGGAGAGTCACTTGAAACCGGAAAATGGAAGTTGCAGTGAGCTGGGATCACACCACTGTACTCCAGCCTGGTGATAGAGGGAGACTCTGTCTCAGAAAAAAATAATAATAATTACGTCTCCACCTGGTTGAAAATCATTAGTGATAAAAAAGAAAATCAGAGAGCTGGAAGAACAAAGAAGTAACTTTTAAGAAAAAAGAGTGATGATGAAGGAGAATGTACTTTCTAACAAGAAAAAGGAAAACTTTCAGAAAAAGAGAGAGTGATCAGTAATAACCCTACTATCTTTTAAAGTGTGATGGAGGACCCAGGTTATATGGCTGTTTCATTTCATCGTATATGCTTTCAACCTCGTTTGTCTCTTACGGTCATAAAATGGCTGCATCTCTACTCATCGCTCTGTCATAAGGCCACATAAAAGGTAAAGAAAAATGCATTTCTCCTGTGTCTTTGCCAAGAGGAAAACTTTTCCCAGATGTCACTATCAAACTTTCTTGTGTCTCTTTGGCCACAACTAGGTCACATGCCTACCCTAAAACCAGTGGCATAGAGTAATATAATTTCTATGAGTAGCTTAAATTAATTGTGATTCACTGCTTGAGTTGGGACCACCTTCCATTACTGTCCAACATATGAAAAAAATGGTGGTTCTTTTTCTATGGAAGAAAAAGGATGGCTAATCAACATGTGTGCCATGTTTTTCTTTGCTATTCGTCATAGATACCACTACCCATGAAATACCAGTGCTATTAACTAACTTGTCCTCTGGTGATTTTGCCATACTCACATGATAAAACCCCAGTCTGAGATCAATCAGTTTGCCTTCTCCATTCCTGCATCCAGACTGATATGAATGTCACACATACACACACAGGAACAGACACACACACTATAATTGTAGGACTGATTTCATTAAAATTTCTCCTAACTTTAAAAATCCTCTCCTCACACAAGGCCACTACAGTTTTACAGGCCATATGTTATGTAAGGTATACCCAGCTATTGAAAGCATTCACTCTACTCTAAGGAAGAGGAGTTTGTTTGTTTTTGTTGTGGCTGTTGTTATTTCCCCATAAAAGTGCATCCTGCTACTCAAGGGGAAGTGGCTCACACCTGTAATCCCAGCACTTTGGGAGGCCAAGACGGTCAGGAGATCAAGACCATCCTAGCCAACATGGTGAAACTCCCTTTCTACTAAAAATATATACATATATACAAAAAAATTAGCAAGATGTGGCGGCACGTGCCTGTAGTCCCAGCTACTCTGGAGGCTGAGGAAGGAGAATCGCTTGAACCTGGGAGGTGGAGGTTGCAATGAGCCAAGATCGCACCACTGCACTCCACCCTGGGTGACAGAGTGAGACTCTGTCTCAAAAATGAAATGAAATGAAATTTTAAAAATGTGTGCTAACCAAGAGAAGGCACCTTTTTCTAATCCACCAAGTGGCATAGTATAGGTGATAGTAGCCCTGTCCTCCTCTTCCTTTCTCTTACCCTCTCCCTCCCCTCCTCCCCATGTCTCACTTCTTGTCCTCTCCTATCTTGCTCCACTCCCCTGTGACCCTTAATGATAACACTCTTCTTTCTTTATTGCTGGGTATTTGAAATATTATTGCATTCACTGTTTATTGCACTGGAGGCTGTCTGGGCTGTGGCTATGCATGGCCACTGTGAGGCAGGATTAAAAAAAGAAGATTCCTGAACAATGGAGAGAGCCCAGCTGAGCCTGGACATCGAACACCTCAAATAATGCTGTGTGGCACTATTTTGTTTATTGCTTAACAGACTGAGTGTGTAGGCTCAAAGTATAAATGTTTTAATGAAGCTAGGGTTAGAAATGCACAGGATGGACCAGGCACAGTGGCTCACGCCTGTAAACCCAACACTCTGGGAGGCCAGACAGGCGGATCACCTGAGGTCAGAAGTTCGAGACCAGTCTGATCAACCTGGAGAAACCCCATCTCTACTAAAAATACAAAAAATTTAGCTCGGTATGGTGGCACCTGCATGTAATCCTGGCTACTCAGGAGGCTGAGGAAGGAGAATTGCTTGAACCCAGGAGGTGGAGGATGCTGTGAGCCAAGATTGCACCACTGCACTCCATCCTGGGCAACAAGGGTGAAACTCCATTTCATTAAAAAAAAAAATGCACAGGATGAGTATAACAGAAGGTCAGTAGGGCTGAGAAACTTCTGACACTAGTGCACATGCCATACAAATGCTTAGCCAAGGAATTCAGCTAGTAAGGATGCTTAAAACAATAAAGGAATTAGGGAAGATCTTCATTAGCGCTGGACCTTGATTTAGCAAGGATGAGAAAACTGGTTGGCAAAATGAAAATTGTTCTTAGATGTTAATAAAGATGCTGGATCCAGACTGCCTAAATTCTAATTGGTGCCTCATCATTTGTAACCTTGTCAAGTTATTTTACTTACCCATGGTTTCACTTTCTTTCTTTTTTTTAATATATATTTTATAGCATTTTAGGTTTTGGGGTACATGTGAAGAACATGCAAGATTGTTGCATAGGTACATACATGGCAATGTGGTTTGCTGCCTTCCTCTCCATCACCTATATGAGGCATTTCTCCTCATGTTATCCCTCCCCAACTCCCCACCCCCTGCTGTCCCTCCCCTAGATCCCCCTCGACAGACCCCAGTGTGTGATGCTCCCTTCCTTGTGTCCATGTTGCATAGGTACATACATGGCAATGTGGTTTGCTGCCTTCCTCTCCATCACCTATATGAGGCATTTCTCCCCATGTTATCCCTCCCCAACTCCCCACCCCCTGCTGTCCCTCCCCTAGATCCCCCTCGACAGACCCCAGTGTGTGATGCTCCCCTCCTTGTGTCCATGTGTTCTCATTGTACAGCAACCACCTATGAGTGAGAACATGCGGTGTTTGATTCTCTGTTCTTGTGTCAGTTTGCTGAGAATGATGGTTTCCGGGTTCATCCATGTCCCTACAAAGGACACGAACTCATCGTTTTTTATGGCTGCATAGTATTCCATGGTGTATATGTGCTACATTTTCCCTATCCAGTCTATCATCAGTGGGCATTTGGGTTGGTTCCAAGTCTTTGCTATTGTAAACAGTGCTGCAATGAACATTTGTGTGCATGTGTCCTTATAATAGAACAATGTATAATCCTTTGGATATATACCCAGTAATGGGATTGCTGGGTCAAATGGAATTTCTATTTCTAGGTCCTTGAGGAATTGCCAGACTGTCTTCCACAATGATTGAATTAATTTACACTCCCACCAACAGTATAAAAGTGTTCCTATTTCTCCACATCCTCTCCAGCATCTGTTGTCTCCAGATTTTAATGATCACCCTTCTAACTGGCGTGAGATGGTATCTCAGTGTAATTTTGATTTGCATTTCTCTAATGAGCAGTGATGATGAGCATTTTTTCATGTTTGTTGGCCTCGTATATGTCTTCTTTTGAAAACTGTCTGTTCATATCCTTTGCCCACTTTTGAATGGGCTTGCTTGTTTTTTTCTTGTAAATCTGTTTTAGTTCTTTGTAGATTCCGGATATCAGCCCTTTGTCAGATGGGTAGATTGCAAAAATTTTTTTCGATTGGTTGCCGATTCACTCTAATGATTGTTTCTTTTGCTGTGCGTAAGCTCTGGAGTTTAATTAGATCCCATTTGTCTATTTTGGTTTCTGTTACCATTGCTTTTGGTGTTTTAGTCATGAAGTCCTTGCCTATGTCCTGAATGGTTTTGCCTAGGTTTTCTTCTAGGGTTTTTATGGTGTTAGGTCTTATGTTTAAGTCTTTAATCCATCTGGAGTTAATTTTAGTGTAAGGTGTCAGGAAAGGGTCCAGTTTCTGCTTTGTGCACATGGCTAGTCACTTTTTCCAACACTGTTTATTAAACAGGGAATCCTTTCCCCATTGCTTGTTTTTGTGAGGTTTGTCAAAGATCAGATGGTTGTAGATGTGTTGTGTTGCCTCCAAGGCCTCTGTTCTGTTCCATTGGTCTATATCTCTGTTTTGGTACCAATACCATGCTGTTTTGATTACTGTAGCCGTAGTATAATTTGAAGTCAGATAGTGTGATGCCTCCAGCTTTGTTCTTTTTGCTTAGAATTGACTTGGCTATGCAGGATCTCTTTTGGTTCCTTATGAAGGTTAAAGTGGTTTTTTCCACTTCTGTGTAGAAGGTCATTGGTAGCTTGATGGGGATAGCATTGCATCTATAAATTACTTTGGGCAGTATGGCCATTTTCATGATATTGATTCTTCCTAACCATAAGCATGGAATGTTTCTCCATCTGTTTGTGTCCTCTCTTATTTCTTTGAGCAGTGGTTTGTCATTCTTCTTGAATAGGTCCTTTACATCTTTTGTTAGTTGTATTCCTGGGTATTTTATTGTCTTTGTAGCAATTGTGAATGGCAGTTGATTCTTGGTTTGGCTCCCTTTAAGTCTGTTATTGGTATATAGGAATGCTTGTGATTTTTGCACATTGATTTTGCATCCTGAGATTTTGCTGAAGTTGCTTATCAGTTTCAGGAGATTTTGGGCTGAGACAATGGGGTCTTCTAAATATACAATCATGTCTTCTGCAAATAGAGACAATTTGACTTCTTTCTTTCCTAATTGAACACCCTTTATTTCTTTTTCTTGCCTGATTGCTCTGGCTAGAACTTCCAATACTATATTGAATAGGAGTGGTGAGAGAGGGCATCCTTGTCTCGTGCCAGATTTCAAAGGGAATGCTTCTAGGTTTTGCCCATTCAGTATGATATTGGCTGTGGGTTTGTCGTAAATAGCTTTTATTATTTTGAGATACATTCTGTCTATACCTAGTTTACTGAGAGCTTTTAGCATAAAGGGCTATTGAATTTTGTCAAAGGCCTTCTCTGCATCTATTGAGATAATCATGTGGTTTTTGTCTTTGGTTCTGTTTATGTGGTAAATAACGTTTATCGACTTGCGTATGTTGAACCAGCCTTGCATCCCCAGGATGAAGCCTACTTGATCGTGATGGATAAGCTTTTTGATGTGCTATTGCAATCAGTTTGCCAGTATTTTATTGAAGATTTTTGGATGTATGTTCATCATGGATAGTGGCCTGAAGTTTTCTTTTCTTGTTGAGTCTCTGCTGGGCTTTGCTATTAGGATGATGTTGGTCTCATAAAATGATTTGGGAAGGATTCCATCTTTTTGGATTGTTTGGAATAGTTTCAGAAGGAATGGTACCTCTTTGTATGTCTGGTAGAATCCAGCTATGAACCCATCTGAACCTGGGCTTTTTTTGGTGGGTAGGCTATTCATTGCTGCCTCAACTTCAGCCCTTGTCATTAGCCTATTCAGAGTTTCAGCTTCTTCCTGGTTTAGGCTTGGGAGGATGCAAGTGTCCAGAAATTTAACCATTTCTTCCAGGTTTACTGGTTTATGTGCATAGAGTTGTTTGTAGTAATCTCTGATTGTAATTTGTTCTCCTTCCTTTTCTTGTTCTTATTCTATCTTTGAGGACTCATTCTTCATCTTTTTCATGTCCGAGAGAAAATTCTGCCCCCGACGACTTGGGTGTAGTTTTTTTCTGTCTTAGGGAATTAAATCTTAAATAAGAAACTACCAGCCCTCTTCGCATGTTTAGAGTGAGAAGGGAGTAATTGTCTCTCTGTCAAGAAAAAAGTTGCCCAAACACTCACCACAGGTCAGCATATTGGCACCGTGCCGACCGTTGGGAAGTAGGCTGCCACAGTTTTAGAGACCGATTGGCAAAACCTTTACAAGACTTACTACCGGCCCTTTTGGGGCTTCTTAGGAGAATCCTGTCCTTACCGTTGGCCCCTACCACCTGTTCTCGTGGCCTGTACCAGAGACAGACTCATTAATTTGATTATACTTTCCCTACAAGATCTAGTTGTAGAGGCACTCTTAAAACCAGTGCTGGGGAAAGGAGAACATGAGTATCATGCCTGCCAAAATTGGAAATACCACAGAAGCCACAAGACCTGAGTAACTATTGAGAAAAAGTAGACAGAAGAGAGGAGAGAGGAGACACAGAGGAGACAGGAGACAGAGAAGAGAGGAGAGAAGGTAGACAGAGAAGAGAGAAAAGAAAGGAGAAAGAAGACAGAGAAAAGGGAGGAGACAGAGAAGAGAGGAGAAAGTAGAGGAGAGGAAAGAGACAAAGAGGAGAGAAAGGAGACAGAGAGAGAAAGGTGACAGAGAAGAGAGAGAAAGCAGAGGACAGAGGAGAGAAAGGAGACAGAGGAGAGAAAGGAGACAGAGAAGAGAGAGAAAGCAGAGGACAGAGGAGACAGGAGAGAAAGGAGACAGAGGAGAGAAAGGAGACAGAGGAGAGAAAGGAGACAGAGGAGAGAGAGAAAGCAGAGGACAGAGGAGACAGGAGAGAAAGGAGACAGAGAGAGAAAGGAGACAGAGAAGAGAGAGAGAAAGTAGAGTACAGAGGAGACAGGAGAGAAAGGAGACAGAGAGAGAGAAAGTAGAGGAGAGAGGAGACAGAGAGGAGAGAAAGGAGAGGAGACAGAGAGAAAGGAGAGGAGACAGAGAGAAAGGAGAGGACAGAGGAGACAGGAGAGAAAGGAGACAGAGGAGAGAAAGGAAACAGAGAGAAAGTAGAGGAGAGAGGAGACAGAGAGGAGAGAAAGGAGAGGAGACAGAGAGAAAGTGGAGGACAGAGGAGACAGGAGAGAAAGGAGACAGAGGAGAGAAAGGAGACAGAGAGAGAGAAAGTAGAGGAGAGAGGAGACAGAGAGGAGAGGAGAGAGAGAGAAAGTAGCAGAGAAGAGAGAAAAGAAAAGAGACAGAGAGAGAGAAAAGAGAGAGACAGAGAGAAGAGGCAGAGAAGAATTTAATGCTTTTCAGGATCCCTGTGTCAAGGTGACCAAAAGCTTCAGGGGCGGGGAACTCCCAGCAGGCCCAGAGGCTGTGAGCTCAGTTTTAAACTGACACTAAAAGCGTTATTTTTTTTACTTTTCTCTGCCGGCCGCAAGCCCCGCCTAGCTTTCAGGCAGGCCACACCACCTCAGGGTACAGTATTTGCATACAAAATACAACTTAAGAAAGCTTTCTGCCTTCCCCTGCAAAAAATGGCCTGATAGCATAGTAGTTAAGGTGTAGAGCCTGCTACTGTAAGGTTGCTGGTTCAAATCCTTGGGGGAGCTAGTCTTAAATTAGAAAAAAGGTGAACTTTTAGGAAAACTTTGAAGCTGAAGGCTATATGACTTTATGTTTAGTATAATTTTTCTTGCTTAGAATTGGCTCTCTCTACAGCAGAACTTTTCCATCTGAATTGGCTTAAAAACAAACAAACAAAAAAACATAGTTAAAACTAGTTCCAAGCGCCCAAGGAAAACCAAATGGGGTCCTCTAGCTCCTGGCCCTGCACACCCCTCCAATGCATGACGGCCAGTTTCAATGCGAGGTTTTCAGGATAATATGGGGAAAATTTAACACCAGGAAAACTTCGCACATTGTGTGAACTAGAGTGGCCGTTGTTTGGAGTGGGGTAGCCTGACACTGGGACCTAGGACCCAAAAATTGCCCAGGCTGTATGGTAAGTGATCTCAGGAACTCCTGGACACCCTGACCAGTTTCCATACATTGACCAATGGTTGGATTTAGTCCAACAACCCCCTCCGTGGCTGAAACGCTGCATAAAACAGGCTGGACTTCAGGTCATGTTAGCCGGCCCAAAGAAGGCCCCTACAACACCAGCCATTCTCCCCGCCCCAGCAGAGAACCTAGAGTTACCTCCGCCTTACTTTAGACCCTCTGTACAGGGGTCCCAGCACCCCTTTCCAGACAGCACTGGTAGCCAGCCCTTGTCCCCACTGCATACCCACAGCGGGGCCCCACACCCACCCGGGGTTCTTCCCCTCCGAGAGGCACCCCCAGTGGAAGGCAGTAGCCGGGGTCACCCATTCTTTGTCCACATCCCCTTCTCTTCTAGTGATTTATACAACTGGAAGGCTCAACACCCTCTGTTCTCTGAAAAGCCTCAGGAACTCACAGGACTACTGGAGTCCGTTCTGCAGACTCACCGCCCCACTTAGGGTGACTGTCAGCAGTTACTTCTCATTCTGTTTACCATGGAAGAGAAAAGCAGAATTAAACAGGAGGCCCTTAAGGCCATCATAGGGCTGGTGGGAGGTACGATAGAGGAGAACCGGAACTGGATTAAAGACATTTTTCCCTCTACCTGACCCCAATGGGACACCAACACCTCGGGGGACACCAGGCTCTGAACACTTTTCACCGGTATCTTTTAGCAGGGGTTAAGGGGGTGGCTAGGAGGCCCACACCCGGGCCCGTCTTGATATGTGGGTAACACCCGCCATGGGCACCGAGGAAGAACTGTCCAGACCCCAGGCACAATCAGTGCCTAAAGAATATCTTAGTTTATAGTGATATGACTCAGCTGTTTCCTTTATATAACCCTGCATGTAGTCGGAGCTATACTCACATTATTATTGCTAATTTATAAAGTCCTACTATATAACCATATAGTAGCTTATAGTAGGAGGAATGTCTAGCGCAGTCACAGAGCAGAAGCAGTACATAGTAAAACAGCCAGACCATGACAAGAACCAAAGATCCAGGCGGTGGCATCCCTGCCTGAAAGGGCATATGCTGTATGGCAGGCCTGGAGCAAGTGCCTCTCCTCCTGATAAAGGAGTTATAGTAACTTGCATCCAGTTCCTGTGGAAAGTAAACCTCAGGCCTGAGATCCTGGAAGTAACTGAGGGAGAAGAACACCTCTGGTGTGACCAGTGACAGGGGCTGTACACCTGGTCAGTCTTTTCTCGCTTCTGTGCTAGCTCAAAGAATCCTCCCATAAATATTAAGAAAAAAACACAAGTCTGTCAGTTCCCATTACATTAAGCTTACAATATCCTTCTATTAGGAATCCTTTAAAATCTCCAGCCCCCTACTGCGCACGGCCCACCTCCCTGCCTGGGTGAAATAATAGGGTGGCCCCCTCACTTGTAACTCTGCCAGCCCCAGTTCTATACCCCCAGGATGGTGGATTCTGCCAGACACAAGGATTGTGGTCCCCTAGGCTCTAGGATGGGCTCTAGTTAAGGACACACTCCAGGCCACACACTTAGGACAGACAAAACTAACTGAGCTGCTAAGGGCCAGATACCACATTCCACATCTACACAAATTTGTCAGGGAAACTACAGCTCAATGTGATGTATGTGCCAGGGTAAATCCAGGAGGCAGTAGGTCTAGTCAGGCAGGGATAATACTTGGGGGTATTAGCCCTGGAGAACACTGGGAAGTAGACCTTACTGAAATAAAGCCCCCAGCCTGCAGCTATAGATAACTCCTTGTGTTTGTAGACACCTCCTCTGGATGGGTCAGGGCATTCCCTACTAGGTCTGAAACCGCACTGGTAGTAGCAAAAAGTTGTTACAGGACCTGGTTCCTCGGTTCAGCCTGCCCCTCACTCTGGTATCAGATAATGGCCCTACTTTCACAGCACAAGTTTCTTAGGGCCTGGCCAAGTCCCTAGGCATATCCTGGAAACTACATTGTGCCTGTCACCCCCAGAGTTGAGGGCAGGTTAAAAGAATGAACCAGACCATAAAAGAAACCCTAACGAAGTTCATCCTGGGCAGTGAAAACTGGGCAGCCTGCTCCCTTTTGTCTTCCTCCGCGTCCAGTGCACCCCCTACCAAAAAGGCTTATCTCCCTTTGAAATTATGTTTGAAAGGCCCCCTCCCTTACTCCCCAGACCTGCAGATGCCATACATGCTGAAGTCCATAACCATGCACTCCTTAAGTCCTTACAAGCATTCCAGTCTGTTCAGTACCAGGTATACCGGCTCACTAAGAACACCCGTCCCACCCCAGTGGACCTCACTGCCAACTAACACACCCCTTCCAGCCCGGAGACTCAGTCCTTTTCAAAAGATTCACCACCGCCAGCCTCACCCCACGTTGGAAGGGACCCTACACAGTCATCCTGACCAACCCCACCGCACTCAAGGTGGACATACTAACAGCCTGGATTCACCACACCCACGTCAAGACCACCCCACCAGAAGGACAGTGGAGCACAGACCACTCCTACTCCGATTCGCTAAAGCTAAGACTTGTGCGCTCTTCACTGTCACCACCTTCGCCTCTCTAATCTGCACTGTCAACCCAGATAGACAACCCCCCTTAAAACCCGCCCCGACCTAACCAAACTATAGGGCCAAATGCAGGAATTGTACTGCCTCTGCTATCTCCTTCTTTTGCTACCATCACCCCCGTAATTGAGGAAGCCCCCTTCTCTCTGCTATTACGCCCTCCACTCAGCCCCCAACAACCCTAACTTCAACTGTGGAAAGCCTTAACCTCCTAGGTTTTTTTTTTTTTTTTTTTTTTTTTTTTTTTTTTTTTTTTTTTTTTTTTTTTTTTTTTTTTTTTTTTTTTGAGACGGAGTTTCGCTCTTGTTACCCAGGCTGGAGTGCAATGGCGCGATCTCGGCTCACTGTAACCTCCGCCTCCTGGGCTCAGGCAATTCTCCTGCCTCAGCCTCCTGAGTAGCTGGGATTACAGGCACACGCCACCATGCCCAGCTAATTTTTTATATTTTTAGTAGAGACGGGGTTTCACCATGTTGACCAGGATGGTCTCGATCTCTTGACCTTGTGATCCACCTGCCTCGGCCTCCCAAAGTGCTGGGATTACAGGCTTGAGCCACCGCGCCCGGCAACCTCCTAGATTTATTGTCTTCTACTCACCACCTACTTAACCTAACCAACTTGGGTTTGGGTATAGACTGTTGGTTATGTTTAAATCCTCAACCTCCATTTTACATGGGCCTAGTGGAACAACTTGCTTTAACCCTAACACTCCATGCTCTCGAAAAATACTCCACTTAACTTTGGGAGATATCGAGAGAAAGAGTAAATGTTACCACTCCCCTGATTACACCCTCACCAATTCCCCTTACAAACATTTCTGTAATAAGACTCTTCCCCTAAGTTACAATGGGACAAATTTTTCCTAAAACAGGGAGGGCTCTGCGCTGCCCTGAACGAACAATGCTGTTTTTATGCCAATAAGACAGGCCTTATCTGGGACAGCCTCTCTTTAGGCAGACAAAACTTAGAAACCAGAAAACGGCTCTGGAAAGCCTCAGAAAACTGGTATCAAAAATTGTTCTCCTGGTCCCCATGGCTTACTTCCCTGCTTACTGCCATAGCGGGACCTGTAATCCTACCTATACTAGGACTCATGTTTAGGCCTTGCCTCCTAAAGCAATTACTCAACATAATACAGTCAAGAATCAGATCCCAATATGAGCCCAAGTACCAAACTAAGCAGTCCCTCCAAATACAAGAATCAATGATTTGATTCAATGTACATAAAAACAGGGGGGAATGTGCCATGGCTAACCCATAGTTAGAACCCAAGCAATGCCATCTTAAACCCTGTACCCTGCAAGCACCAAGAAAGCCAGTTTTTCCAAAAATAAGTTGTAACTGCTGCCCCGTTTCCTTTGTGATAACTGCTTGCTGCCCCGCTTTCCTTGCAATAACAACTGACCTCGGCAGTGGCGGCCCGCTAAGTAATGGCGGACTGCCTCGGCCACGCCGGACTACCTCTATGGTAACGGCTGACGCCTCTCCCCCACAGGGCTGGACTGTGCTGGGTTCAGCTGTGCTTGCTGTGAAACTCTCAATCCAGAGAGTTTCAGATTGCTGGTCTTTGTGGGGGTGGGACTGGTCGTGCCTGATCATCTGGCTCCCTGCCTCAGACCCCTTTTTTTCAATAGAACTGGCAACTCTCTCCCAGGTGCTCCAGTCGCCAGTTGAAAAGGCGTTGCGACTTGTGTGAGACTTTGTGCGGCTGCGCGGCTGAAACAGCCGTGCTGGGGCTCGTCGCGCTTTTTCGCCGGGAATCTCCTGGCCTGGCTCCCTATTTCAGTCCCACTTTTTTCAGTGGAACGCTGGCCACTTTTGTCTCCCTGGCGTTCCAGTCACACCCTCGCCGGGAGCTGCAATCCAGAGCTGCTCCTGCTTGGCCATCTTGGATCCCCGCCTCGGCTTCACTTTCTTAACCACATGTGGTAAGGATTACATAAGAATATCTAATAATTTAATAAGTTCTTAGGAGAGTTCCTAGCATATCGTAGTTACTATATAAGTGTCAGCTTTATTATTATTCATAGACTATGAAACTACTTTAAAAGGAAACACGACTTTTTCAGCACTGCATGTATAACAGACACTCAAATTTCCCTATAATATTATTTAAATTTATTCAGTGATTCTAGGTATGAAATACTTAGACATGGAGGAATTATGAGGATGGATAGCTTTATTTAATATTAACTAATACTTAATATTATATACTAAATGAAATATTTAAGTCCAGACAATATATATGGCAAAATGTTAAAGCATTATGATATAAAGACCTGTGATATGATCCACTAAGATATTCACAATATTAGACACTTCGTAAATAAAAATGTAAACCATGGCAGCCCCAAATACTATATAGTTGTATTAAAATTGTATTTTAAGTTTTAATCATATTTTTAATCCCATTATCTCTCTCTTCTTCTTTTGCTCCCCCTTCTCTCTTTCCCAAATGTATTAACTTATTTGAAATTAAATAATTTGAGTATTTATTCCTTTACATTCCTCCACAAAAAGGTCTAAAACTGGACAAGGCAATTGTTACATAATTCTGTAAATTTACCAGAAATCATAAAATTAGACATGTAAAACAGGTGAATTTTATGGTATGTAAATTATACCTCATAAAGCTATTTTAAAAATTTATCCATAAAATTGTATCTCAGACTCTCCATTGGAAAGTGGTTTTAATGCCTAGTTAGTGATGGTTCCCCATCTTCAAGCTAACAGCCACATTTCTTAATTCAGCAGAAGTAGTGACCACCTAAACTTCCCCTCGAACCTTCCCCTCTAGCACCAACCCAGCCTCTCAAGAGAACCCTGGGGAAAGAGACTGTCATTCTATTTTGAGACCTCCAACATCTCTACTTAGATGGCCAGGTGATGAGTGTTCAGGGTGATGGGGATTTTTGTCACCTGAAAACCAGAATAAAGCAAACAGCCTTTTCCTGAGATGGTACTGAATAGTTTTTAAATGATAATGATTTTCGGTTACCTTTGTCCTACGTTGAATGAGAACCAGTACCCTCAGGGTGAAAGGCTGTAACTGCTGCGCCAAATCCTTTGAGCATCTGGTCCTCTCCATTAGAACGGAAACAATTTCCCTGAATCTGAAACCTACCCGAAAAAACTGGCAATTTTTATTTCACTCAAAGTTGCAGGCTTCCTTTATGCCTTTATGTTGTCTCTAGTGATTATTTTATATCTGAAATTTTTAGTACTCCTTGATTGTTCCTTATTTGAAATATTTGCAAGCATTTTAGGCATAAAATTGTTTAAGAGTGGATTTGACAACTGAGCTTACCAAGTTGAAGTTATTTTGAAAGAAGACTAGGGTGTCTCTTCAGAATAGTAGCTAATAATAATACACAGTGTCTTCTACAGTCTGGGCACTGTTCAACTCTGTGTGTTTGTGTGTGTGTGTGTGTGTGTGTGTGTGTGTGCGTTTTAATATAAAGTTATATGTGTGTTTGTGTATATTAATATAAAGTTATATTTGTGTGTGTATTTTAACATAAAAGGGTATGTGTGTGTGCAGGTGTGTATGTCTGTGTAAAATCCTGTGAGAAAGGTACATAGAGTCCAAGAAAATTACATAAGGTGATGCACCTAGCAGGAGTCAGAATTTGAACCCAGGTAGATCTTTTGCAGAGTGCTTGCTCTTAAGAACTGTTTTATACTGCCTCTCAGAAAGATGAATATGAACGATAATGGCATTTTTGCTGAGGATTTAAGACAAAAGTCAGACAAGCAAATTTTAAAAGACTGTGAATCTATTAACTTTACCCATGTGAAACCCAGGTCCCTGACAAACTCAACCAATCCAGAATAAATCAAAGTTCCAAAAAATGTGGTGGTGGTGTGTGCAGGGGGAATTATCAAATATAATTTAAATAATGAAGCCCACGGATTAAGTCTCCATTCAATGTACTAATCAGAAGATACTTCCAACTATTGTCACTTATTGTAGTAGCTGGAATAATGGTCCCCAAAAAAGATATTTCCAAGTTCTAATTTCTAGAACCTGTGTCTGTTACCTTATGTGTTTGTTTAAGCTTCCATGGAATCCAATTCTTACCTAATTTGGTATAAAGATGTCATTTAGTAAAAATCTGGAGATGAGGACATCATTTTGGATTATCTGGGTGGATCTAAATCCAATAACAACAGAAGAGACACACAGAGGAGACAGCTACAGAGAAGACTTGGAGACAAAGATTGGAGGGATACAGACACAAGTCAAGAAATGCCAACAGGCACGGGAAGTAGGGAGAAGCAAAGAACAGATTCTCCACTAGAGTTTCCAGAGGAAGTGGGGCACTAATAGCACTTTGATCTCTGACTTTTGGCCTCCGGAAGTGTGAAAGAAGATGTTTCTGTTGCTTGTTTGGCAGCCTCAGCAAACATAACACGTGTTTTGTCTTTTTAAAACGAGTTCTCAGTGCTTGTGAGACAATCACTCAAAGTGTACCAGCTTAAGGCAACTCAGTGAATTTAGAAGGGCAAAGCAGAATTGCCCTATTATAGCTATTAATATATCTAATAAAAGTCACATCAAGTAATCTACCTCGACTCACTTCACCCCAATAGGAGGATTTGATGTAGGGCTCTAATTGGCCTGCTAAAAGAACAAACTGCTCTGATAATATTGAGATGAGTTATAATTATGATGGATTAAAATGTGTTAGAATACTGCTTCTGTGAAATAGGAATTACAATCATCTTCAGAATCAACCTTTGAACATTACATTTCTAAATTCCATATAGCTTACAGTTGTGTTTTGCTTAAAAGAATTCTCTGTGAAACTATATTATCAGTGGAGTGGAGAAAAAAAAAGCTGACCTAAGTAAATTTGGGAAAACAGTGTTTTGACTAGATACTGGAAGGATAAAAGCAAGAAGAAATGTATAAACACTGTATTCTAATTGGCAAATTTTGTTTTCACATAGTATGGGCTAGGAATTCAAAAGCTACTTTTCAAGCATACTGCAGTTGAACAAGTAAGATAGACATTACAAATAATCAATGGGAGAAAAATAGAATAAACCTTGTGGTGGTAAATTAGAATCAGGTAGCTTTATTAACTCACATACACACAAATAGGTAAATACAGTAATGTGTATGCATGTAGGTGAATGGATGGGTAGGTGTGGCTGTGTGTACACAGGTTTGTGTGATATGTATATTTCTTAGCTCTGTCTACTGAGACAGTATAGAAGCACTGACACCACAGTGAAAGCAAGCATACCCAGTATCCAGATCTTTGTACCATACTCCACTAAAGGAAATGGCTAATTCTAGGGCTATGCAAGGAAAATGAGAGATGAGTTTGGATTTTATAGTGACAGAAAGTATAAGTAAAAGGCATTTATGTATATTTATGTATATATTCCCCTTGCACACACGGGGGCATGAACACAGGAATCAACCCAAAAGAGTCCCTGTGATCTGAGCAGACGTCATTTGAGCAACAAAATAAATAACAGTAGTATTAGATTATAGCCCAAAGCGTAAGGTAAATATCTATGAGTATACCCTAATATAAATACTAAACACATAACTAAATGGGGAAGTATGAAAAAGATCTTAAAGAAAAATTCCAAATTTACATAGAGCCTCCCCAGTCAGGAGATGGAGTTTAATTCTCCTCCACTTCACTGTGGGCTGGACTTGGTTATATGATTCCAAATAATAGAATATGGAAAGAGGAAAACAGTAAATTTATAGGAGAGAAACCTGTCAGACTCACCTTAACCAAATGTCAATGTTAATAGGACCAGTAATAAGACATGATATCACCTTTTGATGTGATGAGAAACACACTTCACCTCTGAGATATTCTCCCTCAGTGATTACTGATACTTCTTAACCATAAGAAAATATTAGACAATATCAAATTGAGGGAGATTATGCAAAACACATAACTAATACTCTTAAAACTGGTCAAGTTTCATGTATGAAAAACACAAAAGACAGAAAATATCACTGATTGAAGGAGACTAAGGCTACATGATGAGTAAATGTGAAGCAGTGTCATGAAATGGATCCTGGAAGAGAAGAATGTTAGTGGTGAAACATGAATAAAGTCCGTAGTTCACTTGATAGTATTGTACCAATGTTAATTTCTTCGTTTTGACAACTGTTTAAGATGCTAGCATTAAAAAATGTTAGGTGAAAGGCATATGGGAGCTCTGTGCTATCTTGCCAATTTTCTGTAAATATAAAATTATACCAAAATATATTTTTAACCTATAATGTTAACTATGATAAAATCTTACTATTTATTGATTTTGGAGAAAATACATGCAGGTTTCAAGAAATATGATTTCATGTCTTTTTCCATAATTTTTTCTTAAAGATGTTACAATATTCATTTCCCCCTTTTTCCAATGGTAGTTTGTCCTTACATAAGCCTTACTTAGTATTTAAATTAAAATTATATAATAATATTTTAATAATGTCATAATCAAAATTTCTCCCTTCTAGTGGAATTAAGTGTAATGGAGTTTCTGTGTTTCTATTAACTCTTTGAGTTTACAAGGCTGCCATGTAGTTATCTGGTGGCATAGTGTTCTGAGAAATTTAAAGAAACTGCTACAAGTACCTAATTAATCCTTACAAAGTTGAGATAATCTGATTCATTAAAAGAACAATGTGTGCCCAGCACTGAACTAGAAATTTTTAATTACCATTTTGTACTTTGCTGATAACTTGATCTTCAGTCAAAGAAAGTGACTGTCTCTAGGTGATATACCGAAATGTTTAAGGCACTGAGCTGCAAGAAGTATAACAAATCACAGGTAAATGACCTACATTTTAAGAATTTATTTTTAACATTTTGAAATTGTATTCCTAGGCTATTTGTTTCTTAAGACACTTTGAATAAGAACTCATTCTACCTATCTTTTTAAACAGTTATTTCATGTTAGTAGTTGATACAAAATTTTCCATAACATTGAATCATTTAAGTCATTTGGCAATTTGACATTACTTTCCAGTCTGAATTAATTCTTCCACGGATTGCTTCCACCTGTTTTCATTAAAATGTTTTCAACTTTACTAGAAATATTTCCCATTTCTTAAGATTTTTATTTTTTATTTTATTATTAGCAGTTTGAATAATGCCTTTTAAACTTGAAAATATTCACTGTGCTCAAGGAGAATGCAGTGAAAACTAGGATATTGGGCTTGTTATTGAATATTAAAGGGTTTTTTTTTTAATTTTGCAATGATTCTGTTCTTACATAAAACTAACAATCTAGGCATAAACGCACCTATGTCAAAACTTCCTCCAAGAACTTTTTCAGAGATAACTAATTTGGCAGATATTCCTGCATACCCCACATTTAAAAACACCTACCAAATTAACTCTCTTTGGTAAGATGATATTTCATGAGGGGGCTTATCATTTCACCTTACTCAATATTCTTTCAGTTACACTGTACCTCTGAGAGGAAAAAAAAATGTTTGACAGAGAAAGTTTGAAACTTTTCTTCAGTAGAATGAAGTCAGAAAATTCTGTAAGATCTAAGAATAGCTCTCATATAAAAGGATCGTAGAGGCTGGATTTGAGGTACACATTTCTGTGAAGTTCTCACTACTTATTAAATGACAGATACTCTTATGTATCTGTTTGTTTTTTCTTTCTTTCTTTAGTGAAGGGTTAGAATTAAATTTCTTGCTCATTAAAACTGATACTTTACCAGAGTATAAGATTATAGTTTAAATTTAAAAAAAGATATATATATGTATGTATATATATATATGTGTGTGTGTGTGTGTGTGTGTATGTATTTATGTGTGTGTGTATATATATATACACATATGTATGTAGAAGAAACTTTGATTCAATATTTTCCCATAAGCTGGATTTTCTACAGAAGAACTATATATGGAGTGTCTAGATCTGCTCATTTCCATTATTAAGATCAGCTGGGACATCAGCTTTCAGCCAAGATGGAGTAACAAGGATGGAATTATCCTTCTGCATTAAAAAAAAAAACAACAAAAATATAAAATCAAGATACTGGGCATCAGATAACCAAAGACTGTGATTTCTGAGGATTGAAGACAACTGAGGTGAGTCGTGTAAACATCTTAGCTTATTACAGTGA
Source organism: Cebus imitator (assembly GCF_001604975.1). NCBI lineage: Eukaryota > Metazoa > Chordata > Mammalia > Primates > Cebidae > Cebus > Cebus imitator. The sequence continues at coordinate 13,098,828 of NW_016107322.1, forward strand.
GAGAATTTCAAGCTGCAGTTCAGGAAAGAGGAACATAGGCAGAACCTGGCCTGAGGAGATGGAAGCTAAGAGTTCAGAGAGAACAAGCTGTCTAGAGTTCATAGAACAGACTATCAGAAAGGAGAAAACTTCACAGAGAAATAACCTTAGAATCATGCCGAAGGTACCCACTGAGTATTCAGCATAGTACTGATCACTGTATGCATTTGAGAAAACTGTCAGAAGCTGTGAAAGAACCATCCAAAAGAATTAAAAAGAACAGTGCTTAACATTCACACAAGGCCAGAAAAAGTACTGGGTCCCTGCAGCCAGACTGGAGGATTGGTTAGAATACTCAAAAATGTCTTATCTCAGTAGTTGGGAGTAATTTGCTCCAGACTGGGTAATATTCTGAACCCACCAAGTAAATCTTAAAGGAAGTCCCAGAAAGATCTGCTTCCATGTAACTTAACTGCATATAAGTTACAAAGTTTAAGAATATTTATAGAAATATGAAATATCTACTAAACAAATAAAATCCACAAGGCATGGCATTCAATCAAAGATTTACAGACCTACCATAAAACAGGACAATATAACTCATATTGAGGAGAGTCAATTAAAAATGGCAGAAGTATAAGAATTAGCAGACCCAAATATATAATTTTTTTAGATTGCATTTATATATTTTTTATTATACTTTAAGTTCTGGGGTACATGTGCAGATCATGCAGGTTTGTTACATATATATACATGTGCCATGGTGGTGGTTTGCTGCATCTACTACCCCGTAATCTACTTTAGGAATTTCTCCTAATGATATCCCTCCCCAATTCCCCCAGCCCCTGCTTTTCCTCTGCTAGTCCCCGCATGCCCTGATGTGTCATGTTCCCCTCCCTGTGACTATGTGTTCTCACTTTTCAGCATCCACTTATGAGTGAGAACATGCAGTGTCTGGTTTTCCTTTCTTGTGTCAGTTTGCTGAGAATGATGGTTTCCAATTTCATTCATGTCCCTGCAAAGGACATGAACTCATCCTTTTTTGTGGCTGTATAGTATTCTATGGTGTATATGTGCCACATTTTCTTGATCCAGTCTATCATTGATGGACACTTGGGTTGGTTCCAAGTCTTTGCTATTGTGAACAGTGCAGCAATAAATATACATATGCATATGTCTTTATAATAGAATAATTTATAATCCTTTGGGTATATACCCAGTATTAGGATTTCTGGGTCAAATGGTATTTCTATTTCTAGAACCATGAGGAATTGCCACACTGTCTTCCTCAATGGTTGCACTAATTTACACTCCCACCAACAGTGTAAGAGTGTTCCTATTTTTCTATATCCTCTCCAGCATCTGTTGTCTCCTGATTTTTTAATGATCGTCATTCTAACTGGCATGAGATGATATCTCATTGTGGTTTTGATTTGCATTTCTCTAATGACCAGTGATGATGAGCTTTTTTTCATATGTTTGTTGGCTGCATAAATGTCTTCTTTAGAAAAGTGTCTGTTCATATCCTTTGCCCACTTTTTGATGTGTTGTTTGTTTTTTCTTGTAAATTCGTTTAAGTTCTCCGTAGATTCTGGATAGTAGTCCTTTGTCAGATGGGTAGATTGCAAAAATTTTTTTCCCATTCTGTTGGTTGCCAGTTCACTCTGTTGTTTCTTTGGCTGTGCAGAAGCTCTTAAGTTTAATTAGATCTCATTTGTCTATTTTGGCTTTTGTTGCCAATGCTTTTGGTGTTTTCCTGAAGTCCCTGCCCATGCCTATGTCCTGTATGGTATTGCCTAGGTTTTCTTCTAGAGTTTTTATGGTGTTAGGCCTCATGCTTAAATCTTTATTCCATCTAGAGTTAATTTTTGTATAAAGCATAAAGAAGGGATCCAGTTTCAGCTCTCTCCATATGGCTAGCCAATTTTCCCAACACCGTTTGTTAAATAGAAATCCTTTCTCCATTGCTTGTTTTTGCCAGGTTTGTCAAAGATCAGATGGCTGTAGTTGTGTGGCATTCTTTCTGAGGCCTCTGTTCTGTTCCATTGGTCTATATCTCTGTTTTGGTACCAGTACCATGTTGCTTCAATTACTGTAGCCTTGTAGTATAGTTTGAAGTCAGGTAGTATGATGCCTCCAGCTTTGTTCTTTTAGCCTAGTTTTGTCCTGGCTATGTGGGCTCTTTTTTGGTTCCATATGAAGTTTAAGGTGTTTTTTTCCAGTTCTGTGAAGAAGGTCATTGGTAGCTTGATGGGGATAGCATTGAATCTATAAATTACTTTGGGCAGTATGGCCATTTTCACAATATTGATTCTTCGTAACCATGAGTATGGAAGTTTTTTCATCTGTTTGTGTCCTCTCTTATTTCCTTCAGCAGTGGTTTCTAGTTCTCCTTAAAGAGGTCCTTCACATCTCTTGTTAGGTGTATTCTAGGTATTTTAGTCTCCTTGTAGCAGTTGTGAATGGGAGTTCACTCATGATTTGGCTCTTTGTTTGTCTATTATTGGTATATAGGAATGCTTGCAATTTTTGCATGTTGATTTTGTATCCTGAAACTATGCTGAAGTTGCTTATCAGCTTAAGCAGATTTTGGGATGAGACAATGGGGTTTTCTAAATATACAATCATGTATATTTGCATGTATAATTGCAAACAGAGACAATTTGATGTCCTCTCTTCCTATTCGAATACCCTTTATTTCTTTCTCTTCCTGATGGCCCTAGCCAGAACTTCCTATACTATGTTGAATATGAGTGGTGAGAGAGGGCATCCTTGTCTTGTGTCAGTTTTCAAAGGGAATGCTTCCAGTTTTTGCCCATGCAGTATGAAATTGGCTGTGGGTTTATCAAAAATAGCTCTTTTTATTTTGAGATATGATCCATCAATGCCTAGTTTATTGAGTTTTTAGCATAAAGGAGCTGTTGAATTTTGTCAGAGGCCTTCTTTGCATCTTTTGAGAAAATCATGCAGTTTTTGTCTTTGGTTCTGTTTATGTGATGGATTACAATTATAGATTTGTGAATGTTGAGCCAGCCTTGCATCCCTGGGATGAAGCCTGCTTGATTGTGATAGGTAAGCTTTTTGATGTGCTGTTGGATTTGGTTAGCCAGTATTTTGTTGAAGATTTCTGCATCAATATTCATCATGGGTATTGGCCTGAAATTTTCTTTTTTAGTTGCCTCTTTGCCAGGTTTTGTTATAAGGATGATGTTGATCTCATCAAATGAGTTAGGGAGGATTCCCTCTTTTTGTATTGTTTGGAATAGTCTCAGAAGGAATGGTACCAGCTCCTCTTTGTGTCTCTGGTAGAATTCACCTATGAACCCATCTGGTCCTGGACTTTTTTTGGTTGGTAGGCTATTAATTGCTGCCTCAACTTCAGACCTTGTTATTGGTCTACTCCGGGGTTCAACTTCTTCCTGGTTTAGACTTCGGAGTGTGTAAGCGTCCAGGAATTTATCCATTTCTTCTAGATTTACTGATTTATTTGCATAGAGGTGTTTGTAGTAATCTCTGATGGTAGTTTGTAGTTCTATGGGATCGGCAGTGATATCCCTCTATCACTTTTTATTGCATCAGTTTGAATCTTCTCTCTGATCTTTTTTATTTGTCTGGCTAGTGGTCTATTTTGTTGATCTTTTCAAAAACACAGCTCCTGGATTTACTGATTTTTTGAAGGGTTTTTTTTTTGTGTCTCTATCTCCTTCATTTTATACCTGGTTTCCTTATGTTTAAAAAGTTAAGTAGAAATATGGCAGATAGAAAAAAATACCACATTTTTAGAGATGAATGCTATAATATCTGAAATGAAAATGTAGGGTAGTGAGGAAATAACAGTAGAAAGTATCCAAAATTTAAAACATTAAAAAAAATAATACAAGTGAGCACAAAGAACGTGAGTGTAAAACAATTTTCATTCATGTATATAAGGTGATATGTATAAATGGTTGCTTAAAGTTGTTCCACACTCCTTCAGGTTCATTGCATTTTTTTAGTATTATTTTTATGTTTTTAATTTTGGATAACTTCTACTGCTATTCACTATCCTGAATTTTCATTTCAGATATTGAAGCATTCAATCTAGAAGTTTGACTATTTTCATAACTTCAATATTTCTCTATATATAAGCATATATATATGCAGACATACAATAAAACAGGCATATATATATCCCTTTATATATGTATATATGTATATATGTGTGTGTGTATATATATATATATATATATATATAAAACAGCATATGTGTATAAGCCTTTATATATACAAAGACACACACACACACACACACACACACACACACACACCCATAATTGGATCTCTTAAGGATGGAAAAGAGAGAGCACACAAAAAATAATTGAAGGTATAATGGACAAAATTTTCTAAATTTTATGGAAATTGAACACACACATTCAAAGAAGCTAAATAAGCCCAAACACAAACATCATGATGCAAACTACACCAAGGCACTTTATCATAAAATTCCTCAAAACCAATTATAACATGAAAATTGTAAAAGAAGCCAAGGGAAAAAAAGATATATTATGAAGAGACAATGATTGGGAAGACAACAGATTTCTCATCAATAAAACTTAAGCAAGAAGACGGCGGACCAACATGTTTAAGGTTGTGAAAGAAAAGATTAACAATGTAGAGTCTAATGCTTAGTGAATATATTGTTCAAAACCGAATGCAAAATAAAGGTAATTCAGACATATAACAACCTAAAAATGTATTTTGAGGAGACCTACACTACCAGAAATTTTCAAAGAAATCTATCAGGTGCATGAAAAATAACACCAACTAAAATATGTATTTAAAGGAATGAAGAGAACAAAGGACAGTAAGGAAGGAATCTGGTGAAGTAATAATCTCAATTTTTAGAAATTCTAATTAGGATGTGATATCTGTTACTATAATAATATAAGTCCTCAAATTTCTCCATAACTGTGTGACCCAGAAGGAGAAACACATCTATTTTTCTCCTGCTTTTCAGTGCCAAATTTCTCAAGCAGATGTATGTATTTTAATAATAGCTAATATTTATCGAACTCGTACAATGCGATAAGCTTTTACTTTGTCTTTACAAGAACTTATGATGGAGTTATTATACCAACCCCATTTGATTAGAACAGAAAGATTTAAGCAGTGGTGCAATCTTGGTTTAATACGACCCCCGCCTCCTGGGTTAAAGCAATTCTCCTGTCATAACTCCTTTCTGTTGCTATTTGTTCTAAAACTGCCCTGCCTCTACCCACACTTGCCTACGTTCCCTAATTAAATAATAAAAATATTAATTGACTTTCAGTGTTAAGTGCATTTTTTTTTTCCCCTGGGAGCAGAGTCCTACTTCCCTTTCTTTGGCCTGTTGGTAGGATTGTATCATCAGATTTGCTAACTGCTGAACTACTGTCCCTGAGAAGATGAGACAAAAAACACACAGCTATTAGTAGGGGCTATGATCTTCACCTAGATTAATAGGGCACCCTCTAATCTTTAATACTTTGGAATATTAAGAAAATTTTTCATCAGAAAGAGAGATGACACTGAAGACTTTTCCTCCTTCACAATTTTGTAGAAGTAGTCCAAATGCTTCTAAAATTGATAAGTATTTTTTGGATAATCCTTTTAACCTGGAAAAACAGACTGGTGCCAAGATATTGAACCCATATGCTAGCTCTGCTGATATATGTTATTCTGTGTCACTGGCCAAGTAAATGTAGAATGAATGAGATTAACTCCACAGGAGTAAATGGTGCCAAGTTCTATGACATAGATTGGAGGGAACCCAAATACAGGCCTTAAGCTACATCCTAAAATCAAGGCAAAATTAGCAGAATTACTTGCACATAAATTTGATTTGAAAAAAAAGTAAAGAGGAAAAAAGGCAGTAAAGTAAATATAAGGTTCTTGGTAGTTACACTAAATGTAATATAATAGGAATAGACACATGTATATAAGCCAAACCACATTTCATCAGCTCTGTGGTGCTACCCTTCTCCACATTTTCATCCGTGAAATTGGAATGCATGTTAGAATTCATGTTTTGTCAAATTTAATTAGAAACATGTTTTTTTTCTTAGTAGTACATATGATGATGTGCCTTTTAATCAGTGGTATCTTAGACTGATGAAATATAGTATTTGCTTATAAATGTATACTGATAGCATGTGCTTATTTCCACATTTTCAATTCATGATACAATTGGCCACTTTTTTGTATTTGGCAGAGTTTCTGCATAAATTATAGCCTGAGAAAGAGATGAGAAACTTATATAATAGTTATGTTTGGTGGAGAATTCTATCATGCCAAAACCTCCATGAATAGCAACAACCTAGAAGAGGATAATAAACTCTGCAGCATCAATTATCATTGCATAGGTTAGTAAAGTTCCAGTATGCCAGGGAAACAAGTCATTGAAGAGACAGAGACAGACAGATGGAGGTTAGATGTGGGATTGGAGTGGAAGGAAGAGAGGTGGGAGGGGAGAGACAGAGAGAGAAGCAGAAAGACGGAGCGAAGAAGAAAGAAAAAAACCCACATGATTTGCAGATACATAAAAGCACAAACATACTTTTATTTAAAGTTGATAGGAATATCTCTGTCGTTAGGCAGAAGAAATTTAAGGACTTTCTTTTTTAAAGTTTACATTGAGTGATAATATAATTAGTTGAGTGGGAAAATGCCAAATGAAAATGAAAATCCTAAGACATGCTATATATGAATGTCTTGGGAAATTCTTGCAGATTCTTTTTTCTTCTCAAGCGGTGTATGCCAGTGAATTGTGCCTTAAGAAAAAAAACTATCAAACTGATGGCACCAAAAATAATCAAAATATGTCCAGTGGTGCTTAAGAATTTCAGAGGAAGGAAGAAGAGCTTTATGTTAAAAAAAAATGTTTTGAAAAAAACTAATCTTTCGATAAATACACAACAAGAACTATTCACAACAAACCCCTCTGTATTGCCTTACCACAAATGTTCTTTAAAATGCAGTATAACATTACTTTACAAGTTACTATTAATTAAAAATCACTTCAGTAAGTTATATTATAGCTGACATAGTATTTGATTATTGTTTATTTGTACATATTTTTTTGGAAAAACAATGACAAATTCTTAAAATATTTATTTCTCATATTGCAGAAATGTCCAGATTAATTAAGGCAGAAGAATCGAATCTAGGGGAAAACAGCTTATTTTTTTCCAGTCAGATTAGATTAACACTGATTATAAGCCTTACTCCAATGCATGTGGTATGGTCTCTGCCTCACTCTGGATGTGGCTGGTGATTGCTTTGCTGGCCAGAACTCCTGTTGGACCATGGATCACCTGCTTGCTTGTAGTTCATTTACTTTCTTCTATTTTTCAAAATGGCAAGATGACCCTGCATGGATATCACTTCCTGACCAGGATAGCAGGATTCCATTTTTGTATATACTTGTAACCCTTATTTTTCTCACTGGAAGAATAGGCTTCTCCTCAAATATTCATCTTTCAGAATGTTTTAGGTGGGAAATGAAGGGCCAGGTGTGGTGCCTCATACCCATAATCCCAGGAATTTGAGAGGCTGAAGTAGGAGTATTGCTTGAGTCCAGGAGTTCAAAACCAGTCTGGGAAACATGGTGAAACCCTGTCTCTATAAAATATAAAAAAATTAGCCAGTGGGATGACACATGCCTGTAGTCCCACCTACTCTGGAAGCTAAGTTGAGAGGATCACCTGAAGTTGGGAGATCAAGTCTACAGTGAGCCATAATTGTGTCCCTACACTCTAGTCTAGGGAAGATGGGAGAATTACTTCTCATTGGCTTGTTCACTACTAAGTATTATATAAGTACTAAGTATACTTATGTAAATATACTAAGTATTATAATAGCATTTATTAGAAGCAAAGCCCTTAATTTTATTTGTTGCTTCAATTGTATTATCTTGCCCAGTGAAACAAAGTTTAGGGATATTAGAAAATAAAAAAGATTCTTTGAAATCAGCCTTTGTCAACCAATACAAGGTTGTTACTTTTTTTTTTTAAATCAAAATGCTTATTATCCATAATAGCTTCTTGTATATGTCCTCTTTTTCTCATTTTTATCAAATAGGTAACACCAAAAAAAGTTAAAATTTCCCATATAGATGGAAATTTTAAATTTCAAATCTGTTAGCATCAATAAAGAAATAAATATCATCATCAAATGTTAATTTGCTTTTTTATTTCAACAAGATACTTAATACAAATGTTAAAGAAAAAAACAATTTGTGTGACCAGTTTTTATTATAAGTAAGAAAGATCACATGTACCTTTTTAGAAAAATTAATTTTAATGGAAATTAGCTCAAAATCTTAATCAGATAGGATTGTTGTGACATCACTTTTCAACTTGCTAGGCTAACATAATAGGGCCCAGCTTACCTTCAGTCAACTTTTGGAATTTTACTTGAAAACTCTGGAAACCAATCTAGCCCTTTGAGTGTTAACAACACCTCTATATTAACCTCCAGGATTTGCTGAGCTTATGTCTCAGCAGACCTATTCTGTAAACTGTTACTTTTCCATTTCTGAAGAGTAATGTTCTTGGCTAGCACCATATGATATAGATTAATTACTGGATTCAGCATCCTCTAACTACCATATATGTAACACAGCCTTCAGTTGGCAAATCCTGTTTTTGACAATTGAAAATATAAACATAACAAATAGGATAATAATACATACAAATCAATTAAATTGATTTGAGCTTGCAACATTGATGCATCATTTAGTTTTTCATACAGATATCCTTAATCAGACAGTACAAGTGCAACCTTTGGTTCCCAGTGAATTTTTTCTTAGAGCACTGAATCTCAAATATACTTTAGCACTACATTCATTTTAATAGTCATTGATGATGCTTGGATTTAAGGAGTGCGAACATTCAGTTGTAATGTTCTCAGTAATTTAAAAGGGCTTTGTGATTTTTGCTTTTGAAAGGAGGAAAGGAATTTATCAGAGCTGTCACAAATCTTTCATACCCTAATACCCTACCCACTTCCCTTCTCCAATCCACAGATCTGTTATTAAATTCTACTACGTAGGAAATATGAATAGTCATTGAAACTGTTTCACTGCCAGGATTTGAAAGCTGATGCACTGAGAAATGTTCCCAGTGTATGTTAAATGAACACCAAACTCCCTGGCAATAAAAAGACTAATATGAGAACTACGACACAGTTAAATTTAGAAACGGGATTTAAAATAGTGCAATGGTTTTCATTTCAAGGTCACTCACAGACACATTCACAGAGTCCTGTGGAATTCTATCACAGTCAGATTTCACTACATTTATGGAGTTATCTTTCATCTATTCAGACTATTATGACTTTTGAATATATATTTTTAAAAACTAATATTTATTAAGCATCTACTATATTCCTGAAATTGTGCTAGATGTTTTTCTTTGTATAAACATCTAAAAATAATAATATTTGCTGATATGTTTTGGACACTGGAGAAAGGCAATATGTAAAGTAATTTCCATTCCTAGTTATACTTTCTCTCACCAAAATCTTGTGAGTTTTGCAAATAAAGAAATTGATGCTAACAGAGGTTCAGTAACTTTTTGAAAGTGACTGACACTTACTAAATGGCAGAGCAAGATTTTCATATGTTTCTTTGTCTCCAAAGCCCATATCCTCAAAAGAATGTCAGTACATTTTGGAATCAGATTGTGTCTCAATGTCTTCATTTGCGAAATGCTGATAACAATAATACCTATACCAATAGATTGTTGTGAGAATATATTTCTGGATCACACTTAAAGTTTTTATAATGCTAGTGTCTGGCACATGGTAAACATCCAAGGAATGTTAGCTATTAGTATTTTTGTTTAATAATAAAAATAATTATTAAGTTGTTGCATTTCAAAATATAGTGATCTTTACATTCTTATTTTATGATTAGAAAGCACTAAAAAATCACTGTAGAAGTATTTTATGTCAATCTAACTTCCAAATACTACTTTAAAGTAGTAGTATTTACTACTTTCAAGTAGCAAAGTTTGAAGTACTTCTGCAAAATATTATTTATTAATATTTCTGGGATCTATGGCCTGTTGTACAGAATCAATATATCATAGATAAGTACATATCAAAAGCAACATCCACTAAAAGGTTTGCTATTTCATCCTCAAAACACTATTTCATTTAAAAATTTATTCTCATTCTAAAGAAAAGGGGAAGTTAACTTAAGGTATCCTGTGAAACTCTGTTGCTAGTTTCTTCCATGCATATAATATTCTTGAAGCTAACACAATACTGTATTTTAAAAACTATCCCTAACATCCTTTTCTTTCATAACCTTAAAGGGTAAGTTGTTTCAATATTTGAGACTTCAGGCTCTTTATTTGTTAGTTATGCATGATCTAGCAACAGCCAGACAAAAAGGCATTCTAACAGAATAGCTGGCGTTAAAACAGCTAAGTTTTCAACAATGCCTTGATAAAACATCTTTTAAGGCTGAGATCATTCTCAGTTTAAAATAATGGTAGCAGTATATAATACTTGCTATTCAGACTTGTGTTTTCCAGTGGAGCAGATCGCTTGCCAATAGCTGACCAATCCTACTGAAGTGTTTTTGTAATTGGCATCACTCATCTACTTAAAATACCACTTTTATTTATTTATTTTTTTGAGACAGAGTTTCACTCTTGTTACCCAGGCTGGAGTGCAATGACGCGATCTCGGCTCACCACAACCTCCGCCTCCTGGGTTTAAGCAATTCTCCTGCCTCAGCCTCCCGAGTAGCTGGGACTACAGGCGCGTGCCACTTGCCCAACTAATTTTTGTATTTTTAGTAGAGACAGGATTTCACCATTTTGACCAGGATGGTCTCGATCTCTTGACCTCATGATCCACTCGCCTCGGCCTCCCAAAGTGCTGGGATTACAGGCGTGATCCACCGCACCGGGCCTTAAAATACTGCTTTTAATTTAACCTTACAATTAGTAGAAGGCTTTTGAAGTGCACTGACATGTTAGCAAGATATTCCAGCAGAAGGTGGTTTTTTTACTCTGCTAAGTGAGCTGTTAATATTACTTTTTAGTGATGGTGGTATCTCAAAGAGGTTAACACTAAATGAATTATTCAATCAACACTAGTTGTCTTTAAAATAGTAAGGTTGGTGCTATGGTACAGTGTAGAAATCCTTAGTGCTGTTCAGCAAATATTTCTGGTCTCTGGCTACCTACTAGAATTTTCTTTCCTGGTTTCCTTTTTTGTTGTTGTTTGGTTTACCTAGGGGAGTCCATATGACTAGTTCTGACCCGTGGAATCATGAACAAAAGCAAAGTGGGTCACACCTGGGCCAGAGCATTTAACTGTTAGAATAAGATCCCCCATGAACTATCTTTCCGATATCCACAGTGATTGACAGTATTCTAGATTGTGGGTATACTATCCATCAGCCTGGTTTCTGAAAAATACTGAACAGCAAGGCCTTCAAGTGATCTGCACTGGAAATATAGAGTGAACAAAACAATAAACATTTGTGCCACCTGCTGAGACTCTCAGGGTTGTTTGTCACCACAGTATAGCCAGCCGTATCCTGGATGATGCACAAAAAAAGAATTACAGAGGAAAAATTTGTGACAATTCAAAAAAATAAACTGGAAAATGTAAGCTGACACTTAAAAAAATACCTTTATAGTCTTAAATGGCATACCTGTTTTTGTTGACAGTTGGCTATCAATTTTGCTTCATAGAAATTTAGATTCTAAAATTGGATCCATGATTTATGAAGTCAATACTTGAGTCATCACTATGAAGCAAGCACTCACAATGAATGTAATATCTTAAATTTTTAGAAGATGTTTAGCTTTGTTTTAAATATACATGTGATTTTTAACTACGTTTCTTAGAGTGAAGAACTAGAGGAAATTGTTTTGTAAATCAGTTATAACTTATGAGCACTGAAAATACTATTTCTTTAGATTATTCATTTTCATTGTGTAAGAACTATTGTATTGTCATAATTTAAAAAGAAACAATAGAAAAAAAATTACTCTTCATCTCTGCAAAGTTCTATCTCTGACAGGGACACCAAGTTATGATTGCTCTCCTTGCTTTGATCAGAAATGTACTTCCTTAAAACTTCTTCATTTTTTGCAAGAATCCCATTGCATACTATCATACATCACATATCTAAATATTGCATGAATTGTTTTGTACTTTTACTGAAGTAACTCCTAAGGATGATGAGTTACCTATGTTTGATATTTTACTATGAAAAGCAGTACTTTAAAAAGTTTCTTAATATTATTTTCCAATTGTCATCTAAGTCTAAAACAAATGGAGAAGACCCAGATAAGCCTATTAATACTTGCCATATTTTAATGTATTTCTAACTACTTCCCATTTATTTTCTACTTTCCACATCTAAGGGCACAAACATTCACAGTCACGAAATTGTGATGTTATAGTCAGTTTGAGCTACTATAACTAATAAAAGTAATTTGGTGGCTTGAACAGCAAATGTTGATTTCTAATAGTTCTGGAGGCTGAGAAGCCCAAGATCAGGATGTAGGCTGATTCAGTTTTGGTGCAAGAACTTTTCCTTGCTGTATTTCCTCAAGGCGTAGAGAAAAGAATCATCTCTCTTGCCTCTTTTTTTATAAGGACATCATTCCCATTATGAAGACTCCACCCTCATGACCTAATTACCTCCCAAAGCCTCGCTTCCTAGTGACATCACAATGGGGAATGCAGCTTCAACACATAAATTTGCCAGGAATTGGGAGGAGGTAGCATAAACATTTAGTCCATAAGGCATTCACTTCCAATCCTGCATCATTTTCATTAAAAGATTCAAAAAGTAAACAATGACCAAGTTTCAAAAACTGTAGCTCATAGTGATGCACAATTATGGTATGTCCAGAAAAGAATCTATGATCATTAATTGTAAAATAACTCATAATCATTAATTTCATAGTTTTATAAATTCTATTGATTTAGGTAGTATTTTCATAATGACCTTTAGTAATACTTGCCCTCAGAAAATAATTTTTTTTGATTTCTACTTTTTTAATTCAATTTTTAATTTTGAGTAATTTTAGATTCACATGCAGTTGTAAAGAATAATACAGAGAGATTTTGTGTACCCCTTACCCAGTTTCCCCCAATGGCAAACTCTTGCAGCTAAGTATAACAATGATGCTTGCAATTATAGTATAACATTGCAACTAAGATATTGACATTAATACAGTCAGGATACAGAACATTTCTATCACAACCAGGGTCCCTTGTATTGACTCTTTATGTGTGTGTGTGTGTGTGTGTGTGTGTGTGTGTGTGTGTGTATTTTAATTGTACTTTGGGTTCTGTGGTACATGTGCAGATCATGCAGGATTGTTGTATAGGTACATACATGGCAATGTGGTTTGCTGCCTCCATCCCCTGTCACCTTGATCTGGCATTTCTTGCCATGTTATCCCTCCCCAAACCCCCTATCCCCTGCTGTCCCTCCCCTAGTCTGCCCCAACAGACCCCAGTGTATGATGCTCCCCTCCTTGTGTCCATGTGTTCTCATTGTTCAATACCCACCTATGGGTGAGAACATGTTTTTCTGTTCTCGTGTCAGTTTGCTGAGAATGATGGTTTCCAGATTCATCCATGTCCCTACAAAGGACATGAACACATTGTTTTTTATGGCTTTATAGTATTCCATGGAGTATATGTGCCATATTTTCCTTGTCCAGTCTACCATTGATGGGCATTTGGGTTGGTTCCAGGTCTCTGCTATTGTAAACAGGCCAAAATGAACATACCTGTGCATGTGTCTTTATAATAGAATGTTTTATAATCCTTTGGATATATACCCAGTAATGGGATTGCTGGGTCAAATGGAATTTTTATTTCTAGGTCCTTGAGGACTTGCCGCACTGTCTTCCACAATGGTTGAACTAATTTACACTCCCACCAACAGTGTAAAAGTGTTCCTATTCTCTACATCCTCTCCAGCATCTGTTGTCTCCAGATTTTTTGATGATCACCATTTTAACTGGCCTAAGATGGTATCTCAATGTGGTTTTGATCAGCATTTCTCTAATGACCAGTGATGATGAGCATTTTTTCATATGTTTGTTAGCCTCATGTATGTCTTCTTTTGAAAAGTGTCTGTTCATGTCCTTTGCCCACTTTTGAATGGGTTTGTTTGTTTGTTTCTTGTATATTTGTTTTAGTTCTTTGTAGATTCTGGATATTATCCCTTTATCATACTGAATGGGATAAAACTAGAAGCATTCACTTTGAAATCTGGCACTAGACAAGGATGCCCTCTCTCACCACTCCTTTTCAATATAGTATTGGAAGTTTTAGCCAGAGCAATCAGGCAAGAAAAAGAAATAAAGGGTATTCAGTTAGGAAAGGAGGAATAAAAATTGTCTTTATTTGCAGATGACATGATTGTGTATTTAGAAGACCCTATCATCTCAGCCCCAAATCTCCTGAAACTGATAAGCAACTTCAGCAAAGTCTCAGGATGCAAAATCAATGTGCAGAAATCACAAGCATTCCTATACACCAATAACAGACTAAAAGCCAATCAAGAGCGAACTCTCATTCACAATTGCTACAAAGAGAATAAAATACCTAGGAATACAACTAACAAAGAATGTAAAGGACCTCTTCAAGGAGAACTACAAACCACAGCTCAAGGAAATAAGAGATGGAGAAACATTCCATGCTCATGGTTAGGAAGAATCAATATTGTGAAAATGGCCATACTGCCCAAAGTAATTTATAGATTCAATGCTATCCCCATCAAGCTACCTATGACCTTCTTCACAGAACTGGAAAAAAATCACCTTAAACTTCATACATAACCAAAAGAGATCCCACATAGCCAAGACAATCTTAAGCAAACAGAATAAGGCTTGAGGTATCACACTACCTGACTTCAAACTATACTACAAGGCTACATTAATCAAAACAGCATGGTACTGGTACTAAAACAGAGGTATTGACCAATGGAACAGAACAGAGCCCTCAGAGGCAATGCCACACATCTGCAACCATCCGATCTTTGACAAACCTCACAAAAACAAGCAATGGGGAAAGGATTCCCTGTTTGGTAAATGGTGTTGGGATAACATGTGCAGAAAACAGAACCTGGACCCCTTCCTGGCACCTTATGCTAAAATTAACTCCAGATGGATTAAAGACTTAAACATAAGACCTAGCACCATAAAAACCCTAGAAGAAAACCTAGGCAAAACCATTCAGGACATAGGCATAGGCAAGGACTTCATGACTAAAACACCAAAAGCATTGGCAACAAAAGCCAAAATAGACAAATGGGATCTAATTAAACTGTAGAGCTTCTGTACAGCAAAAGAAACAATCATTAGAGTAAACTGGCAATCAATAGAATGGGAAAAAATTTTTGCAATCTACCAATATTTTTTAAATGTTTAATTTTTCTCTTTCTTCCATGCAATACATGAATACATGATACTTTTGCCTGCAAAATGGCATAGCATAAAATGTGTTAATGGATCTTGCAAATTACTGTAACCCATAGCAAAATACACACTATGAAGCAAACAGTCTTTTGGTTGTTAAGAAATTGGCCAGGTGCGGTCTCTCATGCCTGTAATTCCAGTACTTTGGGAGGCCAATGCGGTCAGATTGCCTGAGCTCAGGAGTTCAAATGTCTCTACTAAAAAATACAAAAAAATTAGCGAGGCGTGCATGTGCGCCCATAATCCCAGCTACTGGGGAGACGGAGGCAGGAGAATCCCTGAAACCTGGGAGGTATAGGTTGCAGTGAGCCAAGATCATATCACTGAGGCTCTGTCAAAGAGAGAAAGAGAGAGAGAGAGGAAGGAAGGAAGGAAGGAAGGAAGGAAGAAAGGAAAAAGTGACTTCATCTTGTATAACTCAATATAAATTGTGTGAAATTAATTTCTTTAACAACTGAAATTTGAAATAAGGTACCAAAATTTAGTTTTTTCATGGAAGAATAAACAGTGATTTCCTTCAGAATATGTGTCTTACTTTGATTAAAATTCTTCTGTGATGCTGCACAGATAAAAGTAACAACTATTGTTTGTTTTAAATGATAGCACTTGATGTTAAAACTGAGCCTAGGAGATTAGATACACTTTTCAAAGGATAGTACATATCTGTGCACTAACGTTGGTTCTTTTTTTTTTTTTTTTTTTTTTTTTTTTTTTTTTTTTTTTTTTTTTTTTTTTGAGACGGAGTTTCACTCATGTTACCCAGGCTGGAGTGCAATGGCGAGATCTCGGCTCACCGCAACCTCCGCCTCCTGGGTTCAGGCAATTCTCCTGCCTCAGCCTCCTGAGTAGCTGGGATTACAGGCACGCACCACCATGCCCAGCTAATTTTTTGTATTTTTAGTAGAGACGGGGTTTCACCATGTTGACCAGGATGGTCTCAATCTCTTGACCTTGTGATCCACCCGCCTCGGCCTCCCAAAGTGCTGGGATTACAGGCTTGAGCCACCGCACCCGGCCTTAATGTTGGTTCTTAAACTTCCATACCACAAGGTCATACGAAAGTATTAATTTCTATATTCTGTTCATTGTGTGAAAAACAGATTGGCAGTTCCTATTAATATTTCTACAGTTTGTTCTTATGCAAATTTAAAAGCATATGCTAATGATAACACAAATGTTGTGTTGAAATATTGATTCATTTCTGCTTTTACCTGATTATTTAAAAAATCCACATATCTATCCACCTTTATTATTTTTTTGGTGTACTAAGATAATTCATGTGTATAAGAAATGAAACTTTATACATATTCAGTTATCACCTATTTAGGATTTTAGAAAGTTGAAGCAATGTAGACAGTCCAAAATTATTTAAAATAAAAACCTTGTCATGTTTTAAGTAGAATGAAGTTAAATTTTATTTGTGTAGCATATGCCAAATATGACAAAATGAAGCAATTCAGAGAGGTCCAAGATAATCAGCCATGCATTCCAACATTATCCTTAGTAATCTTCAAAATAGAGAATCTATGTATAAGTAGTCATAAGGTGGTCATTAACTCATATATTTTAAATAATTTTGAGGTGGCTTATAAGAAAAGCATAGGGAGGGAATGCAAGACCATCAGTTAGAAATTAAGAAAGAAAAATCAAATTGTAAAAGTGGAGAAATTAAGCAGAAAAATATCTATGAAATAACTTCCAATTAAATTCCAATCTGAAGAAGAAAAGCTTGAAAATCAACCACAAGATAGACAAATAAATGTATATTTATGTTTTAAGTTTAAGGAATATTCTTGTTTATGTGTATATAATATTTTATAATGTTCATGTTTTTCAGAAATTAAAATTAACCAACCAATAAGATCCCAATTGTGTAAGAACAAGAGGGTAACCAGAGCACTGAGAAGTGATGACAAGCAGAAATAGTAGCATAAAACTTAGTTCCAAGCAGAAGTGGATGTACCATGTAGCTAAAAAAGCTTGTGCTTCAAAGTTCTGAACTTCGATGAGGCTCTTCCACAGCATTGTACCTAATTTTGTATTCGTAATTTTAAAGTCTTATTTTCTTAAACATAGCTCCCCAAATTGTAAAGACTTGAGCTTCCATTAAGCTGAGATTGGCTTCTTGCCTGTCAAGAAAAAAGATAGTTGATCATAGAACTCTCAGTGCTTAATAATATAAAAATCCCCAGTTCATAATAATGAACATTTTTCTAGTTGATGTTCTCATAGAGAAATTTAATATTAGATTCTTTATGTAAAAAAGATTGAGCACTATAACAAAATATAGACCCTTGTCATTGATGCCACAATATGACAATATATCACAGGAAAATGCAGCATTATTCTACATACAGTGTGTCTTTATATAAGCAGCAAGGACATGCTGTTAAAGCATATGTCACAAAGTGTTTTTGTTTTTTTTCTCAGGATGGCACAAAGGGACTCTGCAATCAGGTTTGCCAGGAAAGTTTGTTATGGGGCAGATGGTGGAGAAGAGTATTAGCAAATGTAAGAGAGAGGAGATAATATAGTAGAAAGAGATGAGTTAAAAGAACAAACACATCATGTACAGAAAGGGTATTATCCAGCCACAGTAGAGTAGAAAGATGAATCATCTCGTGGAACTGCAAGATTCAACAATTTGTATAGAATTTTCCATTGTCATCATGCATAAAATCAGAGCAATGATATTAAAGCATTATTAGTAATGAGGAGACTGGGTTTTTAATGCAACTAACTGACAAGATGATATGAAGGTAATTGGTCATGAGAATGTTTAGCATTAGTAATGGATTATCTATTTTTAAAATTGCCTTACCATAATTAAACTACAAAAGGCCTTACCATAATTAAACTACAAAAAGTCATTGTGTTTCATTGCAGAACATTTTTTCATACCATATTAAAGAAAAAACATAACCATTTCCAATGAAGTATGGATATTATTTCTCAGTAACAAGTATTAAAACCAGGATTTATTAATTTTTTCACTTTATCACTGGCACCAGCATATAGCATTAAAACCAGGATTTGTTCATTTATCACATTATCACTGGCACCAGCATATGTCAGACTCTGAATAAATATTTTTTAGTGAATAAAAAGTTCACATCTAACAGCCATGAAGCTCTAGAAAAATGTATGATATTGCAATTTTGTTGTGAAGGGTATGATATAGGTATAGATATACTTAATAATCACAGTAATTATTAAGAAAAGATCAATATGCTGCATATACATAATAAAGAATCACAACGCCACATTATAAATTTAATATATTGCAAACTATTAGCTAATCAAAATAACCATAAATTATACAATGGAAATGTAAATTACACAATCAATATTGTTTTTTAAAGATTACCGGTGGGGGATAATGATTTTGATTGCTTATATCACTTTAAAAAGCTGTCCAAGAAAGTTTACCTGCCTTCACTTTCTCATATAGCAAGTAGAAATATTTAGATATCCCCTAGACTCTATAAAAGCACTAAACTTTGGGACAAGTTCTGTAGGCTTAACTATTGATGTATTTAAGCCTTCATTATGTATTCATTTGGGAAACTCTGGAGAAATCTTCCTTGAGGATGTTAATGTTCTTTTACTTTGTACCTCTAGACTCCTGAAGAAAAGCCCTGAATGGTAAAATGACTTAGAAAAGAACTAAAACTACTTCTTCTGAAGTGTGTGTGGGGAGTAGAGACATAATGGCACAATCATATTGTGGCAATAATTGGTGTTTCTGTGCTCATTGCATGGTTTTGTTCATTTAAGCATTCCCTGAAGAGCCAGTTTCTTATCCTCTCTTCTCTTCCTGGGTCCTTGTTTGGTGTCACCAGCTTGGAACTCTATTTTAGATGTTATGAAATAAATTAAATGTAGAGTTATTTAGAATGAATGAGTGGAAAAATCAGAGACTTTAGTTATGATAATTAGTTCCTATTTAAAGCTTTTATACTCAAAGGACTTACTCTTCCAGGAACCCATCTTCTTTCAGGGCTGGAGAAAACCTCTAGATGATATACCAAAAAAGAGAAAAAAGATATAAAGTATATTTTCTCATTTACATATTCCTTTTACTGATTAAAATATTTAACATACCAATATGTTTTTTTTTAAGTACGAAAAACAATTACCACCTGGGTCAGCCATTTGAACCTTTGAATTTAGTCACCCTATAACTGAATTTACATTTTACCTAAAGAACTTGTACATGTGCAGCAGTTATCTGACTATACTTTTCTAATTTTGAGTTATGGCAGATGACATAATCTTTAAGTTATATAAGTAGAGTCTGTCTATTCTTGTTCATCTTCATAATTAAAACTTTGGAACCTATTTTATGATGGAAATTCTAATTCACATTATTTGAGGGAAAATTATAGATGTTTGGAAACAAGAATATGTAATAACAAGAGGATTTGCTATATTTGACTCAAAATGTTTCTAGCTTGAATTAGAAATAGAGCTACAAGTGCATCATTCTGTATATTATTGGGAGATAATTGGTGAATTTTGAAAAGCAAGCTCAAAGAAAATTAGAGAAAATTATCATCTAAAGTAAAGTACCACTTAGGTAGAAGGAAAGGACATAAAAACAAAACAAAAAAAGCATAGATAGGGCAGAAAGTGCACATGTTAGAAATAATCTAGGGGCTAAGAATAGGTACTTTGCTCAAGCAAATACAGATTAATCAAAAGAATGACATCTAATTACAGGAAAGTCCTGCGCTAACAAATATAGAGGCCTAAGAAAAATAAGAAAATTAACATTTAATCTGAAAGGGTTAACCTTGGCCATGATTTTCTTAGAAATTGAAACGGAAGTATTTCTTCCCGGCCATAATGAATCAGTCCCAAAGTCCTAAGCTGTTCAGGACCAAGGAAGGACAAAGGCAATTCAATACAGCCATGTAGATTTTCTCATTCCAGCTGTTGGAGAATCATATGTAATTATATAACTGGAAATAACTGCAGAAGACGTCCAGGCCAACTCCTTTATTTTATAGATAAGAAAACTGAGGCACAGGAGTATCACTAACTTCTCCAGTCATCCTGTTAATAAGTATTAAATTTGGCATTCTCTAAGTTACACAAACATATAGAATCACATGCACAGAAGATTTTGAGTGGTTGTTTTCATATTAAAAAGATAATTCATATTTGTATATGTATTTCTGTGTGTGTGTGTGTGTGTGTGTGTGTGTATGTGTGTTTATGTTAATAATTTAAAGGCAAAGCAGGACATTTTTCTAAATAGTATGCTCTAATTACAATTGATCAGATTGTTTCATGCCAAATGGACCCTTACTGATTTTGGTGTGTGTATTTAGAAATGATCAGAAGAAAGCTGTCTAAGTTAAAAATGTTTCCTTAGACCTGTCTTTCATTTGTGTAGCAATATTTAACCTAGTATCATGGTCTTTTGAAAATATTTTTAATACTTGCTTATTATTTAAATCTATTTTATAGTTGTCTTGTCTAATATCTGAGGGCTCTTGCATATTTATCTTTGTGTGTGTCTGGTTTTGTGTTTTTGTGTTGTCAATTTCAAAAGGTAAATAGTTTGCTAAACTGATTATTTTCTTCTGAAGACTTGATCAAGGAGAATTAGAATTTACAAAAATTAAATGATTGCTGAAATTGTATGAGAAAGAATCAGTCAGAGAAAAGTTGTATTGGTATTAAAACTATTTTGCCTACTTTTAGGCAGAGATATCAAAATGAGCTAAAATAAAATTTAAGTGATAGCAGAAATTCAGAGGCTAATTTTGTGATGTATATAGTCACTGAAATAGTAAACCAAATTAGAAATTTAAACATGAATCCTAGTATGAAAACATTTTTTATAAAATCTTTGACCTGCCTGGGGAATATTACAACCTCTTGATATAGTGAAAAGATTATGAACATTAGAGTGTGACTGCAAATGTTGGCCTATATATTGTTAGGAAGATTTCTTAGACTCTGTCAGCTTCAGTTTCTCCATTGAAAACTAGGGACATTCTGTTGGACAGCATTTATCTCACATGAAGACATATCAGTCTTTTCTGATGCAGACCATGAAACCTACTGAAAATGGTAAGTTTCTGTCCTGCCCTCTATAAGTCCTCCCAAAGCACACTGGCAACATTAGATCCAATCCTTCAAGGTCTTTGGCCTTGATCCTATGTGTTATGAACTCTGGTGCCAGATAAGAAAGATCTATGAAGATAAAAGATCCAGAATCCTCAATCACCAATCTGCCCAGCCTAAGCTGTTGTGGTGATAAACTTTAGGAACCAGGTGAATAAGTCTTACTTTAGACATAGGTTTCCTCAGAAAACAATCTGGTGAACTCTTAGGGTGTTTAAGATCTACTCTTGGACTAAATGTTGGCCAAAGATTGCTACCTGTTTCTCCATGAGTCTCTATTTTTTTTTTTTTTTTTTTGAGACTGAGTCTCACTCTTGCCCAGGCTGAAGTGCAGTGGCACAATCTCAGCTCACTGCAACCTCTACCTCCCAGGTTCAAGTAATTCTCAAACCTCAGCCTCCAGAGTAGTTGGGACTACAGACACCCGCCACCATGCCTGCCTACTTTTTTTTAATGTTTTTAGTAGAGACAGGGTTTTACCATGTTGGCCAGGCTGGTCTTGAACTCCTGATCTCAGATGCTCCTCCCACCTCAGCTTCCCAAAGTGCTGGATTTAGAGGGTGAGCCACTGCGCTGGGCCCTCTAATGTATTTCTTAATCCTTCAAATCTTGCTACCTCTTTTCACTTTGTTGCAGGTTTCTGGAAGGGCATTAGCTACTGAAATGCACTTGGTTATTGAGCAAAATATTTTTTTTCATTTTGCACTGGAAACTTCTCACATCCTGGACTAAGTTGTTTATATATCTCAAGCTATCACAATTCAGACCGGATCTTTCTATGTACAGTAAATGAACATCACGTGGAAATCACACCCAGTTCGCATATTTTTCCACACATAATAATTAAGTTAAATGAACATTAATTATTTTACAAAACCCCACCCTTTCACCTATGAAAGGGAAATCAAGCAAACAACTTTAATGAGAAGGCAATAGTAGAATTTCTTTTGGAATTTGTTGTGTTCCCTTTTCTGTTTTGTCCATATTTTACCAGGACTATTGGATGGTTTGGTCTGTCTATTTGTGAGAGAGCATTCTTTACAAGCAGAATGTAGTTATACAAAAAGATGAATCCTGAATTCACACTTTGGCTTTAAAGTTGAAATATTAGTTTATGTTATATTTTGTAACTAGCTCAGAGAGAATTGGATGAAAATGCAATGGAGTTTGATTTCCTAATGTTAAAAAACTTTCACTTTTCATTCTTGTTTCGTGATAGAACGTATTTTCATTTATTCATTACACTAATAATCTGTGATATTAAGATGCATATTTTAACAAAGAAATTATTTTCTGAAATCTTCATTACAGTAATTCCTGAATTCATAATTGCTTTTACATCTAAGAAAAACATATAGTTTTACTACAACAGATGCTCCCACATATATACATAAAATTAAAACAAAATTGTGGAAAAAAATTTAGTTGAGTCTGAAAACAAGCAAAGAGTAGCTATTTTAAAATTGTACAGTTGCACAAAGAAGAAGGAAAAGCTATAATATTTATGTTTGCTTCTACATATCCTACTCACATATCAGTTGTTATTGTGAGATAATTCAGGACAAAATCTTTCACGATTTTTTTTGCGTACAGGTTAGATACCTTCTTAAGCACATTAAAACTTCCCTGTAAGTCTCAGTTCTCTTCCTGAATTTCACAGCTGAAATTGTTAAAAGTTTTCTTTTCTTAGATTTAGCTAAAATCTGCTTCTCTGAGAATCTACCCATTGCTAGAAGGTAAAAAAAACTTCATATATTCAGAAGTCAGTAAGACTATAGACATACTGTTACTATCTCCAGCAATGTGGATAAGCTACCTGATACTTTTAAGTTTTAGCTTCCTTATCTATAAAATGGAAATAGTAGCAATTGTACTGTGACTGAATGTGGAATGTAATAAGAGTTTTCTACATGCCAATTCATTCTTCTACTCCTTTTTTTTCCCTCCCTCCAGAAGTACCTGGTATTATTGAAGAGACAAGATGGAAATAGTTGAATTATTAATGCACTAAATTGCTACCATATCTAAATATACATGTTGGTGCCAGGCCCATTGGCTCAGGCCTGTGATTCCAGCACTTTGGGAGGCTAATGAAAGGGAATTGCTTGAGGCCAGGAGTTAGAGACCAGCAAGACCCCATCTCTACAAAAAATTAAAAATGGCTGAGTGCAGTTGCTCACGCCTGTACTCTTAGTACTTTGGGAAGATGAGGCAGTGAATCACTTGAGGTCAGAAGTCAACACCAGCCTGCTCAACATGGTGAAACCTTGTCTTTTCTAAAAATAGAAAAATTAGCCAGACGTGGTGGCACATGCCTGTAATCCCAATACTCGGGAGGCTGAGGCATGAGAATTGCTTGAACCTGGGAGGCAGAGGGTGCAGTAAGCCGAGATCTCACCACTGTACTTCAGCCTGGGTGACAGAGGGAGGCTCTTTTTCTAAATAAATAAATAAATAAATAGCCAGGCATGGTGGCATGTTCAAGCTACTCAGGAGGCTGAGGCTGGAGGATCACTTGAGCCCAGGAAGCCGAGGTTGTAGTGCACTGATCATGCCACTGGACTCCAGCCTGGGTGACAGAGTGAGACCTTATCTCAAAAATAAATAAATATGCATGTTGATTTGTGGTATATATAATGGTATACATGTTGTGAATTTAATTTAGAAGTCAGTACGTTTCAAAAAGATTGCAAGAATTTTCTCTTAAATACTTGCTTGTTCTTGTGTTTTTTCTTTCTCTGTTTATAGCCACCCCTCTTAACTGTCTCTCCACTCTCTGTTCCCCATATCCAGTCAGCTGTAAATTCCTACTGACACTATTCTAGTGTTGGTGTACATTTGACCTCGTAATTTCTTTTCCACTTCCAACTCTAGTCCAGGTCCTCATTCACTCTTCCTTCCACCATAGGATTCCTTTCCCAATAAGTCTATTTTGCATAAGCTTTGTCCCCCTTCATTCATTCTGTAGATTCCATCTGGCTTATTCTTCCAAAGCAGAGCTCTGATCAGGAAAATTGCCTTGCTCAAAGCCAAATGTGAACTCAGTAAGTTCACATTTCTTAGAAAATGAAGCCCAAGTATCTTTTATTGGAAATTAATATTTTTTATGACCAGTTCTACTATACCACTTAGCAAACCCTAATGTGCTGCCAATTTTGATATTTGCTGCTTTCTCTCTGCACTTTCCCACTCTTATCTTTGTGTAATGTTATCTTCGATTGTCTATCCTTTCTAAAATTTTTACCATCTTTAAATACCACACACACACACACACACACACACACACAAACACACAAACACATACAATACTTTTAACCAATCTGCAGTGCATATTCCAATTTTGTCAGTTGTCCCAGTAATGTCCTTTATAATGAGTAGAATACAGTCCAAGACTTGTCTGTTTTGTGGATTTTTTTTTTTTTTTTTTTTTGAGACGGAGTTTCGCTCTTGTTACCCAGGCTGGAGTGCAATGGCGCGATCTCGGCTCACCGCAACCTCCGCCTCCCGGGTTCAGGCAATTCTCCTGCCCCAGCCTCCTGAGTCGCTGGGATTACAGGCACGCGCCACCATGCCCAGCTAATTTTTCGTATTTTTAGTAGAGACGGGGTTTCACCATGTTGACCAGGATGGTCTCGATCTCTTGACCTCGTGATCCACCCGCCTCGGCCTCCCACAGTGCTGGGATTTTTACAAATTTGTTACTTTGATCTATCTTTCTATTCTTCAGCATATTAATTTGTTTTTTGTTTGCTTTCTTTAGTTGAAAATAAACAGAAAAGATACCACCTATGTATTCAGCCTTATTTGATATCTTTAACCAAAATTGATTTTTCTCTTCTTTGTGATTTTACTGCTCATTGTGTCCGTCTTATAACACTTACAGTATTTTGCCTAATTTATGTGAACATGTTTAATCTCTCCGACTGTATTTTAAACTTCTTGAGAGCAGTCTTTATATGTAGCACCTTAGCTAGCAGAGTTTTGTACATGTAATGTAGAATACTTCTTTAGAAAACTGGAAATATCATTGTGAGTCGGCAAAGCAGAGTCTATTTCAAAAATGAGTACAGTCTTTGAGTCTGAGCAGAAGGGAATTTAAGGAAAGACTTTTCATGACAAAAGTAGGTATGATAGAAGGTAGTCATCCTGAGTGAAGATTTGTTTTGGGAGGAGAATTAGGAAATAAGTTTAAGTAATTTTAAGAATGAAGTTTCATTGCAGAGATCTCGAAAAACAAAAGAGTTTAAAAATGTATAGGATGGTGAAGCAGAAAGAACATTATGTCAGGAGACGTGAGTTCCAGTCACAGTAATGAATTTTACGGGTCTCAGTTGATACTGAGTACAATTAACAGATAAAACTCAATGATTTCTAGTCTATTCTAGCTTTAAACTCCCATGCCTATAAAGAAATAATGGGCTACTTTATGTTTTTAGCAATTAGCGGCATATAAAAGTTGTACTTAAGGAAGATAGGAAAGAGATCAAAGAGGATAAAAACATTAAAAATATAAAATTTTAGCAGCTTTATTATTTTATGTAAGTAAAATTGGTTAATTTATTGGAGATGTCTAATTATATAAATAAAGTTTTACAGATTAGAGTAGCTATATCCTCGATTTTGTCAATTTATTGTTTACTGTTTGAATAATGAAAAGTCTTACTATAGAACTTTACTAGTCTTGAGAGGTTGCAACTGTTATGCAGATCCACACTCAAACTATTTCATACAAATAAGGTTCTAGCTTTAATTTTAAATGCCTCAAGGCAGACAGCACGGTCTTTTTCTGGCTCAAATAGATCCAATTACCTCTAATGACCCTGCTGCAGTTTATTGAGTGTCTATGATCCAGGTGCTTTTGCTGAAGTCTGAAGTCATATTTTATATCATTTTGTGAGAAGTCATCGACCAAATGAATAAAAATTACTAAGACTTTTCCCCACAGTACTATTTCTTCATGTAAATATTTATTGAGCTCCTACTGTGTGTAAGTGAATCCGCTAGCCCCTCACAGAGAAGAGAAAAATGAATAAGACAGTCTTTGATCTCAGGGAACTTATGCTTTGCTACAATACAGCAAACATGCAAACCAGACTGAGCTTATAAAGAGGAGGAATAAGCTCCTGACATATGGCAGGTACCCAATGACTACTGACAAATTACACAAAAGTAGACTATTTTAAGTACCACCAGAAGTAGGGATGGGGGGAAGCAGTGGGAACTCATACTCTTGGCATTCTCAGAAAAAGTTTGAGGAACGTTGTATCTGAGTTTTTGATAGGAGCAAATGTTGGGAGGTCAGCAGGCCTGTAGGTAAGAGGGGAGGAAGTTTCTTGTAGAGGGAACAGTCAGAAAAAAAAAATTAAAAAGGTGGGGTAGCCTTGGGAAAGTTTTGGAAACAGGGGATGGCCTAAATGGATGGAGGATAGGCGAACAGGTTTGATAAAGTTAGCTAAATGGCTACAAAGTACTTTGTGTACTTAACTTGGGAGTCACTGAAGAATTTTAAGTAGAGAAGTACTACAAAAGATCTTTGGTTTTTCTTTTAGCTATTATACTTTAATATGACTTAGGGTGATTCTTAAATAACACATTTCAACTTTTGAAAATTCATGCACTAAAAACAGGCACCAAACACAAAGACAAAATCAGAATAAGAAAATATGTGTCAGCCTTTACATTTCTCACCACTCTGGGCAGTAATGTCAAGAATCAAATGGATTATTTATAGTTCTCAGCCCTGCAAGTGGGTGCTCAGAGAAGTAGCTGAACTTGGTGATGGTGCTGAATAGTTAGAGACTTTACATTCCAGCATATTTGAGTTTCTATTGACATTAGATCTACTATGTAACACAATTTTATGGTAGAACATCATATAAATTATATTAGAATATTTTTTTTGTTAACATGTAAGAAAAATGTTAGATTTCTAGAAGTGCTCCTTGCCCTAAAGTTATGCTAGGAAAAATGTTATTTCCGGCCATCAGGAAGATAAAGTACATTCTTCAAATAGTGTCATCATTAAATAATTTTTCAAATGATGTTATCCTATTCATTTGGTTTGTTCTGGGAGATATAATTTAAATGTACTCATATGTTAAAAATCCAATTAATTGTTAAATGTGTGTTTAACCTAAACTCTTAATATGGACTAACATAAATTCTGCCTAAGTTTTCAACTTTAAATTATTACTACAAGTAGATTATTTTGTCTTAATTATCATGAGCTTATTTCTCAAAGTGTGCAAATATGTTTATGAAATTAAACTTAATAAATGTCTACTGTGATGCATTGCAAAAATATAGAACATTATTATCCCCAATTCTTCATTCTTTTCTTATTATAGAATTGCACACCCAAGCCCTTTGCAAAGTAATTTTGTATTATCTCCTTGTTATGAAGGTAGATGAAATATATTTCCCCACTTCTCTGACGTTGGGCTTGGCCACATAACCTGTTGTAGCCAATGTGAACAGCCAAAGAATGAGCATGGGTTTCCATGTGCCAATGTGGCTAGGCTTGAGTCCTTGTGTTTCTGCTCCATGAGAAAAACAGTCTTGAATAGCCTCTAGTCCCAGAGTGATAAAGACAGGTGGAATGGATCTGAACTCAATCCCAGGCCTGGAGTTTAATCAAGCCTAGCCGAGTCCTGCCTGGTAAACTCAGCTGAAATTAGAGGATCTGTAGCCACCCGACATTTGATGAGTGAAAATCAATAATGTTTGTTTTTGTAAGCCATTGATGTGTTAGAGGTGGCTTTTTATTCATCATAATTATAGCTAGAATTGTTTATTACATATATTATTTTATAATATTTTGATAGCTATAAATATTTACCCCCATACAGGTAAGAAATAAATGAATGCTTTAAGACTATGGTATTTATTATATTAAATGTTAACTACATGTCCCAATATAAATATCTCTCAGGAATGATGATAAGATTTTGATGACTAAAAATATAGTCCTCTTGGGAAACCATATTTAGTATTTTGAGGCCTACAAAAAAGTTCAAAATGAAAAGATTGGGCTACATAGTTTTCATATAGAAAAACTTCAATTCATTTGAAAATTTCCACTCATCAAACATTTTATAAATTTCCTTTTATTATCTTAAAGCATAGCATTAAAAATTGCTATCTAATTCTATCATTTACCAGCAGTACATTGTAATCTCTTTATAATTTAGTTTTTAGTAAACATGAAACAGAGTATAAGTTACCTTTGTTCTACTGGAGACTGACTTAGAACCAGTGGCCAGAGTCATAACTATATACAAAAATTTTGTAACTTTAAAACTGTATACCAATGCTTGGCAGGAAAAAGTTACAATGTCATATGAGGATATGTTTAGGAATAACAAATCCAGTTGAATAAGTTTCTCAATTTTAATGGATGGCCTACACTATTCAAATAAGCTCATCTAACATTTTTTAGCATGAATATAAATATATATACATACATATATATATATATATATATATATACATGTTAAAAGTTGTGTAATTATACAGTGACTATTTCCATTTCAGATGTCAGACTTCTTGTCAAAAGCCAAGAACTATAAGTAAGTGGATTAAAATACTTTGCTTCATAAACAAGTTGGCCTATTTTATTTGGCCTAGTTTTTTTAAAAAGCAATTTCCTTTCATAGATAAGATAGCAATTGTTGAACAATTAGCTTCATAAAATATTATTTCACAATAAGATGGGAAGAAGTAATGGATACTAAGACCATTTCCCTATGAAATTAAAAACATTTTCTACATATTTTTCTATTGATGGCATAATAGACACATCAAGATAATATTTCATTGCTGCATAGCGTCTTTAATTCAAATTCCTCAGTTTCAGAAAGAAAATCTTTTGAAATAGTTTGAATAGGCTCTCAGTGGAAGATTTTTGTTTGGTAAGATTCTCACATTAAAGTTTATGTATAATGTAGAATTGATTTAATAAAAGCTATGTTTAGTTAGCTGGTTAATTCTTGGATGGAAAAGAAAATAATTATAGCTAGATACTTTGGTTTTTAAATGTGTATTTTGTTGGATATTGGAACATCACAGTTACTTTGGTTTTTCTTTTTGCAGTATTGTAATAAGCTACTTCTCTCCGTCCTCAATTAAACACAAATATTTATTTAATTTTATAATTAATTATATATGTTTTTAAAATATAAAGCTTGCAGCCCATAAGACAACATAATTAAGGACAAAGAGAACAAAGTAGACTAATGAACACAGAGTTGAAAAATAGAATTCTGAAAAATTAAATGAACTCGTGCTTTGCACGCCAGTGAAAACCTTTTGTTATTTTCTGGCAGGATCTGGATAGACAGAAGCTTTCCCATGTATTGACAGAACTGCAGAAAGCCCAATTAATTCTTCAGCTTTACTAAAGTCTGGTTTCTTTCCTCAGGGGTAATTCCAAACAAT
Organism: Cebus imitator; assembly: GCF_001604975.1. Taxonomy (NCBI): domain Eukaryota; kingdom Metazoa; phylum Chordata; class Mammalia; order Primates; family Cebidae; genus Cebus; species Cebus imitator. The sequence continues at coordinate 13,128,869 of NW_016107322.1, forward strand.
TCTGAAGCAAACAGAAGGTATTCACAGTATAAAAAGTTTGGGAGTACTTTAGCTTAGTTTTATTTTGGGCTTTGTGAAGGCAGTCAGAGAATGTCACAAACACCAGCTTTAGACAAAATCTGCAGCACATTAGGCTTGGCAATTTACTCACATTAAAAAGATCAATTGTTAAGGTCCTGGGAAGGAATTGCACGTACAGAGAGTCAAAAGAGGAAAGTAGATGAAAAATAAAATACTACCAATGTATAAATGTGTGTATATTTTAGATTGCACGCAACTTAGGCATTTAATTTATATGGTACCTGCATTGTGCCTTACTGTTTTAAGCATAATAGTCATCTTTTCAACAATAGTGTAAACTCTTTGAAATGGGCTTTGCATTTTATAGTTTCTTTAATCCTTAACACAGAACCATGGCTAGTGCTGATCATTCAATAAATAAATATTGATTAATTGATTAAGATCATAATTCAAGTTTGCTAGGACAATGCAATATTAGAATGTTTGTTGCAAACCATATAGCCATTAGGGGTTCAAATTGACATGATATATCCATATCATGTCAGTCCATATATTGATATGGATATATCATGTCAATTTGAACCCCTAATGGCTGTATGGTTTAGGTCACCTCAACATTGTTTATTTATTTCTAATTTTAAGGTTGCTCTACTTGCTATTGTAAGACAATTTTGTAGGACAATTTTCAATGTAATTAAAAATATTTCTTTTCTATTTATATGTGTTCTTAGTACTTCTCTTTATTCTCTTCTTTTCCTTTGGTTTTGTGCAAAAAGTAAAAAACAGCATTATAAGCTCTTTAATAATTGCTTTCTTCACTTTCAGACACACGTTTAAACCCTGTGTAGTGAGAAGACTCTGCCTTTTTGGACAATCCTTTGATCTTCACTCTCCAACTAAAGTTTAGGAAGAAAGACACTATTGAAATTCAACACAGAGTTCTGAGGATTCTAGCCTTCATCCCTCTTGACTCCATCTAGGAAGAGTGGTAAGTCAAAGAAAACCCTAATGACATGCGGTTAGCATTACTCCATGACATTTCAAAGTTAGAGGAGAGAGAAAATTTAATATGCATTTTGTTAATGTGTTTTGTATCCATTAAGTCTCATCTTTGGAGCCTAGAGGAGAGAGGACATGACCTCTCTCAGATCCACATCTTGTCATAAAGTTCTAAATAGCAGTATGGTTTTAGAAGGGCCACCCTCCCTTCCATGGACCATTGTATTCAAGAAAAAGTTTTAGTAGACCTTTGACTTTGATGTTCTATGTTTTGAAATTTTACAGCTTTGTTGCAGACATATATAATTGAGTTTGGCGTAACATTGCCTCTGTCTGACTACTTCACTGGAATTGGGTTGGTATGGAACACAGCTCTCCTCTATACGGTCTATGGCAGGAGTTTCAAAATCTTGTTGAGACAAAGGAATTAACTTCAGCTCTGTTTTCTAAGCCATGAATTATTGTTAACCTTGTGATAAGGAGTAGAATTTTTACAAAAGGAGTAATAATTTTTAGTGAAAAGAGCCTCTGGGCTTATTACTGGAGAAGAGGCTCCTTGGTGATTGTGTTGTTGGACGTACTTGGCTCTTATTCAGGGAATATTGCCTTGGAAAAAACTACCGCTAACAGTCCCTGGGCAAATATTTTCTGTGTCACTAATCATTGAAAAGCTGCCATGATTTCAATGTATAGTAAGTGGCATGTTAACTAACATTCTAGTTTATATGAGAATTCCATATGGGTTATCTTTTGGCTCATTGGACATAGGTCAATGAAAAGTGAACATTACTAGCACTGGGGAGCTGTCTATGCTTTATGTTTTTAAGCTCAATGAATCACTCTAACATCCAGATAGCATTGCACAATTTATACTGTCTAATCAGGATTATAATTTCACAACATCGCATTTGCAGCACAACCATAGCATTGTAATTTAGCATGCATTTTGTTAATGTGTTTTGTATCCCATTAAAGTCTCATCTTTGCAGCCCAGTGCCATATGTTACCAATCTAGAGTAAACCTCTTAAAAAAGGAAATAAAAAGGAGTAAAATTACACTATGACATATGCTATTTGTTACCTACCAACAACCAGTCTCCTCTTCTTTCCTAATTGAACCCTAATTTTGTTCAAGTTTGGGGAAAATGTGCTTAGCAAGGATGTACCCTACTCCCAGCACAGGATATGAAATATGAGGGATATATGTCACAATAGATATCATCCCTAATGCTTTCATAAAAGATGATCTATATTCCACTTTCATTAGGGATTCATTTGGCGTTTGCTTTGACTGAGGTCGGGCCAATAGAAGCTGAGAGAAAATCTGTTGCAAGACTCCTGTGAAAGGTTTCTTCCTAATAAAAGAAATATGCATGTGGAGAAAAGACCTCCATCCCTTTCATTTCCTGCCTTTGGATGCCGTTATAAGGATGTGATGCATAGAGTTTCTACTGCCTTGGGGTTGGGGATGAGGAAGATTGATGACATGCAGAGCATGGGAGAGCCCGGAGGTTAGAAAGAGCTTAGGTACTTTAAGGCATTTGTTAGACTGCTGAGCCAATTCTTAGATCTACTTCTCTCTGGACTTCTTGCTGAATGTCATAATAAATATCCTTATTGTTTAAGCCACATTTAGCAGGGTCTTCTGTTACTTACAGACAAAAGCATTCTAACTGACAAAAGAAGTTACTTAAAAGAATGCAGTTTGTTCCAGTGTGGCTGCTTCTCTCACGGGCAAATGCGAGGCCAAAACAAAAAAATTAAAAATTTAAAAGGATATAACTGGTTTACTCATGAGCTTTTTGTGGAGCTGGTAGTTTAGAACTTGAAATTAATTTTCACCACAGAAAGGCTATAAATGGTGTTTGGCTTCCCAAGGTAAGTCCGTAAGGCCTATTTAATCCAATAATGCCATAAAATCTGTACAGCGTAGTAGAATTGAATCACCTTGAAAAACAATGTTTCCTTTGGGACAAAAATGAATTGAGAAAAAAATTCAAAGATCCAGCTTGGAAAAACAGAAAATCATCATGCTAATAACAATAAAATCAAGGACTTCCTAACTTCCCACCCCTCAAGGATTGGGCAGTAGGTACAGTTATTAAGCCAAGTCCCAAAGGCAATGGTTGTACCTGTTGCCTGGGAGTCAGCATGGGAGGTCAAAGGCCAGACAGTAATACAGGAGAATGGCAGAAGCTTGGTGAAGCGGTGAGGAGGTTGGTGCTAAATGTTTTCTTTCCCATTACTCCTCAGTGCCAAGAGTTTACCTGCCTGTTTCTGTTGGTTTCTAATAAAACAATTGTCTTCCTCTCTTTTCCCTGAAGCATTCCTGACTTGTGACACTTTTAGGCAGAACTGACAATATTATGCTGGTGTCAGTGTTTACCTGGTTTGGTCAGTCTAGATATTGGATCCTTTATGCTGATGGTGAGGTATCAGCCACCACTAAAGTTATCTGTATATAAAGGATATTTAACCTGGTATGAAGTGGCAAGATATTTTGCTGGTATTAGTTTGTCCTGTGTTCCCATTACATGAACCTGGAAGATGTGAGAAGTCCCGCTCATCACTCCTCCCCAAAATTCAAGGAGTTTGTCAGGTTTTGTGCTCTGAGTTCTGAACTCCTTCCCTTGTGAAGGTCTTGACCCCTTTTTGTGGCAGGAACAAATGGTAAACTGGTTAGGGTCCCAAAAGAAAACTGTGTCCACTCTTTGTCAGTGTGTTTGGTCTTTAAAGCCTAAACTTACAGAAGATAGATAAACTGGGGAGAAAAAAGGCTTTTCTGGAGTTTTCTCAGAAGCTTAGGGAGTCAATGAGGATATGGGGTACGTTTTGTTGAATGACAGAGATCTGAGGCCTTTTCCCACTCAGAGCCCGCGAGATGTGAAAAGATCTTTGATGAAGTAACATTGGGATATCAGGAGAAAAAAATGATTCTTATGATAGACAATAAAAATTATTAAAATGATGATGAAACTATACATAGTTAACCAAATATAAATTATACGTAAAGGATATGTGTCCAGTATGTCCCTGAAAACTTCTCTGAAATTTCCAGTGAATTCCTGAGCCCTTGTAGATATGAGGATGATTTCTAGCACAGCTCACTTAAAGTCTCCTTCACACGCAACCCAGTATTATGGGGGTTGCTTATGCATGCAACTCTTTGCAGGATTGCTAGAGATTTTTTAACTGAAAGTAACTGTAAGAAGTAGGAATGATGATTAGGTGAATGGTTCCTCCTTTGCTATTTCAACATCTTTTATTTTACTTAAACCTTCATTTCTATCCTCTGTAATTGCAGGAGCCATGTGTCCCTTGCCTCTAAAGGAAGGGACAGGAATGAGCTCCTTGGAGATTTGAGGGCTGATGAAAAAGAGCACTCAGACACATTATGTCTTACAGAATTACATTTTATGCAGTAAGCCCAAAAATACTTTCCCAGCAAAACATCTGAGAAAATATTATGCTGATGGAAGTTCCTTCTCCAGTATCCTAATTTCTTCACAGGAAACATATTTGGATCCCAGCAAGAGTCATCTGCCTGTCCGAGGTGTAGCCTGCCAGGTTAGGGCCATTCTTAATGGGGGTTCATCAAGAGTAATATTGTGAAAGTTTTCTATTGCTATGTAACAAATTACTTCAAATTAATGACTTAAAACAACACATATTTCTTGTCGCACACCTGTGGGTCAGGAGTCTGACCATGGTTTAACTGGGTCCTCTGTTCACAGTTTTATAAGATTGCAATCAAGTTGTTTAAAGGGTTGTGTTCCCATTTGAAGGCTTGACTGGGGAAAAATCTGTTTGGAAGCTCTTTCAGCTTGTTGGAAGATTTCATCTTCTTGAAGCTGTATGACTGATGAAGGTTTTGCTGGGTGTCATCTGGAGACTACCCTTAGGTTCTACAGGACACTTGCAGTTTCTACAAGTCACCTCCAGTTTCCTGCCATGTAGGCTTCTTCACCCAGGGCTGCTTACTTATTAAGTCAGCAAGGGGAATCTCTTTCTCTAGCCTGCTATCGCAGAGTCTTATGTAACATAACATAATCATGAAAATAGCATAATATCACCTTTCCCTTATTCTACTGATTAGAAGCAAGTCATAGGTCCCACATACAGTCAAGATGGGGAGTTTACATAAAGGCATGGACACAAAGAGACACCAGGAGATGCAAATCATTGGAGGTCTCCTTAAGTTCCTTTCATCACACCAAGTTTATTAAACCTCAACCACACTCTACATCTCTGAAATAATTACCTGATATGACTGCAAAAATTGCCTTTAGCATTTCTCCTAGATACAGGTTCTGGATTACAATTTTTACTTTGCCATTCACATTATCTTGTACCATCACATTTCAACAATGTAATACTAAGAAGTCTGTACACAAGTACAAATAAGGCCAAGAAGACATTGGATCTGCAAGGCTTGGACTGAGCCTTGTACATGTCAGCACTGCTCCTGAACGCCAAGTGGAAGAAGTATACCAGAAAGGTATAACCAGTTTATTGTATCTTTGCTACCATGGGATTACTATTGGACATTAGTGGTTCTCTAGTGATGATACATTAAACGGTTCAGATCCTTGTGCAAACTATGCTGGTACTTCATAGTTGAGCCCCAAATCATAGCTTACAGTCACTGTTTCTGCAGTTATAAATTAGAACAATAAGGAATTTCTCTCCTTAGGAAATTCCACTGCGCCCAAGTCAACCATATATACTCTCTCTCTTCCCTGACAGCAAGTTCTCCTTAGGGATCTTATGTGTCAGCAGAATTTAGTTAGGGCTGTCTTTCCCCTGGGTTTTTCCTGATTTAAATGGTTTTTCCTAATTTCCCATCTCGGGAAAGTGGTTTAAATTTTGCTTTCTTTATTTGCCAAGAGTTTTTTACGCAAATTGGTATACCCATTTTGGGGGCTCTGATTACCAAGAGTTAGGTGAAGCCTGCTAAATCTAGCAGAGGATTTGTTCACTTAGTGACTTTATGCCTACATTTGCATAACTGTGTAACTGTGCACAGGGTAGAGAAGACTGGTTCCAAGACGGCTTTCTGTTTTTTTTTTTTTTTTTTTTTTTTTTTTTTTTTTTAACCTATGCCTAAACAGAGAAGCAGCTGGCACTCTGCTCAGTAAAACAAATTAAAGCCCTGCCTCACCAGGCATTCCAGGCACCCTGTTACACTGGTATTTTATTATACACAGCCTCAAAGCAGTCTTTAAGTACTGAGTCTTTATTAATTGAATTCTAGGAGAGATTTTACTCTTCTCCATTGCGCTCTGCCAAATGCTGGCTGGAGCTGTGTGGCGCTACAATTCTCTGTCATTCTATCCTGGAAATCTTTGTCTGTGTTCTTTATGCATGTTGTGGCTATGGGAGAAGTGTTTTAAGGTCTCTTTGGTGGAAAAAAGCCCAGACTAAAAACAGCGATTCCACTGGGCAGAAACAAGGAAGCCATGACCTTTCTTTTTGGCACGTTAAACAGTCATTACTGTTTAACTCTTTCACACAGATCTGATATCATGTGGATTACACAAGCACATGGGACTTTTGAGATTTTTTCCCAGGGCCTTTAATGGCTAATAAGTACAAGTGGGATGTGGAAGCTGGGTAAAAATGGTCCTGCTATGTTATTTATACTTCCTACTCACCCTTCTCTCCAAGAATCATGGACACCTAAATTTTAGATCTATTATTTTTTCTTTAGATCTACCTATGAACACATAAATAAATGATGGTATTTGAGTACTGAAGTTAGATGAATTTATATTTTAGAACGAAACTTGACTGAGAATTACCTGGAATTTGATTACATCAGAGTTAAAGATCTTATTTGTGAAAAAATAAGAATGGGAGGTAGAACAAATGTCTGAGTTTGGAATGTCACCCCTCCCCTGATAAGAACCATGCACTAGAACTAGGGAACTGGGCCATGTGGAATGAACATAGTGGTTCATCATAGTCTTCTTGATGCTGTTTACTCAGCTATTATTGGGTAAATTTAAGAGAAAGTTGGGGATAAAAGTTAGTCACAGGAAATATTAGTTGAGTGGAAAAGAAAAGAAAATTAGAAAAGAAATCCAAAAAGCACAACAGAGGAGGGTGAAGGGTTGAGAGTTTCTGTAGGCACTACTCTTCAAAGATGTAGCTGTTGCCTCATAGCCTTTTATATATAAGATGAGCTAGCTTGTGTGGAGCTAGCTCATTGCCTGCAAACACACACACACACACACACACACACACACACACACACACACACACACACACAGCTAGCTCACGTGAAACTGCCTTGGGTATTATTTTGGCTGATATAACTGATGCAACTCATAATGATCCAAGTTTTTTGTTTTGGACAACAGCATCCACTCCAGTTAAGGAAAGCAGAAAGTGATTTATTAAAAGATAATGGTAGCTCATAAATCACTGAGAGAGTAGAAAGTAAGTTTGAAGCTGAATGCTGAAACAACTCTCCAAACCATTTTACAGAAATGAAGTAACCATGGAGCTGTTGCCTCTGCCGTGGTCAAGAATTTGCTGAACCAGGGAGCTGCTCTTATAACTAGGTGCTCTAGAATAGGTACTTCTGCCAGTGACTACATCAGTAATATGGCATATCAGTAAGACAGATTTTATATCTCCTGCCTTTTCACATGACCAAGTTATAAATTAGATACTTGTGCCAGTATGTGAAGCCTAAATCATGTCTTGGACCTTAGCTGCAAGGGAATCTGGGAAGTGCTATTATTTTTTCTTATTCTTCTAGTTTCTCCATGCTAGAAATTAAAAATAAGCATTGATTAAGACACAGTACTGTATTCTGCTACTCTATGGAACTTACTAGTCTAGAAAAGGATACTTATTCAAAATGAAATAAAAGATAACCAAATTTCAGTAAAGAACATCAAATAAGGCAAAACAGAGCACAAACAAGAGAGACTGGGAAATGTAGCCTAGACCTGAATTCCTGACTTATTATATAGATCCACCCATCAATAAGAAACAGCTATTTTGGACTTTCTGTGAGAAAAAAAAAAAAAAAGAAAATTTTATTGTAATGAAGCAATGAGCTGTGGGGTTATCTGTACAGAATTTAACATTATCCTAGTTAAGGTATCCTAGTCATTGATGTTTCTACTCCCAGGCCTACTGTTCACTAACCAGCCCTTTATGGTCTAGCCAGAATCACCATGTTGTTAGCCTGATACATAAACTCCTTTGAGACCTTTTCCCAGCCTCTCTCTCCAGTCTCATTTCTTGAAATGTCCCTCCAGATTTGTTCCATGTTTCAAAGGATACAATTACTGACTGTTCTTACTGGTTATTGCTCAGGGAAGCTTTGCAAACACTGTATCCTCTTCTCAGATGCTTTCCTGATCCATATGTTCTTTTATTCAATGATATTCATTTCCCATCCTCTATAGTAGAACTTTTTCAGAGTATTTATTATATTGTGATTTTATTACTTCTTTACTCATCTTTTTCCTCTGTTATCATATGATTTCCTAGAAGACAGATCTACCTTATTCAACATGTTATCTCAGCACTTAATGTAGTGTTAGGTAAATGATTGATTCTTATTAAATTCATTGACTCCTTAAACATGCTTCAATTATATTTTATATGAGAATACAGGCTATACACATGCAGATAAATACATAAACAAAATTTTAAAGTGTAAGTGTTATAAAAATTAAAACGTTTGGGATAGAGAGAGGCTGAAGTTGAGATTGGGGGTTGCCCTGTAAGCTTGACACAGTTTGAATTCTTTAAACTCTGTGCTTTAATTTCCTTATCTATTAAATGAGGATGACAATAGAACATATCTCACCAGTTCTTGAAGCAATTGAGTGTATATATCTAAAATGCTTAGTGTAGAGGGTGGCGCATAAGTTTTTCATAAGTGATTGCTATTAATTATTGTAAATGTATCTTCTTTATGTAAATTAGAAAACTGTGTCGTCTTCCTATAAACTAAAGAAATTCAGCCTCTTCATATAAATTATAGTTTTAAACCAGATATAATTTAGAAATTAATGTTCTCATATAAACTCTTTCCCACTCACACAAATAGATAAAGACTTCTAAAGCAGGTTTATGTGTATATGTGTATAGTGTGTTTACGTCAATGAAATGGGGTGCCTGCAAGTATGTATATATTTTCACATGCTATGGCTCCTGTGTTAGTCTGTTTGCATTGCTATAAAGGAATACCTGAAACTGGGTAATTTGTGAAGAAAAGAGGTTTATATTGTTTTATGGTTTGGCAGGGCATTCAGGAAGCCTGTGTTGGCATCTGTGTCTGGGGAGGGCTCAGGGAGCTTAAAAATATAGCACAAGGGAGGAGGGAAGCCGATAGAATATATTACATGGCAAGAGGGGAATCAAGAGAGAGAGAAGGAGGAGGAGGTACTGGGCTCTTTTAAACAACCAAGTCTCATGTGAAGTCATAGAGAACTCAGTCATTACTGCAACATAACTTTTATGTTCTGCTTCCTTTTTAATCATAAGCTCCAACTTTAAATTATATCTTCATTCCCATATCTTATCATTGGCTGTTAGAAGCAGCCAGGCCATATCCTTAACACTTTGCTCCTTAGAGATTTCTTCTGCCAGGTATCTTAAGTCATCATCCTTAAATTCAAACTTCCACAGATACCTAGGGCAAGGACACAATGCACCCAAGTTCTTTGGTACAGGGTGACAAGGATGATTTTTGCTTTAGCTCCCAATAAGTTCATTGTTTCAATATGAGACTTCTTCAGCTTGGCCTTTACTGTCCATATTTCTGTTAGCATTTTGATTATAACAATTTAGCCAGTCCCTAAGAAGTTCCAAACTTTCCCTCGTCTTCCTGTCATCTTTTGAGCCCTCCAAACTCTTCCAGCCTCTCCCTGTTACCCAGTTCCAAAGCACTTCCACATCTTCAGGTATATTTATAGCAATGTCTCACTTCCCAGTACCAATTTTCTATGTTAGTCCATTCTGTGTTACTATAAAGAGATACCTAATACTGGGTTATTAATGAAGAAAAGATACATATTTTTGCTCATGGTTCTGCAGGCTATACAAGAAGCATGGTGCTGGGATCTGCTTCTGGTAAAGACCTCTGGGAACTTACAGTCATGGTGGAAGGTGAAGGGGGAGCTGGTGTATCAGGAGGCAAGAGATGAAGCAAGAGAGAGAGGGAGGAGGTATCCAGCTCTTTTAAACAAGCAGAGCTCATGTGAACTCATAGAGCAAGAACTTACTCATTACCATGAGGACAGCATCAAACCATTCATAAAGGATCCATCCCCATGATCCAAACACCTCTAAGGAGACCCACCTCCAATTTTGGAGGTTACAGTTCAAGGGGACAAAACATCCAAACCCTATCAGTTCCTGTGGAAATAATATGGTTTCAGGAGGAATCAGACACTGATTATTACATTATTTGCATACTGAAAAACTTTATTTTCATATAATTTTAGAAGTCTGTCTTACAATTTAATACTAAAATTTGAGTTAGTGATAGCTAAAATTTAATACTAAAATCTGAGTGAGTGAGCTAAAAATGACAAATAAACCCCTGCAATCACCCACTGAATAATTTAATTTATATATTGTTTTATAAAAGTAAATAACATGAATATCTGGAAGCCTCTCCATTAACATCATTCTTACAATTATAATACATGCCTCAATCATATTCATGCATTTACAATCTCCCCCACCATGTTGACCAGATATAAGTTGTTTTCATTTAAATGTATACAGATCAATTATTTTGTCTTTTATAGGTTTCTTTTAAACACAATAACCTTAAAGAAAAAGATGAGTTTATGAAAGCTCCTAAGGAATTTATGCAAAAAAGACAAAAAAAAAAGATGCTCAAGTTGCTTTTCAGTTTTGGAGGTTTTCTTCCTCCATATTTAAAGACTGCATTATGTAGTCATTCATTCTGTAAATTAAACCTTTGATTCTTAGTGGCATTATGCAAAGCTAGCATATTGTACCTATTTGCAAATACATTATATTAGTGAACGGTTTATTTTTCTTTGCCCAAATTGACAAAATGTTTCCACAACATACAAAGGACATCTTAAATATTACCAAAATAGAAAGTTTTTGTGTGAGCTATACAATAACAAGTGTAGTCACTCCAGGTGCCCAAAGACATATGGAACTATGGAAAAAAAGAAGCAAAAGCCCTCTGAAAAAGTTAAAGGCATGCTATATAAATACCATGGAAAAGTCACCTAGGGACACCTAATCACTGAAGAAACACTACTGAACATAACCAAACATAAAGTGTAGTTTCATAAAACTAGGCTTTGGAAAAATTTTCCCAATCCTACCCTTTTCTTGCTCCAAAAGAAACTGTTGGCACTTCAGATTCATCTTTTTGTGATGGAACCTATCATCATAAACAGAGCAGAGGAAATGCGGCAAAGCTGCAGTTGCTTAGAAATTCCAGACCGTTTTGTCCCTATATTTTGAACAGCAATTGACATAGAGTGTTAACTCTTCCTCTTGTGTTCTCCTCAGTCTATAGATTGTATTTTCATGGGGACAGCACACAATCCCAGGGAGGGAGCAGAACCTGAGAAGACATGGCATTTAAATAGCTAAGATGTTTCTCCATCTCTTTATCTAGTCTTAAGCACTGTCTCTAGTAAATAAATAATTTAAAAGAGTAAGAAGGTCTTGAAAAGGGTTTTATATTATTTGTGAATAGAGAATGAAGCTTTTCAAGGGGACAAGCAAACAGAAAGGAGAAGAAGTGATACTCTTTCCCCTAAGAGTTTAAGAAGAAAAGGGACTTGGATGTGTTATTTATTCTAAAGTGTTGTCCAACTGAAGGTGTGTTTGTCGGATAAACATTCTGTCAAACACACATCCATACACTTACACACACACAGCCAGACAACAGAAGCTATTTATGGAAACATGCTTAAGTGTTAGCAGAGAGCTACTATTAAAATGAAACTGCATATTTACCTAAATAACTGTTTATTATAATATTCGTATGTGTAAGTGTTGTAAATTAACTAAGAGAAAAAAGAAAATGAACAATCTAATATTCAATATTGTTTTTCCAATGTATATGAATACATAAATAAGGCTTTTCCTCCTGGGTGATTTGATCATTTGCTATACAAGACCCCCCTGTTTTTTGTTTGTTTGTTTGTTTGTTTGCAAATTCTCTTAGAGTTCTCTCAGTAGTTTGTTTTGTTTTGTTTTTTGAGACAGAGTCTTGCTTTGTTGCCAGGCTGGAGCACGGTGGCAGCAGTCTCAGCTCACTGCAACCTCCGCCTCCCGGGTTCAAGCGATTCTTCCGCCTCAGCCTCTCAAGTAGCTGGGACTACAGGCCAAACGCCCAGCTAATTTTTGTATTTTTAGTAGAGAGGGGATTTCACCATGTTAGCCAGGATGGTCTTGATCTCTTGACCTCATGATCCGCTCACCTCGGCCTCCCAAAGTGCTGGGATTACAGGCATGAGCCACTGCACCCGGCCTTCTCAGCAGTTTTAATCCACATACTTTACCTTCTTTATCTGATGAGGTCCACTTTGTTTGTTTGTTTGTTTTTGAGACAGGTTCTCATTCTATTGCTCAGGCTAGGGCATTAGTGTTATCATGGCTCACTGCAGCCTTGACCTTCTGGGTTCAAGGGATCCTCCCACCTTAGCCTGCCAAATAGCTTGGACTACAAGTGCATGCCACTAAATTCAGCTTTTAATTTTTATTTATTTATTTATTTATTTATTTATTTATTTATCTGTAGAGATGGGGTCTCACTATGTTGCCCAGGTTTGTCTCAAACTCTTGGGCTCAAGCCATCCTCCTGCCTCAGCCTCCCAAAGCACTGCAGGGGAGGTCACACCAAAAAAACCTGCTTTCAATGACATCTATGCATGTGATGGAGGACAAATGAAAGAGTATTTTAGTCTCTTGTGTACACATTGATCCCCACAGGCCTGAGTATGACCTTGTAAGCCCTTGAGTGCCAAAGGCCCTGCTGGTCTTCCTTGGTGTTGAGCAGTGTCGGTCTGTTTATCTCAGAGTGGAGTACAAATATTACCATTTTAAGATAGGAAAACATTGCCCCAAGGAAGCCCTGAGTTTCTAAGCTCCAGAGCTCCTTTGTATTTCTTTATTTTGTGGTGATAGTCTTTGATCATACTCTGTCGTATATACTTCTGTCTCTATTTTTATGTATAGCCATTCCACAAATATTTCTTGAGCCTATACAATATGCCATGCACAGTACAAATAAGCAAAATATGATTTTGATGAATAATGTGCAGACAAGAAAAGCATAAAGTAAAATCATAGTGTGTGGCAAGCGATGACTAGAAACTTTGTCTGATTAATACAATATTTCTATATGTCATGAAATAAGCCTTTTACTATTTTCAAAACTGCATCCATTCTTTCTTTAGGTCAGTTTAATTTCCTTGTTCTTCTTCTAAATATGAAATGTTGTTCTTTTGTTTGCATCTGTAAACTAGAGTACACCAACTGGATTATCTCTTACTCTCAATATTATTGATTTGAAACATCCTCATCTTGGTATTTCTAATGAAACAGCCAAAATATCCTGGTATTTCTGTTTGTGATGATTGAAAATCAATGAAGCAAGCTATTTCCCTTGAATGCTGTTATCCATGACAAAGGAGCTAACTGCTTAATTCCAGGGGTCTGTTATTATTTGTAAACTGGTTCTTAAATAAGGATACTTAGAGATGCCTCTTGCTCCAGATGGTACCATTTAACTGCCTGTGTTACTCATGAGTGATTTTCAGCTTTAGCTTTAAACAAATACTTAACACAGCAATTCTGTTATCAAGAATTCTCTCTCAAAATTGGAACAAAATCCTGAAGTGCTGCATGAAGTGGCAGCACAAGCAATTTCCTCCAGCATGGGACACATGGGTTAAAAATAAACAGAGCATGACTGTGCCGGTAGATAAAGAAAGGAACTGTAGCCAACGAGAAAGAGGAAAGACCTCTGGACTGTCTGAAGACCTGAGTGCAAATCTTTGCTCGACAACTCATTACCCTGTCACCTTGGAAGATCGTCAAAAAGTAGGGATTAGGTCATCCTTTTAATAGGATTTGTTTATGAACTAAATAAACTAATATTTTCCAACATTATTGCTGATGAATGCTAATAGATGTTACCAGAAAACAAAGTTTCTGTGGTTATAATCATTTGAGAAACACTAAGTTAAACCAGGAATTAAGTTTCTTCAGTGAAAGACTTCTCTGTCTTTAAAATGCTCATATGGTTTACGACCTTTAAAGAAGACATAGGTGACATGTTTCCTAAACATATTGGCTGCCAGCCAACACTCCTGTTGGAGAGATATTCTATGGAACATACTTTGGGAAATGCTATCTAATCTCGAAAGCGCTGTTGAAATGTAAGCTGTTAAAAATTTAGATGTTAACAGTACATACCTAGAGCCTATATTTTACTTATTCGTGCTCTGAAATATCTTAATTTTTAAAAAATGCTTCCTTCTTTTTTTTTTCTTGAGCTACCATGGGTAAGTTTAACTTCCTTTTTCTCTTTTTCTAACTATGAAACTTTGTTTCTTGTCCATATCGGTGAAACCAGAGTTAATTTTTTTTTTCTACCTGTTTATTACATAAACCCATTATATATAATATTTTAAAATTAATTTGTTAGCAATTGTGGTATGTAGTACATCAGATACCTAAAAATAAACAAACAAAAAGGAAAGCAAGACAAAAGACATTTGTGTCTACAGTTCAGAGAACACTAGCTGTACTTCTGACCTTTGCATTTAAAACATAACCAGATTATTTCTTGCCTTCACGGAATTTCTACTCTAGAATTTTATCATAATGTAAGTAGAAACTCTACAAATTTTAAGGCTATTTCTGAATTCCTCTATGTATTGCATTCAAAACATTAGAATATTTAGAAAACAGCTCAAGTACTTGATAAAAATATTGGATTCAAATTCAAAAGGTCGCTTTCTTGTTCTATGATTGCTACAATTTACTCAGCCTCAGTTTTCTCTTATATAAAATGGGTACAGTGATATCTACCTTCTATAATAGTTGAGAAGCACAAGTAAGGAAATTATTAGGCGACGCTTACTGACATGCATTTGTGACTCTTGGAGGATAATAGAATAGAAAGTAATCTATGTGCCTACTAAAATAAAAGTGACTTGTGGTCATTTTCTGAATTAGGAAAAAAATGCTGAGGACATGCATTGCTGAGAACATACATACACTCCTGAGTTAGGAAATGGCCACAAGTGCCAGTTTTTTTGTTTGTTTGTTTTTTTGAGACAAAGTCTTGCTCTGTTGCGAGGCGCCAGGCTGGAGTGCAGTGGCGTGATCTCCGCTTACTGCAACCTCCGTCTCCCGGGTTCAAGCAATTCTCCTGCCTCACTCAGCCTCCCAAGTAGCTGGGACCACAGGTGCACGCCACCACATCCAGCTAATTTTTGTATTTTTAGTAGAGACGGGGTTTCACCACGGTCTCGATCTCTTGACCTCATGATCGGCCCCCCTTGGCCTCCCAAAGTGCTGGGATAACAGGCATGAGTCACCGTGCCTGACGAAGTACCCAGTTTTTAAAAATTAGAGACAGATAGTAACACATGGCTATCAAAATTTAAAAAAAAGTTAGAAATAGATACATTTTTATGAAAGCAACTCTAAACTACAATGCAGTGAATTTCCATTTATGTTTCAAAGAATAATACCAAATAGCTCATTTATGCTGCATATCTGTGTCTATGAAAATCTTTCTTTTAATCTTTCATATTTCTTTTCTGTGTCCTTTTATATGTTCATTGCTACTTAGCTCATATAATGGGATTTGAATTTTGGTACCCCTCCTTTAAAAATTCTAAACTACCTTAGTTTTTAAAAATTTGATATATAATAGTTGTACGTATGTTGGGGATACATATGATATTTTACATGTATACATGTAAAATGTATAATAATCTAATCAGGGTAATTGGAATATTCATTGTCTCAAATATTTACCTTTTCTTTGTGTTAGAAACATTCCAATTCTTCTCTTCTAGTTATTTTCAAACACACAGTAAATTACTCTCAACTACAATCTCTCTACTGCCCTTTTATTATTATTATAATTATTTTTGAGACAGAGTCTTCCTCTGTCACCAGACTGGAGTGCAGTGGCACGATCTTGGCTCACTGCAACCTCTGTCTCTCAGGTTCAAGCGATTCCTCTGCCTCAGCCTCTGAGTAGGTGAGACTACAGGCCCATGTCTCCACGGCTGGCTAATTTTTTATATTTTATTAGAGAGGGGGTTTCACCATGTTGGCCGGGATGGTCTGGATCTCTTGACCTCATGAACCGCCCACCTCGCCCTCCCAAAGTGCAGGGATTACAGGCATGAGCCACCGTGCCTGGCCTCTCTTGCACTATTGAATATTATAACTTATTTCTTCTTTTTAACTGGAATTTTGTATCCACTTACCAACTTTTTTTCTCCCCCGTTTCCTCCCTACCCTCCCCAGCCTCTAGTAACTATAATTCTACTCTCTACCTCCATGAAATGCACTTTTTAAACTTCTACTCCTGAGTAAGAATATGTGAAAATTGTCTTTCTGTGTCTTGCTTAACATAATGACCTCCAGTTCCAACCACGTTGCTATAAATGACAGGATTTTATTCTTTTTCACTACTGAATAAAATTCCATCATGTATATACACTACATTTGCTTTATCCACTCACACACTGATGGTTGATTTCATACCTTGGCTCTTGTGAACAGTGCTGCCATAAAAATTGGAGTGCAGGATTTTTTTGATGTACTGATTTCCTTTATTTTGAATGTATACTCAGCAGCCGGATTGCTGGATCCCATGTGATATGGTTGTGCTCTGTGTCCCCACCCAAACCTCATCTTGAGTTGTAATCCCCATGTGTTGAGGGAGGGACCTGGTGGGAGGTGATTGGATCATGGGGTCGTTTCTCCCATGCTGTTGTCATGGTAGTGTATGAGTTCTCATGAGAGCTGATGGTTTAAAGTGTGGCATTTCCTCACTCTATCTCTCCTGCCACATTGTGAAGAAGGTGCTTGCTTCTCCGTTACCTTCTGCCATGATTTTAAGTTTCCTAAGTCCTCCTCATCCATGCAGACCTCTTTTAGTTTATAAATTAACGAAAGTCAATTAAATCTTTTCTGTTTATAAATTACCCAGTCTCAACTAGTATTTTTATAGCATTGTGAAAAAGGACTAATACAACATGATAGTTATATTTTTAGTTTTTTGTGTTTCCATAGTGGCTGTGCTCATTTACATTCCCACCAACAGTGTACAAGCAGCATCCCCTTTCTCTGTGCCTTTGTCGGCATCAATTATTTTTGTCTTGTTGATTATTGCCATTTTAAAAGAGGTGAAATCATACTTCATTGTGGTTTTAATTTGCACTTCTCTGACAATTAGTGATAATGAACATGACTTTCATATACCTGTTGGCCATTTAATTTTTATGTTTTGTTTTTTCTGCATATGGCTAGCCAGTTTTCCCAACATCATTTATTAAATAGGGAATCCTTTCCCCATTGCTTGTTCTTGTCAGGTGTGTCAAAGATCTGATGGTTGTAGTTGTGTGGTGTTCTTTCTGAGACCTCTGTTCCATTCCATTGGTCTATGTTTCTGTTTCGGTACCAGTATCATGCTGTTTTGATTACAGTAACCTTGTAATATAGTTTGAAGTCAGGTAGCATGATGCCTCCAGCTAGGTTTTTTTTGCTTAGGGATGTCTTGGCTATGCAGGCTTTTTTTGTTGTTGTTGTTCCAAATGAAGTTTAAGGTATTTTTTTTTCAATTCTGTGAAGAAAGTCATTAGCTCAATGGGGATAGCATTGAATCTATAAATTAGTTTGGGCAGTAAGGTCATTTTCATAATATTGATTCTTCCTAATCATGAGCATGGAATGTTTTACCATCTGTATCCTCTCTTATTTCCTTCAGCAATGGTTTGTAGTTCTCCTTGAAGAGGTCCTTCACTTCCCTTAGAAGTTGTATTCCTACATGTTTTATTAACTTTGCAGCAATTGTGAATGGGATTTCACTCATGATTTAGCTCTCTGTTTGTCTATTATTGGTGTATAGGAATGCTTGTGATTTTTGCATATTGATTTTGTATCCTGAGATTTTGCTGAAGTTGCTTATCAGCTTAAGGAGAATTTGGGTGGAGACAATGGGGTTTTCTAAATACACAATCATGTCATCTGCAAACAGGGACAATTTGATGTCCTCTCTTCCTATTCAAATATGCTTTATTTCTTTCTCTTGCCTGATGGCCCTAGCAAGAAATTCCAATACTATGTTGAATAGGAGAGGTGAGAGAGGGCATCCTTGTCTTGTGCCAGTTTTCAAAGGGAATGCTTCCAGTTTTTTAAATTATTAATTTTTGTTATGGAGTTGTTTGAGCTCCTTTTGTATTATGGTTATTAATCTCTTGTTGGATGGATAATTTGCAAATATTTTCTTTTGTCTTGTTGGTTGCCTCTTTACTCTATTGTTTCTTTTGCCCTACAGAAGCTTTTTAGCTTGACTCAATTTCATTTGTCTGTTTTTCCTTTTCAGGTCTATGATTTCAATGTCTTGCTCAAAACATCTTTGCTCAAAACAATATCTTGTAGCATCATCCCTGTGTTTTCTTCTAGTAGTTCCACAGTTTTAGGTCTTACATTTAGATTTTTAATCTACTTTGAGATGACTTCTGTATATGGTACCAGACAGGGCTCTAGTTTCATTTTTTTGCATATAGAAATATGTTTTTTCCAGCACCATGTATTTATTAAAGAGACTGTCCTTTCCCCACTGTATATTCTCAGCCTTTTGGTTAAGAATCAGTTGGCTGTAAATGCATAGATTTATTTCTGGGTACTCTATTCTGTCCCATTGGTTTTTGTGTGTGTTTTTAGGTCAGTATCATATTGGTTTGGATGTTCTAGCTTTGTTGCATAATTTGAAGTTTAGGTACTGTGATGCTTCCACCTTTGTTCTTTTTGCTCAGGATTGCTTTAGCTATTTGGAGTATTTTGTGGTTACACATAACTTTTAGGATTTTTTTTTTTCTATTTCTATGAAGAACGTCATTGGCATTTTGAGTGGTATTGCACTGAATTTAAAGATCACTTCTGGTAGTATGAATATTTTAACAAAATTGGTTCTTCTAATCTGTGAGCATCGGATATCTTTCCATTTTGTGGGGTCCTCTTTAATTTCTTTCATCAGTGTTTTATAGCTGTCATTGTAGAGATCTTTCACTTTTTGGTTAAATGTATTCCTAAGTATTTGTATTAAATTCTAGTCTATCTTTTAATTTTATGTTTCTGATGGTCTCAGGAATAATAATGGCTATATTAATTATTCTCATTTAAAAATTATTGTCTGCTTCTTGAATTGACACTTTCTTCCAATTTCAGTGTCTGCTTCATCAGTACAGTGATCACTGGCACATATGAAAACTATTGTGAGCATTGGTTCAGATTATAGGGGCAAGCACTGATCTGGGGGAGATTTATCACTAACTGCTGTGTTTTAAGATGTGAGGGAGGTTGAGCTCAAGTGTTTTTGTTTATTTATAAGTGGAGGTCAGCTGGATTATGACAACACCATCTCTGGTTTCTCCACAATA
The DNA here is from genome assembly GCF_001604975.1 of Cebus imitator. Lineage (NCBI taxonomy): Eukaryota > Metazoa > Chordata > Mammalia > Primates > Cebidae > Cebus > Cebus imitator. The sequence goes on from NW_016107322.1 coordinate 13,148,554, forward strand.
ATGTCTGGCATATTTGAGAGTAAATGATGGTTGATATGGTGGTTCTCTTGCCCTTTAACTAATTCAAACCACCTATTGGCCAGGCAAGGTGGCTCACGCCTGTAATCCCAGCTACTCTGGAGGCGGAGCCAGGAGAATTGCTTGAGCCTGGGAGACAGAGGTTGCAAGAGTGAGACTCTCTCTCAAAAATAAATAAATAAATAAAATAACAACAATAGTAATAAACCACCTATTTCTCTCATTTTTGCCTCTTAGACTAGATTTTTCTGGAGTTCTGACGGCAATACTCACTTTGTAGCAGACCTCTTTTTCCTATCTGGCACTAATGGTTACTTAGATCTGTTAAATTTGCCCATTGGTTTCCAACTCTTTGTTCCTTTACTTTCTGGTTGGTGCTGCTGTACATTTTTTCTAATTTTCTAATTGCTTGTTATTTCTTACAAGTGGGAATTTTTATGGGGAGAGGGAAAGGTAAAGTCTTGTGCTAGCCATCCATCTTGAACGGGAAAACCTTAAAATGATTTCCTTTCTATTATATTGTCCTTTATTTTCTTTAAAATCTATACATTGTTACAATGGAAACTTTCTTTTTCCTCTCCTTAGAGCATATTTGACTATAACCACCAAAGATTTTTATTTCTTACCTTTTGGTTGATTTAATCCCTCAACAGAAGGAATTCCTCTTCATAGATGAATATGTATTGTTCATTCATTCTTTCATTCATCAAATACTTGCTCAGCCTCTATTAGATTATGAAAAAATATAGGCACAGTCTTGCCAGCAGCAGAACTATACTCCATTGTACATATAAAGAAAAGGTTTTCTTTATTCTTCCACAAGAAGAGTGAAACTGTCTTTACCTTTCTGTTAATTTAACTTATTAGCATAGCACATGTTTACTTTCTGTTTAAAAATTGCTTACTACTTGTACAGGGAAAATCTTCACTTTAACTTTGCAACCATTAAGAAAACAATATCTAAGGTGAAATACAAAACTTCAAATACAACAGAAAATTAAATTAATGTTTTAATTTCACCGTTAATAATACCATGCATGTTTTAGATATTCTCACAGGATTGTTGCCATCATGTAGTATACAACTGATACAACTCATTTAGTACAAGCAGCTGTTTTTACATTATCTGAATTTATTTCTTACAGAACGTTTAGTTAAAATGCATATTGCCTATATTGAAAACAGAACTTCATGCTATTAGACTGGGGTGAATTTCCAAAATAGTTTATGGAATTCCTCTTCTGCAGAGACTAAGGTGTCATTTTTGTTCTTATATGTCTACTGTAATTTAAATGTAGTTGTCCTTGAAGGTCAGAGACAAGGCGAAGTACACTATACCAAGCTTCCATTCAATTTTGTGACCTGTGGGCAGCTAAGCCTAGTCATCCCTACTAAGTGAAGTGTGTGTGAAAATGACAAAATACACATGAAACTTCACGTGCAATGTGGAATTGGAAATGAAACATGGAAACCAGGTGAGGAGATGGTTTGTTGATCCTGGAAATCTGTGCTTTTCACACTAGGACATGCATAACCTCAGAGGTACAGAATGTTATGCCAGGGAACATTCGAAGTTTTAGAATACATATGATCCATCTTCCTACCATGTTGATAATCATAAAATAATGACAGAAAAATAAGTTGTATTTAATTTTCCTTCTATTATAACATACAGTTGTATTGTAGAGTAAACTCACAAATTTTTGCATTAATTAAAAAAATTAATTATTAAATTTCAAAATAATTTTGGACTAATTTGGACTAATTTCCTCTAATGATGCTCCAGGGGCATTTATTACCTCTCTTCTGCTATACTTTGTTGGAGATAGTCACAGAGCTCATCTGTAGGTGAAAATGTACGATGTAAAATGCTGGCTTCATTACGCAGGTTATTATTACAATTTGAGTAACAAGAGTTTTTAATGCTAGTGGTTAATTTATCTAGCTATTCAATAAAAAAATTTGCTTTGAGACTAGCCTATTAAAAGTTGATCTTTTAGATATTTGATAAACTTGAGCCATAAACCAGTCTCATTACTATCTATTTATTGGATATTTGTTTTGATAGATTAAATACTAACATCTGCTTGAAAGTTAATTGCCAAAGTACATCAAGCATGCAAAATTGTCCTTACCACCTTTATTAGATTACACTACCCATAGTAAGTCACCAGCCTAGCATCTGCAGTTTTTCTTCTCCACACTGATTGTAACCAATCACTCTTTTTCCATGTGCGAGCCTCCAAGTTATCACGTTAAGACTGTGAAAAGTGAATCTCTACAGGTTATTAAAATACTCCGGAACTCACAGAGAATTTGGAAATAAAGTGCATGCATGTTACAATTGCTCAAATGACTGCTTTATTTTTATCAAATTTTCATTTATGGATGCCTCTCAATTTTCTATCTGAACATAGAAAGACAAAGGTATGAATTCAGGTGATCCTCTTCCATTTCTGACATTTATTTTAGAGATCTCTGCAAACAGAGAAATCTATCAATATGGCTTCACCTTGTTAACCTCACACTTTTCCCCACTGAGAGTATCTAACATTTAAGCCCAGAGCCAAGGCCAGCACCAGACCTGAGAGGAGAGCAGGCACATTATTTTTCTCTCTTCTCCTGTTTCTTCTTTCTCCTTGCTTTAGAAGACCACTGAGAAATAAATGTTTATTTACCTTCTGGTTTTCCTGTTATTCCTGTGGGGGACAGATGAATCCATTACAGTTTTGATATTTCTAAGCTTTTGACAGTAAATGAAGGCACGGAGATGTTTACTGCTCCACCTAGTTTGTATTTAAGCAGCCCTGCAAGCATGAGCTCAATAAAAATAACTTCAAGTATGAATTTTGCAATACTTGATTTTAAATCATGAATCAAAAACCTGTAAGTACTTGCTCAAGGTCTGAGAAAAAGTTTTAAAAATACTGTAAAAGTGACTATCAGATAAACAAAATAATAATTCAAACCTTAGAGTCAAAAGACGATGTACAGGTCAACTTTTCTCAGTGGTTCTCAATTCCTTTTACAAAACCCATATCTAAGGTCATTCCGCCTCTTCTGGAACATTTTCATGGAAAAACTATGTCTTTGGATACTTTCAGTGAAAATTCATTGCCCAAAATAGGTGCCACATTAGGCAATTTCACTGTTAAAAATCTGGGCTTGTAATTGATCCTAAATATACCATCATATATTTGTATCTGCTGGTCCTGGTGATGCCCTCTGGAATAAAATACTATAGCTTTATGCTTCCCCATGATGTATCTTTAAATATTTGAAGGAATCATATCTTCCATTAATCTAGCCATTTGTTGGAGTTGGCTTATACCAGGTTACCAGGGCAAATTTTTAAATTTTCCAGAAATTTTTAAGCTGGTTTTTAAACTAGTCATTATTAAAAAATAAATTACATAAATTTCCTGTTAAATAAATTACATTAAAAACAAAGATTGGCTGGGCTCAGTGGCTCACACCTCTAATCCCAGCACTTTGGGAGGCTGAGGTGGGCAAATCACGAGGTCAGGAGTTCGAGACCAGTCTGGCCAACATAGTGAAATCATCTCTACTAAAAATACAAAAAAAAGAAAAAAAAGTAGCCAGCCATGGTGGTGGGCACCTGTAGTCCCAGCTGCTTGGGAGGCTGAGGCGGGAGAATCTCTTGAACCCAGGAGGTAGAAGTTGTGGAGAGCCAAGATCGCACCACCATACTCTAGCCTGGGCAACAGAGCAAGACTCCATCTCAAAACACACACACACAAACAAACAAAAACAGAGATAATAAATACAGCTAATTATACAGCCAATTATTTTACCACTATCTATGACTAAGGTGATTTAACCTGTAACTTCATGGTATTCATAGAAACATTATATATTGACTGCTACATGCTATAGACTGAATATTTATGTCCTTCCCAAATATGTAAGTTTAAAACCTAATCTCTAATGTGATGACATCAGGAGGCGGGGCCTTTGAGAGGTGATTAGGCCTTGAGGGAAGGGCCCACATGAATGGAGTTGGTGCCCTTATGAGTAAGACCCCAGGCTAGGCGCAGTGGCTTATGCCTGTAATCCCAGCACTTTGGGAGGCTGAGGCAAGCAGATCATCGGAGGTCAGGAGCTCAAGACCAGCGTGGCCAATATGGTAAAACCCCATCTCTATTGAAAATATAAAAATTAGCTGGACGTGGTGGTGCGTGTCTGTAAGTCCAGCTACTTGGGAAGCCGTGGCTGGAGAATCACTTGAACTTGGGAGGTGGAGGATGTAGTCAGCCAAGATTGTGCCACTGCACTCCAGCTTGGGCAACAGTGTAAAACTCTGTCTCAAAAAAATAAAATAAAAAGTAAAATAAAATAATAGACCCCAGATAGTTCATTTGCCCCTTTACCATGTGAGGAAACAAGAAGAAGATGGCTGTCTATGAAACTGAAAGTTGGCTCTCACCAGACACTGTAGCTGCCAGTGCTATCATGGGCTTCCTTTCTCTTTCTTTTCCTTCCTTCCTTCCTTCCTTCCTTCCTTCCTTCCTTCCTTCCTTCCTTCCTTCCTTCCTCTTTCCCTTCTTCCCTCTCTCTCTCTCTCTTTCTTTCTTTCTTTTCTTTTTCTTTCTCTTTCATGTTTCTTTTTCTCTTTCTTTTTTCCTTTCTTCTTCCTTTCCCTTCCTTCCCTTTCCTTCCTTCCTTCTCCCTTTCCCCCCTCTCTCTCTGTCTCTCTCCCTCTCTCTCTCTCTCTCTTGCTTGCTTGCTTGCTTGAGATGGAGTCTTGCTCTGTCACCCAGGCTAGAGTGCAGTGGCACAATCTTGGCTCACTGGAACCTCTGCCTGTCGGGCTCAAGTGATCCTCTTGCCTCAGCCTCCTGCTGGGACTATAGACATACACCACCATGCCCCGGTAATTTTTTTATAATTTTGGTAGAGATGGGCTTTTGCCATGTTTCCCAAGCTGGTCTCAAACTCCTGAGCTCAAGTGATCCACCCACCTAGGTCTCCCAGAGTGCTGGGGCTCAAAAAATAAATATCTTTTCTTTATAAGCCACCCAGTGAATGGTACTTTGTTATGTTATAGCAGCCTGGAAGGACTAAGACACTATAGTACTGATTTTCTCTTTCCAAACCTGCAATCAGTATGTCATCCTAGTGGTTGGAAATTGGCTATGGTTGGAGAATTGATACCATGGAAATTAATAAATGCTAAAAATTAGTACTTTTTCTTAAGAGCCAATTGTTGAACATTTCTCAGCACGCTACTTTCCAATCTCATTTAAATAGCCTAAAAATCTTATACAGTTTCTTTTATTATCCGATAATCTCTCCAAATTCATTTCTCTGTGATTTTATGAGAAGCTCCACTCTCCAATATAACCTCCTCCAGATGTCTGTCAGTTTCTCTTAGTACCTAGAACCCAAGAAAAAATTCTCAACACCTAGTAGAAGAATTCCTACTGATGATTAGGACGTTATTATTTTTTACAAGATCTAAGGAAACAGTTATTGTTTTTAAATAGTATTTAAGTGTTATACATACATAAAAGACTAAAAATATAGATTTCTACACCCACCACCAAGATTTCTGAGGGACTCTAATGACATGCGTAAAAAAGTACCATGAGATTGTAATGTTATGGAAATATAAGTGATTATTAGAATTTATTATTATAATAGCAACTGTGTCCAGGTCACAGAAAATAATATTTCCACTATGTGTTTCAATAATCAGAACAAATGTCAAATATTGTTCTCAGTCTTGGTGTCTTGTTTTCAAAACAACATGGATAAATGAGCAGAAGTCTTCAGAAGCGTGTTAAGAATGGCAGGGAGTTTGTTTTGATTCTCTTATTTTATCACAGGCTTAGCTTCTAACTATGTTTTAGTTAATTCTAAAATTTGTTTACATTCTCTGGTGATTCACTAACATTATTAAATGTTTTTTAATAATTAGGTAATATACACATTAATATCTGAGAGTGGGCTCTGTAATAAGCCTATTTTCAACCAATTTTTAAAATTCAGCTAAGTAAATCATTATTAAAATTAGTTTCATTTTCCACCTTCGTATTTAAAAAATAATCTTCCATATTTTCAGGTAAAAGAGAAAACCCTAAATCCAATACAAATATGGACACCTAGTCCTTTTGTAGCAGAATAAGAAACATCAAAATGTATTCTTTAAAGTGCTATTATATTTAATGAATACAATCAGAAATAATTATGATAAAACAATATCCACAGAAGAGATTGTGCAATATTCAAAACAGCTCATAGTAATATATACTACAGAAAGATAGGGACATGAGATCTTTGGCAGAAATGAATTGACGAAGACAGGGCAAAAGGTATTGAGAGTTGAGAGATGAGGCCACAAAGATGTCATAAATGCTGTGAAGGAATAGGCAACATGCTTTGCAAGCAGGAGGAGCCCTTCAAGTTTTTTGTTTGATAGTTTATTTTGTTTTTAGTTTATTTTGTTTTTAGCAATTGAGTAATCCAAAACAATTGTTTCACAAGATAACACTGGCAATATTGTGGGCTGAAGGCCAGGTTGCAGAGTAATTACAACGTAATAGTCAGACCAAGTCATATAGCAGTTTTTAGAAGTGCCAGTGAAAGTTGACAGTAATTCAACTTTGCAATCTACATAAAGATAGTAGCTAAAGCTATAAAACATAAACATACAAACAAATAAAATCACCAAGGGAATAAGAATAGAGAAAATATAAAGTACAATGATCAGAATCTTAAGGAGAAGGTTAAAAAAAATTTTTTAAAGACACATTACAATGTCAGATGTCAAGAATGAGAAACCAAATAGCATATATGTTTCATTTGAGCAGTATTCTATATATATTTCTTTATAAATGTTGTCTTATTTTAATTAATATTTTGACTCTTTGGATTTACTTAACCTATGTATTACTATTATAAATAGAAAAATTGGCTGGGTACGGTGGCTCATGCCTGTAATCCCAACACTTTGGAAGGCTGAGACAGGTAAATCGCCTGAGCTCAGGAGTTTGAGACCAGCCTGGCCAACATGGCAAAACCCTGTCCCTACTAAAAATATTTAAAAAATTAGCCAGGTGTGGTGGCACACACCTGTAATCCCAACTACTTGGGAGGCTGAGGCAGGAGAATTGCTTAACCAGGGAGAAAGAGGTTGCAGTTAGCCGAGATCTACCCACTGCACTCCATCTTGTGCCACAGAGTGAGACTCCGTTCCCCCCAAAAAAAAGAAAAGAAAAAGGAAGAAAAATGATATATGAATGATAACTATAAAATAAATAGAAAATTACTAATAACCAATTAGAGAATTTTGTGTGTCACTGAAAATTGACTTCTATACAATCAGGATTCATGCACTATACTTTGGGAAATTCAAGACTAGGAGAAGCCACTCTTGATTTATAGTGAATACTTAGTGGAGTTGAGTTTTAGGGAAAAAAAACTCAATTGTTTGGCAGCTGGCTTGCTCTTGAAGTGAACTGTAGGACCAAGGATGGGGGAGATACAAGAACTGAGGACTTCCTGATGCTGAAGCATGGAGTTTGGACATTTGTATCGAACTTGTGAGAGATGGAACTTTTCTTTTCAAGCATGTTGTAAAAATTTTGCATCTTATATAGTTGTATGAGATGCAGGCTAATAATAATTTCCCACCACCACTGGGAGATTTGTCTTCTTGAAAAGTGTCTTTTGCTGAACAAAAAATGAAAGCTGTTCCAATAGGAGACTAACCAAGTCAATCTGTAGTGTAAAGCAATAGTTCAAAGTTTAATTTAATTGCATTGCGAGAAATTGGTTTTCTTTATGTAATGTCAAAGAATGCAATTAGAAATAAAGAAATTTTTCCAAATCAACCTTTTAAAAATTTTAAACATAATTTGGTTTCCATGGGAAAATAACCTCTCCTTTCATGGCTGTTTGTAAAGTTGAAGGAAAAAGAATCATTCATGGCAAGAAGATATGCTGGAATGTACATGTCCTCCCAAATGTTAAAAACTTATTTTGACTTGCAAAGAAATTGTCTTCATACAAGGAAAACCTCTCAAGAAGTCCAACTGCTTATTTGTTTGTTCTTTCAAGCGAAACAAATCATCATTAAAAAGGTTCAGCTTCAAATTAAGACCTTTTAGAAGCTTAGAGAAACTTGCTCACAAAAGTTCAAATCCCTTAGAAAATGGCTCATTGCTGTCTCAGAAAGAGAAAAATAGCTACTGATGAGATTCAAATTATTCTCTATCTTCTCTTTCATTAATTTTAAACATAATTCATAGGCCATTATGCTTTGGAAATCAAAAGAATTATTCCTCATTGTAGCCCACCATTTTTCATCATTATACACACACAATGTCCAATTTCACCCCACTCGTTCAAAATGGCGCTTAAAGCAGGCAGAAAAGATTAACTCCAATACTTACATTTGGCTTTAATTCATAGCTTTATAAAGAGTTTTACTAGTCTAAATATGTATTTACACAATAGAATATGATGAGTCATTTCTAAAATATAAACATACTAGTTTTAAAAATTGCTTAAATATGTATTCTGCCTGAGACTTTCTCAGGATATTCCTGTGAGGTTCAGAGCAAAAACTCCCTTGTATTTGAATAACACTACTTCTCAACACATTACAAACAAGTGTGAGCAAAAGGTAGAGATACCTCTCAAAGCAGTCAAAATATTTTAATCCTTCATCTTTCTTGATGTTGAACAGTCTTAGAAGCACTGCCTCTCATTTCAAATAGAAGCACCTTCAATCTGTTCTGACTATGCTTTTAATAGTGTCAGCAGGTTGCTGTTTAAAGCCTCTAATAATCAAACACCTGGGCAGATGTTTCAGAGAATAATAGTGTTCTCTTTTTATAAAGGAAAATACAGCTCAGCACAGTGGATTTTGTTCTTGGCTAAACATGCATTTCACTACATCATAAGTCTCTCTTTGCTTTTAAATGGTCTGTTGCACATTAAAAAAAAACTTGAAATCTTATTTCCTGTTGCTAGTGAGGATGATGAGGAATATCATTTTGGGGCCAGGGTCAATGTCATCGTATGTCTGAGGTTAGTATCTCTGTATTAACATGCCACTGCCAGTTCTGATTCTTGTCCAAGATAAGTAATAATAAAACTCTAGTCTCCCGCACAGCCCGCTCTGCGTGAATTACTCTTTCTCTATTGCAATTCCCCTATCCTGATGAATCAGCTCGGTCTACGCAGCAGGCAAGATGAACCCCTTGGGTGGTTACAATTTTTTCTGATTATCCAGCTTTCTCTTTTGGGTCTCCACTACCTGAGTTTTTCTCACAATTTTGTGAAGTCTAATTCCCATAACTCCCTTATCCCATCTCTATAATGGTTCCTCTCCCCTTATTGGATACTGAGTGATAAGAAATCAGTACCTGAAACTGGGTGCTATCATAACAGAAACTAAAGCATGAGGCTTTGGAGTAAGGAGTGAGCATCAATAATTTTTATAGAAAATTCAAAAGTTTTAAAGGGAACTTTACTATAAAACATACCACGTAGTTGAACCCAATAGGACAGAGGCAGTTCAAATTAAAAAGAAGGTTTTGAGCCCCAATTTCACATAAGCAGGAAGCAGGCTGAGACAGTTTCTCGGATGAAAAGGTGGGTCACTTTTTTAGGGAAAAGGACAGATATCTCAGAGGGAGGTGCTAAGACTCCAGAGCTGAGAACAATGGATTAAGGAATTATTTCTGTAGAGCAGAATTAGTGTCTAATCAAGAAACAGTCTTTGTTTCTGATGAAGTTGGGGGCCCCAAAACTTGTTCCCAGATGTATTTTGTTTTATTTTCTTTGTCCTTCTTTTCTTTTTCCTTCCTCCTTCAGTTTGCCTACTTGCAGTTTTGGAATTGCTATGAACTCACGACTGTGATTCCCATTTCCCCTTTTCTTTGCACAGAAGTGTCTCTTGCAGTTGTTACATTACTGTCTTGCTATAACTGATAAAAATATAAGTTATCTGACCTTTAAATAAACGTTGCTTATTTAAAGGTCAGATAACTTATATTTTTAAGTACAAAGTTCTTTAGACTAAAAGGAGTTCTAACTGATGAGCCTCATCCATATCTGTGCCTAGCTTAAATCGTAAGTTCTTGCATTTTGAGCCAGAGTCAAATGATAACGTTATTAGATAAGACTTTGGGGATCTTATGTGGAGATTAATACATTGTGCATATGGGAAGAATGTGAATTTTGGCCAGGAAACAATTTCTCCTAAGCCCAGGTATGCATGCCACTTCTCTCATGAAGAGGTAGAGTCTGTTTCCCTCTTTTTGAACCTAGGCTGGCTTTATGACCTTTGTAAATCAATAGAATGCAGAAGAAATGATGCAGTGCCACTTTTGGACCTAGTTCTTATTAAGCCTGGAAGCTTTCATTTTTGCTTTCTTGGAGCCCTTGTAAATAGCAGTGAATCCATATGGGTCTGGAGCAACTTTAATTCTTGCGTCTTCAGCAGAAAGAATTAGACTGAGGGACATAAGGCATAGTGAGAGATCGATGCAAGTTTTAGAACAGGAGGGAAAGTTTATTCAAAAGCTTTAGAGGCCGGGCGCGGTGGCTCATGCCTGTAATCCCAGCACTTTGGGAGGCCGAGGCGAGTGAATCACGAGGTCAAGAGATCGAGACCATCCTGGTCAACATGGTGAAACCCCGTCTC